>NC_048571.1:48217295-48577295 GCF_013265735.2 Oncorhynchus mykiss
GCTAAACCGTTTTGCCCGTCAAAATTAGGTCTGGGCAGGCCATGGCCCTCCATGAACTGGCCTGGAGGGGGGCCTTGCTGCCCCATGTGCTGGGGAGGCATGGAGCCCATGGGGGCATTGAACATTTGGGGAGGTGGGGCTCTCGGGCCCATCGGCTGGAATGGAGGGGGTCCCCTGGGTGGCATCATGGTCTGGGGTGGAGGACCAGGGGGGGCCTCATACTGCTGCTGAGAGCCTCCCCATTGGTTCTGATAGGGAGGATAAGCAGCAGGAGGCGGCCCATATTGGGAGTACGGAGACTGGTTGCTCTCCACTTGCATGGGTGGAGGAACTTGAATGGGTGGAGGAGGTCTCTGCATAGGTAGAGGGCCTGACAAGGAAGGAATACTCTGCATGGGTGGGGGAACTGACATGGGTGGTGGCCCAAGCATTGGGGGTGGACCCTGCATTGGTGGTGGTACAAGCTGGGGTGGGAACGTGGTTGTTGGGAGAATGTCAGGAGGAGCGCCGTAGTCCATGTAGCTTGATGTTCCCATATGTGACATGTGGGATGATTGAGTGTTCACCAGGGTGGAGCTATCCTGGGTGACATTCTGAGACAGTACATTAATTGTAGGTGAAGCTAAGGAGTTGTTGTTTGTGGACATGTTGAAGTAGCCAGAGGAGGTAGGCTCTTGACGGTTCTTCTCAAAACTAGAAATCTCCCCTGTTTTTAAAATGCTGTCTGCATTTGGCCAAATACTGTATTTGTCCAAGTCACTCTTGGTTGGGTCGACTTCCTCAGATTCAACAGTTTGTTCCTCCATGTAATTGACCTCCGTAGCAGGTTCTACATGCTCACCTAAGAGGGGAATGGAAACCTCTGTTGCGTCTGATTCCAGAAAGGGAAGAGAATCTGTTATAACCTCTTCTTGGGGCAGTGGTGTTTCTGGTTCTTGGACATCAGTCTGTGGTGGTGGCGTGGTGTCTTTGGCAGGAGGCATCTCCACTTTTTCTATTGAGTCTGAGGTTAGCCTCCTGGGATCCCTACTCTGCCTTGGGTCCCTTCTCTGGTTAATCAAAGGAGCAGCAGAAGAAAATTTCACAAACTCTTCAACTTTTTTGCCCAGCTGCAGGAGCCGACTGTTGGCCAGTAGGGATGGTGAGATCAAACCGTCTGTGACTGAGAACGAGGCAGCTGATGTCCCTGTGGTCAACTTTTTTTCGTGGATGGAATCTTCCTGCTCCTCCAGCTGCTGTTTCTGCTCCTCAATCTGTTTGTTGAGATCCACCATTTTCTGCTGTTTGGTCAGATCCCCGGTGGCCTTGGCTTGACCAGGGCCCTCAGTCTTGACCTCCTCAAAGATGGTGTCATCCTCTGGGTCATAAGCCACATCATCCACATCTGTAGCCTCTGGCTGCTTGATGACCTCAGGTTCTTTAACTGACTTCTGGGGTGCTCCATAGCCCATGCCTGGGTCATATTCCTCCTCTGGGTCATATGGTCTGTCATCCTCATCTTCCTCCACCTGCTTCTCCTTAGAAATCTGTCCAAATTGCTGAACAATGGGATCTAGCAGAGTAGCAGGCACGGCTGAGATGTCAACAGCACCATGCTCTGAGGGAGACATGGAGGCCTCAGAGTCTTGCCTCTTGTTCCCAAACAAAGTCTTCAGGATGGTCTGAAGGGGAGTGGCATTGGCAGCAGATGATGCAGCAGAGCTTGAGGCAGGTGACTCTTTGTCTGTAGCAGGGGCTTTGACAGAGGACAGGAATGACAGCACTGATAAGGCTGCCATGGATGTGGAGGAGGTCTCTGAGGAGCTGAGAGGGGGAGGTGTACCTGGGGGGGTTGTGCGAAAGGGAAGATCCTGGGTGTACCGCAAGGCTTTCTCAGCTTTGACTTCAGCTTTGATGGTGGTGGTTGGTTTTGGAAGGCCAGTATCATCTAGGTCTCTGATTTGGATCTTGGAACGCTTCTCCTCAGTCTCCAAAGAGGCTCCAGCACGCTTCTTGTCCTTCTGGCAAATCACCAACCCAAGCAGGAGGTTAGGGCGCGCTGGTTCAAGTCCTACAAGGCAAAGTTAAAACAATTAGTGAAAATTGAATAAAAAGCATTCTAGAACATATCGTTTATCCACTTACATACTTGTATATCTCCGATAGATTTGTCTGCTAAATGACTAAAATTTCCAGAGATAATTTGTTTGTAGTGAAACTGAAATGAGAGCTTGTTTCAAATGCCAGATACTATGGACGACAACAGGATTTCACAGACCGGGAATCACACAGATCACAATAAAACAAAACAGATCACAAAAAGGTCTGTTGATTTAAAGCCACAAGCTGTGGTCTTCACTCTCCCCATTTCGAATTGTTCTAACGAAAAAAATATGAGCACAAAACGCCACATGTATAATCAGCTTCAAGTATAACCATTCAATTAAAAATATTCATGTGTCAAAAGAATACAAACAAGAATTGTAAGCTACAGACAACCTTTATAAGAGTGCTTAGTCATCACACTGCTGAGCAGTCTTAAACTCCCCATGATACTTTGAGAACTGACTGTCGGTGCTCTGCATTAGACTGCATGTTTCTGTTGTTGATCTAACATCACACTTTGCAGGTACACAAAAAGGCAACTTTCACGAAGCTTCTCATCTTGCTAGATTGTCATTAGCATGCATTCTCATGAAGTCACATGTCAATATTAGTGGACATCTCCATATTCTTTACTATTCTATATAAAAACGGACAATATGTGTTGTACAGTGCATTCCACTGAACTTATATGTAACATTTTTAATTATGACACTACTTATCCAACCTCTGCTGACAACTATTTATATGGATGGCTAAGTGTTTGTTTCTTCAATTCAGTAAATGTTTGAGATCCATAGATTCTTCTCGTCCTTCATCTTCTTTAAAACCCCAACATGAGTAGAACCATCTCTGTCCAAGGCTCTCCAAGCTGGACCTCTCATAATAACTTACCATGGCTTTCCAGGCATTGTTGGTGGTATGGGATGGACTAGGTGTAGGTCAGGTGCTGCCCATTCAGTTATGATGTGTGGGTACTGGAGATGCAGGCAGATCCACTAACACAGTACACCAAGTTGCAGTGAGGAGTCATTTAAATGTAGCACACTGTGGCAGATGTCATTTTCAGTAACACCATCATTACCCAAACATTTCACACAAGTATCTACAGAATAAAAGCTGAGCCTTAAAAACAACAGGCTGAGACTGACGTCTAAGGCCGCACCAACCTGTGATGCACAACATCCTTTATTTAAGACCGACGTGTGATACAAGGTGATATACACACAGAGAGTACACTGGGGGCATAGAACAAGTACAGAGGGATGTTTATGGAGGAAGGCAACAGCAGAAGGACATGCTCGCCCCCTACAAGGTATATCATGAATCAACTTCATGAAACAAGCTCTCCTTTCACACAGAGGAAAACTAAGTAAATTAATAAAATCCTGAACATAGTGACCACTCTGGACAAAACTATCGACTGACATTAAGCCTAACTTAATTGTCTTGAGGTATAGAGACTTTGGCACATCATATTCAATCCAGTGTTTGGGTGTTAGGGTTATCAGAGGCCTCTGTGCGTCTCCCTGCAGATGCTTACCTGGCCCATCAAAAGGTAACAGTTTGGAGGGCAGGGGGTCCTTGGAGCTCAGGGGGATGAGGTACAGGTCTTTGATCCGGCGGTTGTTGTTGGCGACCACTCCAAAACGCTTCCTACTGCTGAAATAAGAGAAGAGAGAGACGTAGGCAACCTCCTCTTCCTCTGTGGCTGGATGGAACCGGATCAGACACAGGTCCTGGAGATGAGGCAAAAACAAAGAGAGGGGTGTGACTTTAGGGTCTTCAACCAGGAAGTAGGTTGTGTATAAATACCGCACATTAGATTGTGGTGGAAGCTTTACCTTGGACAGAGATGTCTTCAGTTTTCCCACATAGTCCCACACAGTGCTGGGAGAGATTCGGCCTCCAATGTGGATGGTGTCAGGCAGATCCTGTACAGGATTAACAATGTCACCTTTGTGTTAAACTCAGATGATATTACCATATATTCACAAACAATTCAAACAAGTACAGTGCCGTCAGAAAGTATTCATAACCCTAGACTTATTCCACATTTTGTTATTACAGCCTGAATTCAAAATGGATTAAATCTTTATTTTCATCTACACACAATATCCCATATGCCAAAGTGAAAACGTGTAGAAATTGTAGCTAATTTAATGAAAATAAGTCTATGAGCTTCTTTGCAAAATTCATCAAGCTGTCAAGTTGGTTGTTGATCATTGCTAGACAGCCATTTTCAAGTCTTGCCATAGATGTTCAAGACAAAACTGTAACTAGGCCACTCAGGAACATTCAATGACATCTTGGTAAGCAACCGTGTATATTTGGCCTTGTGTTTAAAGTTACTGTCCTGCTGAAAGGTGAATTTGTCACCTAGTGTCTGTTGGAAAGCAAATTGAACCAGGTTTTCCTCTAGGATTTGCCTGTGCTTAGCTCTATTATGTTCTCCCTAGTCCTTGACAATGACAAGCATACCCATAACATGATGCTGCCACCGCCATGGTTGAAAATACAAAGGTTGGTACTCAGTGATGTGTTGGACTTGCCCCAACCATAATGCGTTGTATTCAGGAAATAAAGTGAATTTCTTTGTCACATTTCTTGCAGTTTTACTTCAAAATCTGTCACAAGGCAGTTAACCCACTGTTCCTAGGCCATCCTTGTAAATAAGAATTTGTTCTTATTAACTGACTTGCCTAGTTAAATAAAGTTTAAATGTGTGAGGTAGTCATTCAAAAACCTAGTTAAACACTATTATTGCATACAGAGTGAGTCCATGCAATTTATGTGACTCCTAAACTTAGACTTCAAATAACAAAGGGGTTGAATACTTACTCAAAACATTTCAGCTCTTCATTTTGAATTAGTTTGTAAAAATGTCTAAAAACATCATTCCACTATGACACTATGGGGTATTGTGTGTAGGCCAGTGACACGCAATCTCAATTTAATCCATTTTAAATTGAGGCTGTAACATAACAAAATGTTGAAAAGTCAAGGGGTGTGAATACTTTCTGAAGGCACTGAAGGCCAAAATGTAGTGAGACTTTCACTATTATCAAATATAACAGTTATCTTAGCAGTTGTTGTCTTCGTTGTGGTTTTTCTTAGCTCACATAAAAAAACCTACAACTACCAGTAATCTTTTCTAACAAATGAATAACCAACCTCTTTCAGGTGCTCAAAGGATCCTGAGACTAGGTATGCTTTAGTGACAAACTTGGCCACGGTGTGCATGTTGACTAATCCTTTCCACATCATCTCCTGGCCATGGAGGAAGATGGCGGTCTCGCCCTCTGGAGGAGTCTCTGACGAGGCAGCTTTCTGCACGATGGGCCTGGGGATGGAAGGTGGAGGAGCCGGGGGCATGGGCAGAGGCCCCTTGGGCACCACCTCCATCACTGCAACAGGAGCGGGCTCTACTGAGACGGCTGGTCTTGAATAAGTATCTGCTGGGATAGGTCTTGAATAGGACTCTGTTGGAATGGGTCTTGAATAGGTATCTGTTGAGATGGATGCTACCATGGATGCGTCTGGGGCAGAGTGGGTGACCGTCACTCCAGAGCTGTGTCTTGCCATGCGGGGATCTCTGCGGGTGATGCTGACAGAGGAGACGGCTGGTGCGGTGATAGGGGCTGGGGTCTGGGACGGAGGAAAATGGATGCTTGTGTCCTCCTGGTAGGGCAAGGGCTCAGGGACTGGCGTCTCACTGCCGGGATAAGAGACCGGGGCACCTTCACCTGAGGAGGACCTGGACAAGCGCCTCACCTCTTGCCTCATTTCAGGCTTCTTGGAGAGTTTGGCCTTCTTGGCGGCTGGTTCATCGTCTGCAGACTTCTGGCCTGGAAGAGGGGAGACAGATGTTACTTAAACCTCCTAAACCTTCAAATCCACTAATCAAAGTTAAGCATGGAGTAATAACAATGAAGATATGCGGGACATATGTGAGGGGAATTCAGGTACGCGTAAAGTTTTTATGCCACTGTTTGTTGCATCATTTATTTTTACCTGTGCAGATTTTGCAGTTGAGGTCAAAGAGGTGGGCCCTGTGTTCGGCTGTGGTGTCCCGCATCATGCTGAAGATGTCTGGTAGGGAACTGCCACTTTTCACCCCCACCTGAACAGAGCCAGAAGAGGGAGCGGAGATAGCTTCCTCTAGTTCCTGAACACATTGTAAAATGAAAACAGAGAGACAGTCAACACTACAAACTGACAATGGAATCTCAAATAGCACATCAAACCATAGCCAAATATGATGAGGTCCTGAATGGAAGAAATATTCTGAGCACATGAATCATTAGATCATCTCTAAAACAATAGCTACATTGATGCACAGTGGGTGTGAAACATGATTTGAGTGATGCACGGGGCGGGTGGCAGTGAGCTTCAGTAGGACAAAGCGACAGTTTAAAGAGGTATGGGACAGGTCGGCAAGAGAATTAAACTGTAAAACCACAATATGTTACCCACATGTTAACACCCAGGACAATATGGTTATTTGTCTTATGCAAGGAAAATGAAGATGAAAGGCAAGCGGAAGTGAAAGAAAGGGTGAGAAAGCCACCACTTACTGCAGAAAAAGCCATGCGAGGAGATGGAGAGGTGCCAGAGTTACATACGTCTCCATCAGACATTGGAGGAGCGTCCTCCATGTCCACATCAAGGGGGCCAGAATCAAGCCTACGGCCCGATTTGGACTGCCCTGTCTGGGATCTAGCACTGGGAGCCTATGGGATACAACAGAGGTCATCAACTTGGATGTAGGCCTTATTGTATATTGTTAGACACTATATGTTCAATATGTGAAGATTAGGCTAATTATATGGTCTCTTTAGTAGTGATATTTAGTTGCACAATAAATACCATTCCTAGTACTGCTCTGTCTATAGAATTATTGGTTTCATTATCATGATCTCTAATAGGTCAACAGAGGAGTTCCTTCTTACCTCAGTGGTGTCAGGCTTCCTCCACTCTGAGATCTCTTTGGAGAGTAGCTCATCTGCACTCAGCCTCACCAGCCTGAAGGGACTGACCTCTCCCCAGACCACGCGGTAGAACAGGCCCTGAGACAAGCACAACATACCATTTACTCACCTAGCACTTATGGCTTGTGAATATAAAACATTTCAATAATATTTAAATTGAATTCATGACTCACGATCAATTCACCCACATACCAACAACGCAATACTATAATATAGAAATACTCATTCAAATGTACAGGTTACTGCCAAAATAAAAGGAAACAATTGAGTGAATGAGGGATATATTGAAAGCAGGTGCTTCCACAGTTATGGTTCCTGAGCTATTCCTAAGCAATTAAATGTCCCATCATGCTTAGGGTCATGTATAAATGCTGGGCAGGCCCAGTTATTTTGGCTACCATGGTTACACCCCCACAGGATGCCAATGCCCCCATCCACAGGGCATGAGTGATCACAAAGGTTTGATGAGCATGAAAACAATGTAAACCATATACCATCTCAATTACCAGATCTCAACCCAATTGAACACTTATAGGAGACTCTGGAGTGGCGCCTGAGACTGCGTTCTCCAACAACAACAACAAAACACAAAGGAATTTCCTGTCGCATCCCACCAATAGAGTTCCAGATGCTTGTAGAATCTATGCACATCGAAGCTGTTCTGGTTCATGGTGGCCCAACGCCCTATTAAGACACTATGTTGGTATTTACGTTGTTTTGGCAGTTACATGTACATGGCTTTCCAACATTTACCATATTTGGTTTAGCCTACACCACTTGCTTGACTAGTCACGCTTGACTAGTCACGCTTGACTAGTCACTTCTGCAGACACCTGTGGACTCACCTTGTTTTTGGGGTCCTTCAGGTTAAACATGAGGGATCTGTACTTGTTCTTGTACTTGCTGTCTGTGCAAAGGCACAGGTTGAACATCTCCTTCTCAATGCTGACCGCCAGTTTTCCCACGTCGTTCTCAGACATGTTCAAATCATCACTGTCACTCACCCTGGTGGGACAATAAATTAAATTGCATTGGTCACACACATTTTAGAGCTATACATTCTAGACAATGTAGTTGTAAAGATGTGGGGAACATGTACAGTTGAAGTCAGAAGTTTACATACACCTTAGCCAAATACATTTAAACTAAGTTTCACAATTCCTGACATTTAATCCTAGTAAAAATTCCCTGTCATAGGTCAGTTAGGATCACCACTTTAATTTTAAGAATGTGAAATGTCAGAATAATAGTAGAGAGTGATTTATTTCAGCAGCACATTCCCAGTGGGTCAGAAGTTTACATACACTCAATAAATATTTGGTAGCAAAGCTTTTAATTTTTTTAAACTTGGGTCAAACGTTTTGGGTAGCCTTCCACAAGCTTCCCACAATAAGTTGGGTGAATTTTGGCCCATTCCTCCTGACAGAGCTGGTGTAACAGAGTCAGGTTTGTAGGCCTCCTTGCTCACACACGCCTTTTCAGTTCTGCCCACAAATTTACACAAGGATTGAGGTCAGGGCTTTGTGATGGCCACTCCCAATACCTTGACTTTGTTGTCGTTAAGCCATTTTGCCACAACTTTGGAAGTATGCCTGGGGTCATTGTCCATTTGGAAGACCCATTTGTGACAAAGCTTTAACTTCCTGAATGATGTATTGAGATGTTGCTTCAATATATCCACACCATTTCTGCTTTTTCATGATGCCATCTATTTTGTGAAGTTCACCAGTCCCTCCTGCAGCAAAGCACCCCCACAACATGATGCTGTCACCTCCGTGCTTCACGGTTGGGATAGTGTTCTTTAGCTTGCAAGCCTCCCCCTTTTCCCTCCAAATATAACGATGGTCATTATGACCAAACAGTTCTGTTTTTGTTTCATCAGACCAGAGGACATTTCTCCAAAAAGTACGATCTTTGTCCCCATGTGCAGTTGCAAATCGTAGTCTGGCATTTTTATGGCGGTTTTGGAGCAGTGGCTTCTTCCTTGCTGAGCGGCCTTTCAGGTTATGTCGATATAGGACTTGTTTTACTGTGGCTATAGATACTTGTGTACCCGTTTCCTCCAGCATCTTCACAGGGCCCTTTGCTGTTGTTCTGGGATTGATTTGCACTTTTCGCACCAACATACGTTCATCTCTAGGAGACAGAAGGCGTCGCCTTCCTGAGCGGTATGACGGCTACGCGGTCCCATGGTGTTTATACTTGCATACTATTGTTTGTACTGATGAACGTGGCACCTTCAGGCATTTGGAAATTTCTCCCAAGGATGAACCAGACTTGTGGAGGTCTACAATTGTTTTTCTGAGGTCTTGGCTGATTTCTTTTGACTTTCCCATGTTAAGCAAAGAGGCACTGAGTTTGAAGGTAGGCCTTGAAATACATCCACAGGTACACCACCAAATGACTCAAATTATGTCAGTTAGCCTATCAGAAGCTTCTAAAGCCATGACATAATTTTCTGGAATTTTCCAAGCTGTTTAAAGGCACAGTCAATTTAGTGTATGTAAACTTCAGACCCACTGGAACTGTGACATTTATAAGTGAAATAATCTGTCTGTAAACAATTGCTGGAAAAATGACTTGTGTCATGCACAAAGTAGATGTCCTAACCGACTGGCCAAAACTATAGTTTGTTAACAAGAAATTTGTGGAGTGGTTAAAAAATGAGTATTAATGACTCCAACCTAAGTGTATGTAAACTTCTGACTTCAAATGTATTTTCCATTGGCCTACAACAACTTCTTAGTATTCTCTTAAAAAATCTACATGCAAACCATAAATCAGATGAATGACCTTGCATGAAGTTCAAGAGACAATTTAAGCCATTCTCTCGAAACTTGGATCAGTCTAGGTCTAGGACTTCTGGGATACTCACCTCTTGTAGAGGATGTCTGTGAGCGAGCGGCGGATGTTCTGTCTCATCTGGTTGTTGGGCGGAGCTGTCGGGCACATCATGGAAGGTGCAGAAGCGCCTGGCTCATGGTGTCGGGTGGAAGGGGCTGAGGATGCGACTCTGGACGGACTACGACCTGAGGAGTCCCTTTGCTGGGGCTGGGCCTGCTTCTTGGGGATGGTAAAGCTGGACTTGCCAACCCTCAGGGCTCCTGTGACGTGATGTCGTGGGGCATCTAAAGAACCTGGGGCAGAAGGGGTCAGGACAGCAGGCGGTGGATGTGGTTTCTTGGATTTGGTTTTGTTAGGAGGGGGAGGTGGTTGTTTCTTTGGTGCCTTAGCACTGCTGCCTGGAGTTGCTGGTTTATTGCGTCTGGTGTATGTCTTTAATAATCTGGGGCTGGGGGACTTCTTTCCTCCTTTGAGCGGCACTGTAGAAGCAGGTGACTTCTTCTCAGAAGGGGTTGATTCCTTCTCACTCTGGTCCTCTTCACTCCCCTTCTCTACAAGAGCTGTGGAGTGTAAAACAGCTTGCATTAAACACAAGTAGAAACAGTTTATGACCCATCATGAAAAAATATGACAAGTCAATTGAATTCAGGGGGAAAAATGTAAAACATTTCAATAGCAAAACAGTTAAGAACACATTAAGTAATTTACAATGATGGCATATGTAATGTGATCTTAGATTCACTTATTGACAGACTGCCAGAAAAAAACACCAGAATGCATCCAAAGAACAAAATATTGAAGATGGACCTCCTCCCCCTTTTGGATCTAATGATAAATACCTCGACAAACACAAAATAAACCTGGTTAAAATACATCTTTCCACACACGGAGAATGCCAACTATAAGCATGCACATAAAATAGGTTCAATAAATATAAATCAGAATTTGGAAATCTTTTATTCTCTGGCTAAAATTGATGTAAAATGAATTTGGATAAAAGGGACCCATTTTGGGGGTGCTGCAATTCCAATCGTCTCAACATTAGTTCAAATGGTGGTGATCCTCTTCATGAAGAATGTAGGCGAGACACCACTTCAGTGTTATCAGAAGGGACCAACGTACTAAACGCTCCTAGGCCCGACTGTGTACTAAATTAGCAAAAAAAAAAGCAACACATAAAATGCATACCATTTTACATCCATTCCTGAGCTACAGCACTAGACCCCAATCAACAACCCATCAGATATTAAGCCCTAAAAAAAACACTTGTCTGGAAAGTCACTGGGTACAGGGGTTTACACAAAACTAAAATTAGATTCCATTAGGATGCAACTCTCCCTTTGAAGATCCCACTAGTTGACCCACTGTATCAAGTGGCCAGAAAACAACCAATAGTCCAACTTACCATGTTTGGGCAAAGAATGTCTGAACGTTCATCTCCTTCTACATATCTTCATACATCCCACACCAAATCTGATATTTTCACCACTGAAAATTCATATTGCTGTGAGGCCAGCACACAGAGCTAGGGTTGTTCTAACAATACCATCTACCTTCAGCTGTACACACATCTAATGAGCGTTCAATAAAGACAAAATATTTGTCAAGGAATATTAAGTTGAACAATTCAAGATCAATGCAACATCTTTCCCCAGGGGCACCGGTTGTGCCTGACAAGTATACTAGTACCAATTGCTTTTGTATGACTTGATATGTAAAAATTTGGACATCGATATTAGTCATAGCTTTGTTAAAGCAGATATTTTCTGCCACGTCGTTGTTTCTCATTACCAAAGTATGAGAAATGTCTGTATATTAAAAACGGAAATACCTGTGAGTGCCATCAGTAGAAAATGCTACTGCCATGTCCAATTACACAATTGCTCGTTGAGCCAAAGGCACACATCATTCACCTCCAGCCCTAACTACTCAACCTGTTCTTACCTGTACAACAATTATCACTTGCATTCTTTTAAAATCACCAATATGTTCATATACACAGATTTCAAACAAGACCCTTTTAGACAAACGGGCCACAATAGGAATTTCAATGCGACTGATTTGCTCACAAAAACACTTGGCAAACTATCAAAATGTATGTGCGCAAATAATATATTGGAGATCTTAATGTATATAGACATGCAAGCAGGTCATGAGTTAATAACATATGGCATCACTCCCCATACATCTGAAGAACAGGCAGCTGTAATTACATGGCTAAGCAGATTCCTGAAGTCATGAACTACCAATGCAAACACACACATTTAAAATACTTGCATTCCAAACTATACATAACCTAATTACTTCCCTCAAAATTAGAAACCTGGCTAAAGCTTTGAAACAAAGCTGAGTTCATAGCAAAAAATACTAAATTGTCCCTAAAAGTCTCAGTAATTTCATATCAGTAAAACAGAAGTGTGGTAGAACTTAGGTAATAATGGTCTGCCACCCTGCTCTTTATGTTTAGTTGATGACGACTCTGGTGTTCCACTCTTCTTCTAGTCATCTAATACTTCTGTGCTGAAGACTTCTGGGCAGTGTCTTCAGCAGGTCTTGTCTCAGTAGAAGAAACAATAGATTTCCTGTTCCAGCTGTCCGAGTCAGTCCGCTTCAGACTTTCACTTCCTCTCGTGGCGTGTAGATCTGTGTCACATGCTGTCCGAGAGAAACTGGCCAGGACATCCTAAGTAATCCGAGACCCCTCATATAATCAATCAAGGCTTCCAAAAAATCTGTCTTAACACCTTTTATTTTATCGCCAGTGCCCCAGAGGGAGTTTGGATGCATGACATTCAATAAAGAAACAGCACACCATTCACAATGCTAATCGTGAATACTTCTTTGGTTGCACCGAATACTTATAGCTCAATTCATCAACAGTGTGAGCTGTATTTCTGTATAGTTCCCTGTATAAATCCAGGATTAAAAACTTTAAAAAACGCTGAGACCTACCTGCTCGAGAGGGACTGCCTCTAGATGAACAGCAGTTTGGAGGAGCACGTGGAGATTCTCACACGCACCACATGAGTGCCAACACACATTCGCACAGCATACAGTAACCTTTGATTCAATTATCATAAATAATCCCCAATCATTGCTTTGTTCATGGTTACCGTTTTTTTTTTTTTTTTTACACAGCTTTAGAAATAAATCCTAAAATAGTCACGTTTGTATCCTTTCATAGAAATGTGTACTTACCCACTCAGTAACTCTGTATACCTGACTAAGTAACCATGAAACACACTTTCAAACTCCAAATACATTTGGGGACCCATTCTCATTAGTGCTTTCCCCAAAGATCTGGGCCATTAATGTGTGTCAATCTCATTCCAAAGAGGCCCAAGTGTCTGCGGGTTTTCGCTCCTCCCTTGTACTTGATTGATGAACTAAAGCTAGGCCCTCCATGAAATAAACGTGACACCACTGATCGAAGGCATTACGTTGCCATAACAGCAACCACATTTATCATTGGGAAAATAATGTGGTTTTGTTTAAGAACTCGTAATAGAGCGATGCAAATACATTCAGATGGCTCACTTGACAACCCCTATAGTGAGAGACGACAAATTGTTTAAAAGTGGATTATTAAGACCTTCAAAGAGATACATACACGTTTTGTTTAACACTGTTGGTGGTGCTATGGGTGTAGTCTTTTCTGGCGTTACTGCATTGTAATTATGGTCGCTGGACCAGGACGACATGGTGGGTGGTGGTGGCTGCTGCTCTGCATTCTGCTCTTCATCACCATCCTTCTTGTCATCCTCACTGTCAGACGACGACTCCTCTGTGGACCTCTTGCTGGTCTTCCTTCCGGTGGTGGAACTCTTCTGCATGAAGAGACATTCAGTCAAAAATCAGTAACAGGGCACAGGAAAGGTTCCATAGCAAAACTTGATTTGTGTAATGCAGGATGTATACTGAACAAAAATATCTAAACTGTTGGTCCAATCAGCTGAAACAAAAGATCCTAGAAATGTCCCATACGCAAAAAAAAAAAATCTCAAATTGTAGACAAATTTGTTTACATCCCTATTAGTGAACATTTCTCATTTGCCAAGATATTCCATCCACCTGACGGGTGTGGTATATCAGCATGATTGTTACATAGGTGCACCTTGTACTGGGGGACAAAAAAGGCCACGCTAAAATGTGCAGTTCTGTCACACAACACAATGCCACAGATGTCTCAAGTTGAGGGAGCGTGCAATTGGCATGCTGACTGCAGGAATGTCCACCAGAGCTGTTGGCAGAGAATTTAAATGCAATTTCTCTACCATAAGCCGCCTCCAACGTTATTGTTTTTAGACTTTGGTAGTACATCCAACCGGCCTCACAACAGTAGACCACGTGTAACCATGCCAGCGCAGGACCTCCACATCCGGCTTCTTCACCTGAGGGATGGTCAGAGACTAGCAAGCCGGGGAGCTGATGAAACTATAGGTTTGCACAAACAACGAATTTCTGCAAAAACTGTCAGAAATCATCTCAGGGAAGCGCATCTGTGTGCTCGTCGTCCTCATCAAGGTTTTGATCTGAATTCCAAGTGCAAATGCTCACCGGTGCGCTGGAGTAGTGTGCTCTTCAAGGACGAATCCCAGTTTCAACTTCACCGAGATGATGGAAGACTCCGTAAAGAGTGCCCCATGGTGGCGGTGGGTTTATGTTATGGGCAGGCATAAGCTACAGACAACGAACAAACAACATTTTATCGATGGCAATTTGAAAGCAGAGATACCGTGACGAGATCCTGAGACCATTTTCGTGCCATTCCTCTGCTGCCATCACCTCACGCTTCAGCATGATAATGCACGGCCCCCAAGGATCTGTACACAATTCCTGGAAGTTCAATGTCCCAGTTCTTCCATGGCCTGCATACTCACCAGACATGGAGCATGTTTGCGACGCTCTGGATTGACATGTACGACAGCGTGTTCAAGTTGCCGCCAATTACCAGCAACTTCGCACAGCCATTGAAGAGTGGGAAAACATTCCACAGAACACAATCAGCAGCCTGATCAACTCCATGCAAAGGAGATGTGTCAGGCTGCATGATAAAAATGGTGGTCACACCAGATACTGACAGGTTCTGATCCACGGCCCTTTTTCTTAAGGCACAGTGCACAACAGAAAGTATTCTGACTCCTAGACCTTTCCACATTGTTACATTACAGCCTTATTCTAAACTGGATTAACTAAATGTTTCCTCAACACACACACACACACACTACCCCATAATGACAAAGCAAAAACATGTTTAGAAATGTTTGCAAATTTATAAAAAGTTAAATCAAATACCTTAATTACATAAGTATTCAGGCCCTTTGCTATGAGACTCACAATTGAGCTCAGGTGCATCCTGTTTCCATTGATTACCCTTGAGATGTTTCTACAACTTGGAGTCCACCTGCTGTAAATTCAAATGATTGGACATCATTTGGAAAGGCACACACCTGTCTAAATAAAGGTCCCACAGTTGACAGTGCATGTCAGAGCAAAAACCAAGCCATTAGGTCGAATGAACTGTCCGTAAAGCTCTGAGACAGGATTGTGTCGATGCACAGATCTAAGGAAGGGTACCAAAAGATTTCTGCAGCATCGAAGGTCCCTAAGAACACCGCGGCCTCTATCATTTGGAACCACCAAGACCCTTCCTAGAGCTGGCCGCCCAGCCAAATGGAGCAATCGGGGGAGAAGGGTCTTGGTCAGGGCCTTTATGGTTGAGTGGCAAGATTAAAGGCCTGTTTTTCAGCAGCAGGGACTGGGAGACTAGTCAGGACCGAGGCAAAGATTAACGGAGCAGGAGCGGCTTCGGGACACATCTGAATGTCCTTGAGTGGCCCAGCACGAACCCAGACTTGAACCCGATCGAGCATCTCTGGAGAGACCTGAAAATAGCTGTGCAGCGACACTCCCCATCCAACCTGACAGAGCTAGAGAGGATCTGCAGAGAATGGGAAAAACTCCCCAAATACAGGTGTACCAAGCTTGTAACGTCATACCAAAGACACAAGGTTGTAATCGCTGCCAACGGTTCTTCAACAAAGTACTGAGTAAAGGGTCTGAATACCGATGTAAATGTGATCAGTTTATTTGTAATACATTTGCTAAAATTTCTAAAAACCTGCTTCGTCATTGTGGGGGTATTGTGTGTAAATCGAGGAGGGGGAAAAATATTTTATCAATTTTAGAATAAGACTAAAGTAACAAAATGTGGAAAAAGTCAAGGGGTCTGAATACTTTCCAAATGCACTGTGTGACCAACCAATGCATTTCCGTATTCCCAGGTGATGTGTAATCCATAGATTTGGGCCTAATGAGTTTATATGATTTGAGCGATTTCCTTATATGAACTGTAACTAAGCTGCCACCACCATACTTCACAGTATAGATTGTGTTAGACAGGTGATGAGCTGTGCCTGCTCCTCTCCAGATATAGCCCTTTGCATTCAGAGTAAAATGTGTCTCATCACACCAGACTCGTTTGCCTTAAATTACAAGTCTTTCTCATGCCTTTCTGCAAACTCCAGGCATGCAGTCATGTGCCTATTTCTCAGGAGTGGCTTCTGTCTGGCCACTAACCTATAGAGCCCAGATTACAGCACTTCACCAGAGACTGTTGTCCTTCTGCCAGGTTATCCCCTCTCTATTTCTGTCAGAGTGTTCATTGGGTTCTTGGTCACCTCCCTGACCAAGGTCCTTATTGCCCGGTTGCACATTTTGGTCGGACGGCGAACTCTAGGCAGAGTCTGGGTAGTTCCAGATTTGGAGACCACTACTCTTGGAAACGTTCAACAATCTAGAAATCGTTTTATACCCTTCCCCAGATACTATATGCCTTATCACAATTCTAACTTGAAGATCTTCGGAGAGCTCCTTGGACTTCATGGTATGGCTTCTGCTCTGACATGCACTGTCAACTGTGGGATCTTATATAGACAGGTGTGTTTCTTTCTAAATCATGTCCAAAGAATTTAATTGGCCACAGGTGGACTCCAATCAAGTTGATCAAAGGAAATTGGATGCACCTGTGCTAGAGGTCGTCACGGATCCACCTCTACCCAAATACCTGAGGGGGTCCGGAGCCAGAATTCTAAATAAATGTCACAAGTCAGTGTAACTTTAACTGGCTTGTCAGGAGGGACCCATACATACCCAAACGTGACCAATGCAGTAGAGAGCGATATTGTATAATTTATGCTGCGGGTCTTGCTTTTCACAAGAGTGGAGAGTGTAGCTTGTTGTTGGCCAATCATAAGTCATGAAAATAGGCTAGTCAGAGCCTCCCTGTGTGGCAAAAGTTATGAGATACCTAAAAATCAATGGAAGATGGAATTAAAAGTTGAAGGATAGGCTACAACAACCAAGAGCCAACATGTAGGCTGCTACTTAAATATTCTGAATGGAGTAGCTTCTCACAGTTTGATGCAGTCAAGACAGGTACTACGTAATCATATTGAATGAAATAACCTAGATATGGCAGCTATTAGTCTACTATAGCTCAAGTCGGCTTGGTGGTTGCCATTTCTCCCTCCTCCCTGCACTCAGTGTCCCTTGCTCACTCTCACAGTAGCCTACACACACACAGCAAGGCCCGTGCTCGTGTCACCACTTCCTACCTCAAGCTTAATCAGCTCCGGCTAATAAAGTAGCTTAAAATTTGACTTTTCTGTTGCTTCCCTCACTTGGAGCAGACCCGACCAGGTCTATACATTTTTTTAGAACGCATATCGGGTAGGGATGGGAAAGCCCCCGGGCCATTTTGGAAGGGGTGCAACTTTTTGGACCAGTGTAGGTTTTTAACTGAGCTAAATTTTGATGGTGATAGCAAAGGGGTGTGAATACTTAGATAGCTCCATTTAATTTTCAATAAATTAGCCAAAATTTCTAAAAACATGTTTTCAACTTGTAAATATGGGGTATTGCGTGTAGATGGGCTGGATGTTTTTTTTAATATTTGTTTTTATTTTTTGTGTTTTTTAATTCAGGCTGCAACAGAATGTAGAATAAGTCAAAAGGCATGAAAACTTTCTGACGGCACCATTTCTCCTGGGGCAATGTCACCCCATCCCTCCTCGGCAAGATGTTCCTCATAACAGAATTCTGTTTTGTAGTTCCTGCTGATGCAATCAATTGCCAACCTTCCCATGAATGTTAACAATGACCCAGGAAAAAATAATCTAGCAAGTAAACAGACATTTGTCATTTCACTATAATTACTCAGATATTTCAGAAGAAAAAAAATCTAGCCTGGCCTTGTTAGTCATTGGTAATGAGTCACAATTTCACAGAAAGAAATATAGAATTTCATATAAGAAATTGGTGTACATTTTTGGGGCAGATTTAGAAAACTTATTTCAAAAACATTGGAATACATATTGGGCTTAATTTATGCTCCACTCATTGTATTAATAACCAGTGCACTGGTTCCAATAAGATCAGTGAAAAGTTATAAACATCGTTGTCATCTTATGAACCCTTTGTTTACCTTGGTCGTTGCCCTGGCACCAGGTGTTTTTTTCTGTCCCTTAGCCTTGTCTTGATCTTTCTGCTTGGGTTCAGAAATTGACTTGGCTGCCATGGCTGCGGCGGCGTGTCTCAGGATGCACTCGCTGCCGCAGTAGACAGAGTCCTTCAGGGCGGTCTTCTCACAGCCTGGCCCGATGCATTTGGGCAGCTTAGACTCCTCTGCCGCCTGATGAAATTCAAACAGGTCACAAAGGTGCACAGTGCAACACAGACGGATTCTTGTACAGGCAAAAGTGTCAGGGATTACAATATACAAATTGTCATATGGAGTAGGGATGGTCATTTCAAAGAAAGTATGTTCGTATACTCAATTATTTAAGAAGCTGATGGAAATACAGTTTGCGGTACACCATTGGTTGTTCCAATTACTGGTTATGATACACAACCGAAAATGAATTTTTCTCACTACACTTGACATTCTCTATATCTGTGCATATACATTGAGTGCTTGTACTCAATTATTAATAATCAAATACAGACCTTGAATCGAGTACTCACGCCCATCCCTAATATGGTGCTCTCAGACATCTTTAAGTAAGTCATTATTGGCATGACATTATAAGCCTGAATAGATCATTTGTTGATTTCATCCACCGGGGCTGTGAGAAAAGTAACAGAAACCTACCGCCTGAAAGATCTTGATCTTCTTTTTCCCACTGGGGTTGGTGGTCTTCTCTATCCTCCCTTTGATCCCCAAGTCGTCACCCCTTTCTTCCATCCCAGCTGAGGGAGCCGCCACAGAGGGGCTCTGCTCGGCCTTGAGGGCCCCGGGGGCAGCTGCTTTGGGTTTGCCATTGGGCTTGGCCGTCTGACTCTTCTTGGTGGTGCAGTTGGGGCAGACGTAGTCCTCCCCGTTCCTCTCCATCAGACGTCCACGAGCCTCAGTGATGCCCACACAGTCTCCATGGAACCACTCCTCACAGCGGTCGCAGCAGATCATGAACCTGGGTGCACACAGAACACTTAGCAGAGCACAGAGACAGATATGAAAAAATAGCTAGTCCAAAAGTGGGTTAACAATGTGGAACAAAGTCGCTGCTAAAGCCTAGAATACAAGTCAAGCACATCACTCCGGCCAACTAATCACTAACCACTCATCCCCTTGTAGGTGGGCAACGGAGGTAATCCATGAAGGATCAGATAGAGCAATTGTAAGAACTAGAGGCATTGGATTTCCAATTGAAAGACATCCAAATGCATACCTTTTGTTGTGTTTCTGTCGACAGATGCAGTACAGTGCATTAGGGTCGTATCCTTCATCGTCGCCGGAGTCACTGGATGACGAGGATGACGATGGGGATTCATCTTCCTCCTGGTCATTGCGGGTCTTTATCCCTCCCCTGGACTTGGTGTCTCTCTTGTTGTGGGTGGTTCCCCTACTAGCTGCCTTAGCAGGACTCCTGGACCTGGAGGCACGCTCGCCACTGGCGTCTATGGGCTTCTCCACGCACCCCTTTTTTTCCTTCTCCTGCTCTTCCTCTTTTTCTTTCTTCACAGAGTCCTGCTCTGGCGGCACTGTGTCATCCTTCTCTTCCTCCTCAGGGCTGGTTGTCTTATTGTCCTGCTGCTCCTTCTCCTCGGGCTGTGGCTCTTTGGGTGCATCTCCATTACCGTTCTCCTCCTCCTGGAGCTCTTTGGATGCATCTCCGCTGCCCTCCTCTTCCTGGAGCTCTTTGGGCGCATCTCCGCTACCCCCCTCTTCCTGAAGCTCTTTGGGTGCATCTCCACTACCCTCCTCTTCCTGGAGCTCTTTGGGTGCATCTCCGCTACCCTCTTCTTCCTGGAGCTCTTTGGGTGCATCTCCGCTACCCTCTTCCTCCTGGAGCTCTTTGGGTGTATCCCCACTACCCTTCTCCTCCTGGAGCTCTTTGAGAGCATCGCCACTAAACTTCTCATTGTCAGAGCTTCCATCATCACTGACAGAGCCAACCCTGCTTCTGCCACGGCCTTTAGCCTTCCGAGTTGTCTTCTTCCTGCTCCTCGTCTTCCTCACTGGAGAATCTGGCTTATCGTCCACAGACTTGGCCTCTGCGTTGCCGTCAAAACTGGCCTCGGAGGCCGTCTCTGCATCTGTAGGGGTCTGTGAGGGAGGATCCCCAGCCTCTATGCTGCCAGGTGCACTCCTCCTCCCTACTGTGCGCGTTCTCTTGGTGGTGAGCAGGAACTCCTCCAGCTTGTCAGTGCGTTTTGCCTGCCTTCCACTGCGACGTACAGGCCCTGCATGGCCATCCTGGCTCTCAGCAGCAGTGTCTCCGGGCATTTCTCTCTTGGCTATGGTGGTCCGTCGGAATCCCCAGGTTTTCTTGAACTCGTTTGTGGTCTTAGCAGATTGCTCTGCGTTCTCTAGCTTTTCCTCCGTATCATTGTTACCATGCTCTTGGTCTTTATCTTCTCCGTCCTCCTTCTCGGCTTTATAGTCCTCAAGAATAGCTGTTGATGTAAATGATACATTAAGGGACAATACATTTAGGTAAAGTAGCAGATTTTGCCAATCAAAAGACTAGAAAGCTAATTAGGTATTCAAAGCGTATAAGGGGATAGTGAAATCCCTTGTGCTGGTCATGATTCTAGCAATCCTGACCCTATACCCTAATTAACAACCTACAAATGATTTGCAGAGGATCCAGCAGTGCAGCACCTTTTAAAGTGAGACAATCATGACGCCCCCCCCCCTCACTGAAAAGGGGAAAAGAAGCTAGTCCAAGGTACCTTGAGAGCTGCTATCCATAGGGTCCTGGCTCTGCTCTGGCTCAGGAGCTAGAGAGAGCTCAGGACTCACATTCTCCTCCATAGATGGAGTCACTCACTACTTTCAAACAGAATATCTACAGTTAAGAGAAGAGCACAAGAGACGAACTGTGAGACAGCTACTCTTCAACTCCATTTAACTGAAGTGCGTGGTTGTTTTGGGGAGGGGGGTTGGATCAGCACTGTCATGAACAACTACTTTCTTTATATCCATAGACAACCCTTTCAAAAAAAAAAATTCCAGATTGGTTTGTGACAGCGAGTGCAGTCCTCTCATACCAATTTTCTTCCTTTCCACAAACAAGCTACAGCAGGCTGGCTGCTGTAGTTATGATAACGCTCCAGTTGTTAGTCTATATCAGGGTGGGCAATACATTTTGGCTCGGGGCCACATCTGGATTTTGACACTTAAGATTTGACATCAGAGAAGGGCAGTTCTTTATAAATGGGTCCATTACAATTTCCACATTTTTTAAAAACCAAATCCCCCGCAGGACACATTTCAAATCGGCTGGTGGGCAGGATATGGCCCGTAGTTCGCCCACCCCAGATGACCAAACCACAGCAGGAGCATTTTCATGTAACAAAGTTGTAATATTCTAAAACCCCTCCACAGAACAATATTTGTAAATGCACAGGTTTTACAAAGCCATATTTTGGGACTTTGCTGCTCATTGATACATCCCAACTCACTAACAAAATAGATCTACTATTGGAAATAATTTTGGAAGCGCAGAAAATCGGAGGAAGTTCACTAATTAGGCAAAATACTCCAATGTCATCAAGCATCTACACTACATCTAGACTACAAATACGGTTTACAAAAGTCAAATGAGTATATGGCATTTGTCCTTTCACAGAATAAAAAAAATGAGCCAACCTGCTGATCTGTAGTGGTGGGACACTGACCGAGGGCTTATCTGATGATTTCAGATTCCGCACACAGCAGGTTCTGATCAGTAATCATCACAGGCCTGGTAGTGGGATCTTGGACCTGTAGATAAGTCAGAATAAAACTGTTAAGTATTTGAGGGTTTGGAAATTGCAACAGTATGCAGCCTTGAAAAGCACAATACATCACAACGCATTGGCACCCAGCCAACTCCTAACTTTGTTCAATGTCTGGGACTTCAGATCATAGGTCACCGATTAAAAATTCAAGAAGCTGCTGAAACAGTATGTCAGTATGACAATTTGCCATTATCAGATTGACTTCCTTTAGTCTCATGATAGTTCACTTCAAATCAGATATATTTAAATAAATGGGTTGCAAAATAATAGTTGCAACTGCAAATTATGTTCAATGTAAGGTAGACAAAGTCAACTTGTCAGAAAAGATTTTGGGAGTACTCAAGAAAGAGGCTAGGTAATCATTATCAGCCCCACCTAACTTCATTCAGAGTAACAAAAAATGTGTCCCAATCCCAACTAACATAAATCCCACATTGTAGTTTACACTATCAAATCACACAAAACACAACAAGTAGACCTACATGTTACAAACCATGCATGCTCTTTCCCCTGAGTAACAGAATGCAGTATGTGACAAATGTTGCCCAAAAATAATATAATTCTGGCCTGCTTAAAAATCAGAGCAGTTGAAAACAGCTAACGGTAGCATTTCAATCATTATTTTGAGCAATAACTCTGCAGCATGATAAACAATTAGCTAAAGTATCAATCCACAGCTCAATAAAACATTCCTAGTAGTGTATCTAAAGTAACTTGTCACTACATTTTTTTTTTACCTATTCAAATAAACAAAGTGGAACATGTTCCCCATGATCAAAGCAGCTTGCTATACATGTACAACTTTCAGAAGAGCAGTCTGGCCTGAATCCCACTGACAACACCACAATCTTGAAAACATGTCTGAGAATAAATAGAACCAACTAGGTTGCAATTGTAGAATTGTGGTAAGAGCATGGATTTGTACAAACATAACCAAAACATGGGTACTATCATTCTACAGCAAGAGTGATTAAAATATATCAATGCAGCATGATAATATCCCAATGAAAAGGGGGGATTGGGGATATACAAATATAGCAAGAAATGGAGACACCATTTATGCAGTTTTTGTTGGGGTTGTTTGGAATACAAGTAGGTCATATTTTTATTTTGTGAATTGGTACATTAAGAAACATTGCACCATAATGTGCACAATGACACAGTGACAGTGAACTAGATTGTAAAATCCTACTGAACGCTTTCCACACCAAATAAACACTTCACACCAAAAACGTCAAGTCAAAATCCACTTGATTACATTAGTACAGCTCTGGGGCTGGCTTTTGATTCAATCGAAGTAGCACAATACAGTTCTTCAGTTTTAAATGTGTACCCTGATCCATGTTTCAATGACAGACAAACACACATGCAGGGAAACATTGACATTTACTTTCACTGAACATTCAATAATTGGTCTGATCTTTTTCATATTCACTGCTCATCTCTGAATAGAAACGGTATCTTTTTCTCCAAAGCAACACATTGATGGTTTGCAAACGCAATGCAAAATGGCCCACCACATTATTACAACTCACCAATAGATGGGGCGCAAACAAAAGGCAGTGGTAACTTCAGGCCTTCTGATCATTCCTACCGTCCATACCATTTGGAAACATCGTTATAAAAAATAAAACAAGATGGAATTTGAAATGTCTAGATTTGAAGAAGCAGTGACTCAACATAAACTATTTAAGAACTACGATGTTGGGGTGAGAGAAAGAGAGGTTCACCACAGATTGTTCCCTGACTATGGTCACCGCACACAGCCACGTGAGAAAGCGGGGAAACACTCCCAGACCCACCCCAGTTGTCGTGTGGGGGAGGGGTGATCAATGCAACATTGTTAACTAGCTAACGTTCGGTGAGTTACAATGTTATTCTAAAGCGTGGGGAATTGTTATTTAAACATACCTAACGTCATTTCATCCCGACTGTGCTAACTAGATGCCGGATAGCTCTTCAGGCCGCACAGAATCCTGACCGTCGTAATGTGGCTGCCACACGGAAGAAACGCCAATACGTCGCAAGGAGTCTGCGTGCACTGAGAACTCCGACACCATAGATTGCGAGCTACTATAGCTAGGTCGCGGTGGGTAAATCAAACGGCATGCTACCATGCTAGCTAACGACGAGACTCGTGTTGGATGGCGCAACTAGTCAGTCACACGGTAAATTAACCTAACGTTAACGTTAGACATTTGCTGGGATTAGCTAACTATCACCACAGTGACCTCAACATTAACTCGTGCCACAACACAACATGCGTTATTAATGCACACACAAACAAGGTATCGTTTAAAGCTAAATCATTTACGAACATATAGTTAACTAATTAGCGTGCTGTATCACCCGTAACTGACGTCACTACAAAACGCGTAACGTACGCGAACAAGCTAGGCCACAACCATGCGCTTCGCCTAGATAGCTGACGCTAGCTTTCAACTAGTTAGCTATCCAATAATTTCAAACAAACATTATTGAAACATGGCTTGCAATTTACAAATAATGCTCACCAAGTATCGTTTTGATAAATAACGTACAATTCGACCCACTTGTAAACCTCGACGTTATGTTCTTGCACGGTCCACGTTCAGACCTCCATTTTCATGTAGTGTTGGTTGACTCGCGCTAGTTCAAGTATGGGTAACTGCAGCCCAATGGCGACCGGGGAGTGGGTGTGTCGAAAAGAATGGGTGTATGTAAAGTGAATCCGCTAATTGGGTATGTTTCTTGCCACTCAAGACCGTTTCGCTTGACTGATTGGGCTTCACTATTAGTTGATAGTAAACTTACCTCTGGTGTTGTGCCTACGGATTTGAAGTGCTTCGTACTGTGTATCATGGTCGTGTCGGCGATGGTAGTTACGTGGCCATTTTCCTCTCAGATTACTTTATTTCAAGATAGCAGCCTACACATTGATACAGACATACAGTCTACCACTCAATGGGGAGGGCATGAACGGCAACAACGATGACAAAGTGCCCTTTAGCTCCCGCTTGACAAGTAATACCAAAATATGTTGACAACTGTCCAGCAATGGCGTGGGAAGTAGCTACCTCTAGGTAGCCAATATCAGCATGACAGTCACAACAAGCACACGCTTGAAGGAGCCGTACACCCATCAATATATTTTCTTCGTTTTATAACTAAAAATGTACAAGTAGTTGTGTCAACTAACCGACTCATCTTCTTTAGAAACATAAGTACAAACAATTTGGAACTCGAAATAAAACGAGGTGACTGGGAAACATCTATTTGAACGGTCATACAACTCGAGAACGGAGTGGAGCAGCGGTCTAAGGCACTGCATTTCATTGCAAGAGGCGTAACTGCAGTCCCTGGTTCGAATCCAGGCGGTATGACATCCGGCCATGATTGAGTCCCATAGGGCGGCGCACAATTGGCTCGGCGTCGTCCGGTTTTGGCAGTCATTGTAAATACGAGTTTGTTCTTAACTGAATCGGGCCTCTTTCTAGAGCTCCGACCTGAAGGTCGCTGACGTAATGATTTGACCTGTATCTTTCCGAGTTGCCAGTTTGTTTTGTACGCAGCAATAGCAACATTTTCCGGGGGAGAGATGGTGGAAGTGGATGATGAGTTCGAATTAAGCAGTGCGTCGAGCAAAGTTGGTTTAGATGAACGTCCTGAATGGATAACAGTATTGTCGAAAACTGGATCAAAAAGGAAGTTGCCTAAAACTTGAATGGAGGATACGTGTATGAATGATACTTGTTTTGTGTTGGGATGCGTTGGTTGAGTAAGCATGCATATGTGGGAGACCCATTTTGAGTTGTCAAATTGTGAAGCTGCCGATGAGCTGGGAAAAGTGTAGTCAAGTTTCGTGCTTTGCATCTAGGAGTAGAGCACTCGTCAAAGGAGTCATCTCAAAGGTGAAGACGGATGTTCAGGTTGAGCAGCCTACCTGAAGAGAATTCCTGGTGTGTTTGTGGCCGGCGTCTGACCCGCAGGGTGAATGGAGAAAAATAAAAGTATGCCTGTCCTGTTTTAAAGAAACTACCTACGCATGTGAAACTTGGTTATGTAAGATACATTTTAAGCGCGTTTGTCCGCAAACCACTGTAAGAAATGTAAAATACGTGTCCATGTTTCAACTGTGCAGACGGTGGGGCTCATGATTCCGAGTGCACTGTAATTCAGCCAGCTGAAACCACCAAACAGCCTACCCGACGGGTCTGCATGGTCCTAAAACACACCGATGCTAAATTGTATTATTCGATGAGGTTTAACGGCTATTGGCATCCAATCCATTTTGCATTACCGCCACCTACTAGACTGGAGTATAACTCCCTTATACTTTGCTTGAAAAAAAATAAACAAATACCCTACCATTTAACACTACACTCACAAAAAAAAAATATATACATAATAATAAATAAACATCACCCTACTCCACTATTTACATCTATTTAGTCCTACCGCAGGCCAACAACTTGAAAGGATGGGACACCACCACTTAACACACCCTGCTACTCTTCTGACAAAGTCTCACACACACAAATACCTCTCTGCAGCTGCCATCACAATCTCATTTTTTTTGTGACTTATGTTCCATCCCAGCAGTACAGTCCAATCTTACTGAAACATATATCACTTGCTGGTTTATCTCTGTACTGGTACAGATCTACTACTCACACCATTCCTCTCAGGATCCCTCCCCCTTGACCCATCTTCCTCTACTTTCTTCACTGCCTCAGCATATGACAACTACTGCACTACTCTAACCCAGGAAACCTCAACCTGCCACTCTCTTACGGGACATTTCTGATCCCCAGCCCCATGAGCACCCCTACAATTAACACATACCACTTCTTTCCCCAATGCTACACATTCTTTTGTCTCATGCCATTCTGCACACTTCTCACACCTAGTAACCTCCCTCTTACACACTGCTGCACAATCTCCATACAATCAGCACGAAACCCTCGAACCCCGGATGCCACATTTTTGTATCACAGTACAATGATAAAACTGGGGAGGGGGAGGACAAAAAATAAATAGAAAGTTGCACCCCTGTTCAAATTACCCTACATCACTACAGTTTACAGCCAATGAACAATAATGGTGACCTCACTTGATAACAATAATACATTCCTCATTGCACTGTAGCCGAGGGATAATCATTTTCTTGTCTAAAAATGTAGGCCTAATAGCCTATTCAAGGAAAGAAGCATAGAAAATGCATGTCCGGTAATGTTGTGGAGAAAAAGTGCATTGGTGTTATCACTTTTGGCCGGTTATGATCACATTATTGCACTGATGCATTGCAAATAGTTGCACAGGACAGACAGAAAGATGAGCACAGTGAAAAAAAATATCCATAGGAATTGGCAACCATTACAAAAATGGAAATCACTTGTAAACCACTTGAGCAAGGAGACAATGACATGTTGTAATAGATGCGCAGACTAAACAGCGTTTGTTGTTTAATTGCTACCTTTAAATATCAGTTATTATATTATTTTTCATTAGGCCTACATGTAGCCTACATTTAAGTATTATTTGCAATTGTCATAATGACAATGAACACTCTCAAAGCACTGAATGGCATAGGTGTGGACAAAGAGGAAGAGAGAAGCCCAACTCGCAGGAAAATCTGTCTCCTTCCAGCAGGTGAAGTTTTTTCCTTGTTTTGCAGAGGAAAGACTTTTTGTATGGAGGTCAATGAGAGTGGTCAACCAAAAATGGGTTATTGATCAAATAGAAGTTTCGTAATACCTTAGTTGTTATTCGTGTACGGATATACTGTCTATCCAGGTAACTTTGAGAAAAAAAACACTTAATATAGGAGTTGTCTTGAGATTTTTGGCCGGGATAGGCCGTCATTGTAAGTAAGAATTCGTTCTTAACTGACTTGCCTAGTTAAATACAAAAATATGTATATGCATATTCATGAAGACTTAACTTGATGGAAAATTAAATAACTTGAGACTTGACTTGAAATTGGAGCCTCAAAACTTGGGACTCGACTTTAACTTAAGACTGATTACTTTAAATGATCTGGCTAGGTTTTGTAACATTGTCACTCATTTTGTGGAACAGTCTCCATGATTACTCTCCACGCAGCCAGACACTAGCTGCAGAATCGACTTGCAAAAAAACGTGCAACAGATTGGCTAGTGAAACGCACACTTGGCCCTCTGATTGGACCAGTAAACTGTCAATCAACCTAGGTCAGGTGAGCTAGCATAGTGGTTCTTTTGTCGGGTCGCATGTGTGAAAATTAATGTTTTTCTTAGATATTTTAATAAACTACATATAGCCTACCATTTGTATTTTATACCTTTGTCTCAAAAACATCTCATCTGTGCTTCAGAACCAAAAAGTTGATTGTCTTGATTGTTGACCAATGACCAGTCAACAGCATTTGCGCGCAAAGGCAAACGCGCGTATCGAACGATTTGTGACCAGAAAGCACTTGCGAACAGATTTCAGATTTGCTGTACATCTATAGCATCAGGTGCAGGGCACTCGTCAAATTGCAGGGAGAGAGGATTGCCATAAATAAATATCTAGCACCCAAATAATGTTGGTGATTAAGAATATTAACTGTTGACTTTGCAAGCTCACCAGCAATGGGGCTTCAATCAACAATTACTTGCATAGTCCTAGTACTGGTCTTTGGTGTAACAATTGCTTGAAATTCATAATTTTCTTATGAAGCTTGCATTTGGAATTTGTTGTTAAAAGTAATTATTACATAATCAAAATGTGTTATAGTAAAAAATAAAAAAAGGTCTGTCTGGTATCCTCAAAAAACAAATGTTTGTAGTTGAACAAGTCATGGCATGTATAGAAATAATCCATCACTTCTGTTGTTTGGCTGTTCCTATAGCAACTTTAGAAAATTAGGTGGATCGTAAGGACAAAGATTTTTATAACTAACCCAAGATAGACCAGATCATGTCTTTCCAAATGGAGCAAATTAATCATAGTGGGAAAAACAAGCAGGAAGGTGGGCAGAGCCAAGCACAAGCAAGTGAGATCCTATTGGCGTGTTCTAGCATTTATTTGCATATTTCCGTTAGGGAACACCTACTCTGTGAAGTGCGCTGTGCAATAACTCAATTCGCACTTTCACTCTTCTAAACACACCATTTTTTAGAAACTTTGGCAAAGGGTAAAGTCTACAAAAACGCAGTCCCCTCTGTTTCTTAGAAATATTTAGTTTTGGAAACAGAAAACTGTATGGAGATCAATTGTTCCATTGATGGGAAAATGTGCAGAATGTTGGCCAAAATCCATCACACTCTATCTTCTCCCACTTGCCAGCCACTGGGCTTCCTCTCATCACCATCATCGCTAACAGGAAGCTTCACATTTATAAATCCGCTGAAATATCTGTCTCATTGTTCTATCTCAGGTAAGGCCAAAGACAGTACAGTATGAAGATAGGCTAAAACTGCTTCTCCAATAGAAATCGGCTAGCTAAGTTCATGCATAGGAACACGCCATCAAGTCTAATGGTTGTCTTGAGCTGAACTGCGCAAGTACAGGCCGTCAAATCAAAGCACTCCTTTGATATACAGTATATTCGGAAAGTATTCAGACCGCTTGACCTTTTCAACATTTTGTTATGTTACAGCCTTATTCTAAAATGGATTAAATACTTTTTTTCCCTCATCAAAATACACACAATTCCCCATAATGACAAAGCGAGAACTGGGTTTTAGAAATGTTTACACATTTAAAAAATAAATAAATAATACTTATTTACATAACTATTCAGAACATTGGCTATGAGACTTGAAATTGAGCTTAAGTGCATCCTGTTTCCATTGATCATCCTTAAGATGTTTCTACAACTTGATTGAAGTCCACCTGTGGTAAATTCAATTGATTGGACATATAAGGTCCCACAGTTGAAAGTGATTGTCAGAGCAAAAACCAAGGCATGAGGTAGAAGGAATTGTCCGTAGAGCTCCGAGACAGGATTGTGCCAAGGCACAGATCTGGAGTAGGGTACCAAAAAATGTCTGCATCATTGAAGGTCCTCAAGAACACAGTCATTCTTAAACGGAAGAAGTTTGGAACCGCCAAGACTCTTCCTAGAGCTGGCCGCCCGGCCAAACTTAGCAGTAGGGGGAGAAGGCCTTGGTCAGGGAGGTGACTAAGAACCCCATTGTCACTCTGACAGAACTCCAGAGTTCCTCTGTGGAGATGGGAGAACATTCCAGAAGGACAACCATCTCTGCAGCACTCCACTAGTCAGGCCTTTATGGTAGAGTGGCCAGACGGAAGCCACTCCTCGGGAAAAGGCACATAACAGCCTGCTTGGAGTTTGCCAAAAGGCACCTAAAGGACTGACCATGAAAAACAAGATTATCTGGTCTGATGAAACCAAGATTTAACTATTTGGCCTGAATGCCAAGTGTCACTTCTGGGGGAAACTTGGCACCATCCCTGCGGTGAAGCATGGTGGTGGCAGCATCATGCTGTGAGGATGTTTTTCAGAGCCTGGGACTGGGAGACTAGTCAGGATCGAGGCAAAGATGAACGGAGCAAAATACAGAGAGATCCTTGATGAAAACCTGCTCCAGACTGCTCAGGACCTCAGACTGGGGTGAAGGTTCACCTTCCAACAGGACAACGACACTAAGCACACAGCCAGGACAACACAAGAGTGGCTTCGGGACAAATCTCTGAATGTCCTTGAGTGGCCCAGCCAGAGCCCAGACTTGAACCCGATCAAACATCTCTGGAGAGACCTGAAAATAGCTGTGCAGCGACGCTCCCCATTCAATCCTGACAGAGCTTGATCAGATCTGCAGAGAAGAATGGGAGAAACTCCCCAAATACAGGTGTGCCAAACTTGTAGCGTCATACCCAAGAAGACTTGAGGCTGTTATCGCTGTCAAAGATGTTTCAACAAAGTCTTGAGTAAAGGGTCTGAATACGTAAGTGAATGTGGTTTCATTTTTACATTTTTTAAAATAAATTAGCTAAAAATTCTACAAACCTGTTTTTGTTTAGTCATTATGGGAAATTGTGTGTAGATTAATGAGGGAAAAATCTATTTAATCCATTTTAGAACAAGGTTGTAATGTAACAAAATGTGGAAAAATTCAACGGGTCTGAATACTTTCCGAATGCACTGTGAAGTTGTTTTTAAGGTAAAATGAAAATGTGTCAGTTTATCCACTTTCACGAGATTGGAGTAATAACATGTTCAACTACTTAAGACATTCGCTTCAAATCTAGGTTCTGCCTTTAGATGTCGAGAAAAGGAACATTTAGGGATGCATTTTTCACTTCTCCCGTTGACTTCTCAAACCCAAACCCCGGTCTGGTCTGTTTCACAAAAATTCCCAGAAGTCTTGTGATGTTGCACCTCTGGGTTTACAAACTTCGTGATAAGGCATTGAGGTGTTACCACTTAGCACATCTAGAAGGTAGTGAATTTCATACCAAACCCCTCTCTTGAGATGACATAGAGGCACCTTTTCAAGGTGCTTTTCCATCACAATTTCAATGGTAGTGTTGAACCGCTAGTGGCAAAAAGAGCTAGATTTACTACTAAAATACCAAAATACACTGAGAACACCTGCTCTTTCCATGACATACCTAAACTGCCCAGGTGAATCCAGGTGAAAGCTATGATCCCTTATTGATGTCACCTGTTAAATCCACTTCAATCAGTGTAGAGCAGGTATTCCCAAACTGGGGTACGCGTTCCCCCAGGGGTACACACAATGCCGTCGGGGGTACGCCAAATGAACTTTTCTTCACATTTTCAAACAGTCCATTTATATTTTCCAATGGGGCTATACGTTTGGGTGAGTATTTTTCTCGTCTGAGTAGCCTCGTTTCACCGCCTAAAATGAATCTAGTGTTCAGCGAAATAACAACACAATGTCAAATACAGGTAGCCTAGTCAAATAATTAACATCCAATCACATTAACCGTTACTCTCTCACGGGAATACCACAATCAAATCAAATCAAATGTATTTATATAGCCCTTCGTACATCAGCTGATATCTCAAAGTGCTGTACAGAAACCCAGCCTAAAACCCCAAACAGCAAGCAATGCAGGTGTAGAAGCACGGTGGCTAGGAAAAACTCCCTAGAAAGGCCAAAACCTAGGAAGAAACCTAGAGAGGAACCAGGCTATGTGGGGTGGCCAGTCTTCTTCTGGCTGTGCTGGGTTGAGAATATGACAGAACATGGCCAAGATGTTCAAATGTTCATAAATGACCAGCATGGTCAAATAATAATAATCACAGGCAGAAACAGTTAAAACTGGAGCAGCAGCACGGCCAGGTGGACTGAGGACAGCAAGGAGTCATCATGCCCGATAGTCCTGAGGCATGGTCCTAGGGCTCAGGTCCTCCGAGAGAGAGAAAGAAAGATTGAAAGAGATAATTAGAGAGAGCATACTTAAATTCACACAGGACACGGGATAGGACAGGAGAAGTACTCCAGATAAACAAACTGACCCTAGCCCCCCGACACATAAATGACTGCAGCATAAATACTGGAGGCTGAGACAGGAGGGGTCAGGAGACACTGTGGCCCCATCCGATGACACCCCCGGACAGGGCCAAACAGGAAGCATATAACCCCACCCACTTTGCCAAAATACAGCCCCCACACCACTAGAGGGATATCTTCAACCACCAACTTACCATCCTGAGACAAGGCCGAGTATAGCCCACAAAGATGTCCGCCACGGCACAACCCAAGGGGGAGCGCCTACCCAGACAGGAAGATCACATCAGTGACTCAACCCACTCAAGTGACGCACCCCTCCTAGGGACGGTATGAAAGAGCCCTAGTAAGCCAGTGACTCAGCCCTTGTAATAGGGTTAGAGGCAGAGAATCCCAGTGGAAAGAGGGGAACCGGCCAGGCAGAGACAGCAAGACAGTTTGTTGCTCCAGAGCCTTTCCGTTCACCTTCACACTCCTGGGCCAGACTACACTCAATCATATGACCCACTGAAGAGATGAGTCTTCAGTAAAGACTTAAAGGTTGAGACCGAGTTTGCGTCTCTCACATTGGTAGACAGACCATTCCATAAAAATGGAGCTCTATAGGAGAAAGCCCCCGCCTCCAGCTATTTGCTTAGAAATTCTACGGACAATTAGGAGGCTTGCGTCTTGTGACCGTAGCGTATGTGTAGGTATGTACGGCAGGACCAAATCAGAGAGATAGGTAGGAGCAAGCCCATGTAATGCTTTGTAGGTTAGCAGTAAAACCTTGAAATCAGCCCTTGCCTTGACAGGAAGCCAGTGTAGGGAGGCTAGCACTGGAGTAATGTGATACATTTTTTGGGTTCTAGTCAGGATTCTAGCAGCCGTATTTAGCACTAACTGAAGTAAATTTAGTGCTTTATCCGGGTAGCCGGAAAGTAGAGCATTGCAGTAGTCTAACCTAGAAGTGACAAAAGTATGGATTAATTTTTCTGCAACATTTTTGCACAGAAAATTTCTGATTTTTGCAATGTTACGTAGATGGAAATAAGCTGTCCTTGAAACAGTCTTGATATGTTCTTCAAAAGAGAGATCAGGGTCCAGAGTAACGCCGAGGTCCTTCACAGTTTTATTTGAGACGACTGTACAACCATTAAGATTAATTGTCAGATTCAACAGAAGATCTCTTAGTTTCTTGGGACCTAGAACTCTGTTTTGTCCGAGTTTAAAAGTAGAAAGTTTGCAGCCATCCACTTCCTTGTGTCTGAAACACATGCTTCTAGCGAGGGCAATTTTGGGGCTTCACCATGTTTTATTGAAATGTACAGCTGTGTGTCATCAGCATAGCAGTGAAAGTTAACATTATGTTTTCGAATAACATCCCCAAGAGGTAAAGTATATAGTGAAAACAATAGTGGGCCTAAAACGGAACCTTGAGGAACACCGGAATTTACAGTTGATTTGTCAGAGGACTAACCATTCACAGAGACAAACTGATATCTTTCCGACAGATAAGATCTAAACCAGGCCAGAACTTGTCCGTGTAGACAAATTTGGGTTTCCAATCTCTCCAAAAGAATGTGGTGATCGATGGTATCAAAAGCAGCACTAAGGTCTAGGAGCACGAGGACAGATACAGAGCCTCGGTCTGATGCCATTAAAAGGTCATTTACCACCTTCACAAGTGCAGTCTCAGTGCTATGATGGGGTCTAAAACCAGACTGAAGCATTTCGTATATGTTGGTATCTGTACTGATGGTGCAAAAGCCATGACAGAGAGACATAGTGGAGTGGTAATGTAGCGTGCAAGCAGTTACCCCCGACGCCACTTGGGTACACTGCAGCATCCGAGAGGCTCTTGCTGCCAAGGGAATGCCTGACAGCTTGAAAGATGTTTTGGACACTACAGTGAAAATGGTTACTTTGTTAAAGCAAGGCCCCTGAACTCTTGTGTATTTTCTGCACTATGCAATGATATTGGCAGAGACCATGTAAAGCTTTTACAACACACAGAAAGAAGTGCGCTGGTTATCAAGGGGCAAAGTATTGACACGTTTTTAAAAAATTGAGAGCCAAGCTTAGTGTTCTTTACTGACCATAATTTTCACTTGTCTGACCGCTTGCATGATGACAATTTTCTCACACGACTGACCGACCTGGGTGATGTTTTTCCTTGCCTGAGTGATCTGAATCTAGGATTACAGGGACTCTCCATAACTATATTCAATGTGTGGGACAAAATTGAGGCTATGATCAAGAAGTTGAAGCACTTCTCTGTCTGCATTAACAAGGACAACACACAGGTCTTTCCATCAGTGTATGATTGTTTGTGTGCAAATTAACTCAAGCTTATGGACAATATTCTGCCCTTGAGTTGCGTTCCCATGCAAAACTAAACAGATAGCTAACAACTAAGTCTTCAATAAAACTCCCAAGGCGTGACTTTTCTTGAATGAATATATTGAAAACGTTTATGTTGTGAAACTGCAAAATACAGAAAAGAATATACTTTAGTATTCAATTCACACCGAAACACTGTAGCTGTACATTATACATTTGAAGTTGCATAAATACAAAGCACGCGCTAAGGTACCATGCATCTGGCATGATGCCAAACCATATAGCTAATTGTTACTCATATGGTAATTGGCTCCTTTCATTACTCTAATAATGTACAACCATTTATGTAGAATAACAAAGCATATTACACTAGGAACAGTAACAAAACTACAGTATTGTATATTTTACAATTCGTTTGCATGACGCACGAGCAAAGTAATACAGCTAACGACATACATGAAAGGCATTGCAATTTGTGAGGAAATGCAACCAACATTGATATGTAAGCAACTCTATCAATAACAAGATTATAATCATTAGCTAAATGCTTGAATTGAACTTACAAACAAATATACTCCAAGGCTGAAGCGTGACAAGAAATAACTACATTGAAAGACCTGCACCTTAGCGTTGTTTGTAGCTGCTTCTATGCGTGCAGAACAAAATCTCTACTTCCTGTTTGCGTAGTCTTTCTAAGTACCAGAAACATCCACTAGGGGGCAAATGACACCATTGAACACAATGAAAATCCAATTGAACCATTGTAATAAAATAATCTGTTACCTTCTAACAGGATGGCAGCACAGACAATGTCAAATATGAAATAGCGAAGCACCTGAGTGAGTTGGGTGCGCAATTAAACAAGTACTTTCCGAAATGGATGACACGAACAATGGGATTCATTATCCCTTTCATGCCCTGCCTCCAGTCCACTTACCGATATCTGAACAAGAGAGCCTCATCAAAATTGCAACAAGCGCTTCTGTGAAAATTTAATTTAATCAGAAGTCATTGCCAGATTTCTGGATTGGGCTGCACTCAGAGTATCCTGCCTTGGAAAATCACGCTGTTAAGACACTGATGCCCTTTGCAACCATGTTCCTATGTGAGCATGGATTCTCAGCCCTCACTAGCATGAAAACTAAATACAGGCACAGACTGTGTGTGGAAAATGATTTAAGACTGAGACTCTCTATGATACAACTCAACATTGCAGAGGTATGTGCATCCCTTCAAGCACACCCTTTTCATTAACCTGCGGTGAGATATTCACAATTTTTGATGAACAATTAAGGTTTTATACGTAAGATGGTTAAATAAAGAGCTACATTATTGATTATTATTATATTATTTTTTGTGCCCTGGTCCTATAAGAGCTCTTTGTCACTTCCCACGAGTTGGGTTGTGACAAAAACTCACACTAATTCTTATGTTCAATAAATGTATTGTATAGTGTGTGCGTGGCAGGCTTACAATGGTGGGGGAAAAAAACATTTGAGAGTGCGCTGACCCTGGTGCTAGAGGGGTTACGCAGCTGGAGGTTGAATGTTTAAAGGGGTACGGAATATAAAAAGTTTGGGAACCACTGGTTTAGAGGAAAGGAAGGAAACAGGTTAAAGAAGGATTTTTAAGCCTTGAGACAATTGAGACATTAATTGTGTATGAAGGTGAATGGGCAAGACACTCAACAGTTTCCCGTGTATATCAAGAATGGTCCACCACCCAAAGGACATCCAGCCAACTTGACACAACTGTGAGAAGCATTGGTGTCAACATGGACCAGCATCCCTGTGGAACGCTTTCGAAACCTTGAAGAGTCCATGCCCCGACAAATGTAGGCTGTTTCTAAGGCAAAAGGGGGTACAACTCAATATTAGGAAGGTGTTCCTAATGTTTCGTACACTCAGTGTATATCACTTTTGCAACGGACGGTCAAAATTAAGACCAGAATTGACATGTTTCACTATAACTAATCTTAAAACACCATTTTTTTTAATGAACTTTTATTCTTCATGAAAGTTACTCATACATTTTATCTGAAACTTAAACTTATCCCTAAACTTAACCACACTGCTAACGTTATGACTAACTCTAAACTTAAATTAAGACCAATTTGTTTTTTGCCACCTATACGGAAAAGTAATATATGGCCATATATGAGAATGTGGACACCTGTTCGTCAAACATCTCATTCCAAAATCATGGGCATTAATATGGAGTTGGTGCTATAACAACCCCACTCTTCTGGCACGGCTTTCCAATAGATCTTGGAACATTGCTTCGGGGACTTGATTCCATTCAGACACTAGAGAATTAGTGAGGTCAGGCACTGATGTTAGGTGATTAGGCCTGGCTCGCAGTAGGCGTTCCAATTCATCCCGAAGGTGTTTCGATGGGTTTGAGGTCCGGGCTCTGTGCAGGCCTGTCAAGTTATTCCACACCAACCTCAACAAACCATTTCTGTATGGACTTTGCTTTGTGCACGGGGGCATTGTCAAACTGAAACAGGAAATGGCCTTCCCCAAACTGTTGTCACAAAGCAAGATGGCGCTGACAGATATGGCAGCTCTGCTTCTAGCTCCTAAGCAACTTTGTAGTATTTTTTTTCGCTGTTATTTCTTACATTATTAGCCCAGGATTTTTTTTGTGTGTTATTACATACAGCCGGAAAGAAGTTTTGGATATCAGAGCTGTGGTAAATCACCAGCATTACGACCGGGAATACGACTTTCCTGAATTGGATCCTTTGTCCGTACCCCCCAGGGCAATTGAATTGATTCCAGAGGCTGATCCAAAACACCGCCGGTGGAGAAGAGATATTCGGAGTGGACTTGTAGTTGTAATTCTCTTTGGTTATAGTCACGGCCGTGTATATTCCCCCCCCCCCCCCAAACAGATACCATGACGGCCCTCAAAGAACTTCACTGGACTTTATGCAAACTGGAAACCATAGATCCTGAGGCCGCATTATTGTAGCTGGGGGATTTTAACAAAGCTAATTTGAGAACAAGGTTACCCAAATTCTACCAGCACATTTATTGTTGCACCCGCTCTGGCAAAACATTGGACCACTGCTACTCTAACTTCCACAATGCATACAAGGTCCTCCCCCGCCCTCCCTTCGGCAAATCTGACCATGACTCCATCTTGTTGCTCCCCTCCTATAGGCAGAAACAAAAACCCTGCTTAGGTCTATCCAACGCTGGTCTGACCAATCGGATTCCATGCTTCAAGATTGCTTCGATCACGTGGACTGGGATATGTTCCGGGTAGCCTCAGACAATAACATCGACGTACACATTGACTCGGTGAGTGAGTTTATTAGGAAGTGCATTGGAGATGTTGCACCCACTGTGACTATTAAAACAAAAACCATGCTTAGGTCTATCCAACACTGGTCTGACCAATCGGATTCCATGCTTCAAGATTGCTTCGATCACGTGGACTGGGATATGTTCCGGGTAGCCTCAGACAATAACATCGACGTACACATTGACTCGGTGAGTGAGTTTATTAGGAAGTGCATTGGAGATATTGCACCTACTGTGACTATTAAAACCTTCCCTAACCAGAAACTGTGGATTGATGGCAGCACTCTTGCAAAACTGAAAACGCGAACCACCGCATTTAACCATGGCAAGGCGACTGGAAACATGACCGAATACAAAAAGTGTAGCTGTTCCCTCCGCAATCAAACAAGCAAAGTGTCAGTATAGAGATAAAGTAGAGTCCCAATTCAATGGCTCAAACACGAGACGTATGTGGCAGGGTCTACAGACAATCTCAGATTACAAAAAGAAAACCAGCCCTGTCGCGGACATCGAAGTCTCGCTCCTAGACAATTTATACCCTCTCAAGGCTGCCGGCCCAGACGGCCTCCCTAACCGCGTCCTCAGAGCATGCGCTTACCAGCTGGCTGGTGTGTTTACGGACATATTGAATCAATCCCTATCCCAGTCTGCTGTCCCCACAGGCTTCAAGATGGCCACCATTGTTCCTGTTCCCAAGAAAGCTAAGGTAACTGAACTAAATGACTATCGCCCCCTAGCACTCACTTCTGTCATCATGAAGTGCTTTGAGAGACTAGTCAAGGATCATATCATCTCCACCCTACCTGATAGCCTAGACCCACTCCAATTTTCTTACCGGCCCAATAGGTCCACAGACGATGCAATTGCCATCACACTGCACACTGCCCTATCCCATCTGGATAAGAGGAATCCCTATGTAAGAATGCTGTTCATTGACTACAGCATTCAACACCATAGTACCCTCCAAATTCATCATTAAGCTTGAGACCCTGGGTCTCGACCACGCCCTGTGCAACTGGATCCTGGACTTTCTGACGGGCCGCCCCCCAGGTGGTGAAGGTAGGAAACAACATCCCCACCCGCTGATCCTCAACACTGGGGCCCCACAAGGGTGCATTCTCAGCCCTCTCCTGTACTCCCTGTTCACCCAAACTCAATCATCAAGTTTGCAGACAACACTACAGTGGTAGGCTTGATTACCAGCAACGACGAGACAGCCTACAGGGAGGAGGTGAGGGCCCTCAGAGTGTGGTGTCAGGAAAATAACCTCTCATCAACAGAACAAAAGAGATGATCGTGGACTTCAGGAAATAGCAGAGGGAGCACCCCCCTATCCACATTGACGGGACAGTAGAGGAGAAGGTGGAACGTTTTAAGTTCCTCGGCGTACACATCACGGACAAACTGAAATGGTCCAACCACACAGACAGCATGGTGAAGAAGGCACAACAGTTCCTACTCAACCTCAGGAGGCTGAAGAAATGTTGCTTGTCACCTAGAACCCTCACAAACTTCTACAGATGCACAACCGAGAGCATCCTGTCGGGCTGTATAACCACCTGGTACGGCAACTGCACCGCCCTCAACCAGAGGGTAGTGCGGTCTGCACAACGTATCACCAGGGGCAAAGTACCTGCCCTCCAGGACACGTACAGCACTCAATGTCACAGGAAGGCCAAAAAGATAATCAAGGACAACAACCACCCGAGCCACTGCCTGTTCACGACGCTATCATCCAGAAGGCGAGGTTAGTACAGGTGCATCAAAGCTGGGATTGAGAGACTGAAAAACAGCTTCTTTCTCAATGCCATCAGACTGTTAAACAGCAATCACTAACATAGAGTGGCTGCTGACAACATACAGACGCAAATCAAATGGCCACTTTAATTAATGGATTTAATAATGATATCCCTAGTCACTTTAAATAATGACACTTTAAAAATGTTTACACATCCTACATTACTCATCTCATAAGTATATACTGTATTTTATACCATCTATTGCATCTTGCCTATGCTGCACGGCCATCACACATCCATATATTTATATGTACAAATTCTTATTCCATCCCCTTATATTGTGTGTATAAGGTAGTCATTGTGAATTTGTTAGTTTACTTCTTAGATATTACTGCACTGTCGGATTAGAAGCACAAGCATTTCGCTACACTCGCATTAACATCTGTTAACCATGTGTATGTGACCAATAAAATATAATTTTAATTTGATTTGATTAAAGATGAAAACATTTCCTACCAGTATTATTATATTATTCATTGACTGACTATGGCTTTCCAAATCGCCCAATATTGCTATTTGTAAGGTTCATTTTAAGCGTAAGTTGTGATTTTTTAACCTTTCCTGAACCTGTGACTAGAAACAAGCTACATAGGGGCAATACCAGAATATATTATCTGTTGATCCTGTCTCCACAGTAAAATCTACAGAGCTGAATTTGTTGTATGCCCCATATACAGTGCCTTGCGAAAGTATTCGGCCCCCTTGAACTTTGCGACCTTTTGCCACATTTCAGGCTTCAAACATAAAGATATAAAACTGTATTTTTTTTGTGAAGAATCAACAACAAGTGGGACACAATCATGAAGTGGAACGACATTTATTGGATATTTCAAACTTTTTTAACAAATCAAAAACTGAAAAATTGGGCGTGCAAAATTATTCAGCCCCCTTAAGTTAATACTTTGTAGCGCCACCTTTTGCTGCGATTACAGCTGTAAGTCGCTTGGGGTATGTCTCTATCAGTTTTGCACATCGAGAGACTGACATTTTTTCCCATTCCTCCTTGCAAAACAGCCCGAGCTCAGTGAGGTTGGATGGAGAGCATTTGTGAACAGCAGTTTTCAGTTCTTTCCACAGATTCTCGATTGGATTCAGGTCTGGACTTTGACTTGGCCATTCTAACAGCTGGATATGTTTATTTTTGAACCATTCCATTGTAGATTTTGCTTTATGTTTTGGATCATTGTCTTGTTGGAAGACAAATCTCCGTCCCAGCCTTTTTTCTGCTTGCCTCCTCCAATTTCGTGGTAATGCTGCAATCAATCAGTTGGTTGTAAGTTTGGATTGAGCAGATATTCACATATATTTTCGATAGTTGCTCCTCCGTTTCTATTCATAATATCATTAATTCATATAATACCATTTTTTTAATACATAAAGAATGTTTTTTTTATTAATCAGTATATTTGAGTTTAACCATAACATTTGTTGTAATATTTGTTCTATCTTTTCTGGAACATGCTTTTTTGGCTATTCAACACCCTAAAATTGCCACTTTCTATACTTTATGTGTTACACAACTTCCAGGGCGCCCTATTGTAGCGGGCATTGATGCAGTAATGGCCCCTTTATCTACTTTTGTTGACTTTTTTATTAGACCACTCGCAGAACAGCTCCCCTCCTTTGTAAAGGAAACCAGCAGTATGATCTCTATCATTGAATCTCTTGATCCTCTCCCTGAGAATACCTTGTTAGTTACTTTTGATGTTGAGTCATTATACACTAATATTCCACACGAGGGCGGTATTGAAGCTATGGAACATTTTCTTCTGCAACGTGACCCTAATGAACTATCTTCTAGTGCATGCATTGTAACATTGGCTGAAATAGTACTCACGCATAACTATTTCATGTTTCTAAATGATTTCTTTATTCAGATGAAAGGTACTGCTATGGGATCCCCCATGGCTCCTAACTATGCTAATTTGTATGTGGGTTACATGGAGACATGGTCTATTTTCAATCCTCTCAAATGTTTTCTTGCCTCACATCATTATTTGGAAACGGTATATTGATGATATTTTTGTTCTATGGAGGGGTGATGCAAAACAGCTCCAGGCATTCCATGCTTTTCTTAACTCCTGTTCTGAGCATCTGAGATTAACTATGCAATCTGATACACGTCAAATCAGTTTTCTTGATCTTCTGATCTTGTGTGAAGATAATGTTCTATACACTGATCTTTACAGGAAGCCTACTGATCGTAACAGCTTGTTGAGGGCTGATAGTTGTCACCCACTTCCCTTGAAAAATAGTTTGCCCTACAGCCAATTCTGTCGAATCAAAAGAATTTGCAAACAACAATCAGATTTCGATAGAAATATGGCTGAGACGCAAAGAAAGTTCAAGGAGAGGGGCTACAAGAATGATCAGATTAATATTGCCATTGAGAAAATTCAAAACAAAACGAGACATGACCTTTTTCAAGGTCAGTCTCGCAAAAAGACGTATTCTTGCGTTCTAATTACCCGCTATTCAAAGTGCTCTGAACAAATTAAGGGAATTGTTCACAAACATTGGCACATCCTAAAATCCGATGATAGTCTCGGTAGGAGAGGGGGTGACCTTGATCATTTATTGTTAAAACGAGAGGCTGCCTGGATCTTTAATTTAAAGACCCTTGCGCCCTTTGGTCTCAACGTAGACTTTGATCTGAAGCCATTCTTGTGATTATTGTGACTTTGCAATTGTAATTGTTTGTAAGCTTGTGTAGTTAAATTAATCTATGATCGATGCTATCCATTTGTTGTTTGTATGCTGTTCTTTGTATGACATTTTAATATTTGATTATTAACCAATGATATTAGGCCACTCTTGGCCATGATTACAGACACCTGTGTCTTTTGACACTATATAAACGAGTCATCCCGCAGTGTTTGTGATTATACCCTGATGAAGACAGCTTGGCTGTCAAAACGTTGGTAATTACATTTTTGCATCCGAGCTCCTAGAGTGTGCGGCTCTCTTTTATTTTCAAGTTTTCTACTCCGCTAGCCAGCACCTCGTCTTAATAGTTGTGCATTTCTTTTTCTTCTAGCTGGCAAAGCCTGACCCACACAGAAGAGGAGAGGGGGGAGTTGGGACGGTTTTATGACTTAACAGCCGGTCATAAATAGTTTACAGAAACTCCCTCTGGCTCTCTATTATGGGAAGACTACAATATCTTTGTTACAGAAGGATTTTTACTGCCAAAACCGTTTTCTCCAAGATAATGGACTTTGGAACAATATTCACAAGATAGGAATGTTAAAAATGGTCCTGGGGATCTAAAGAATAATCCTGTCACATTGTTTATGCTTTTGTGATGTCATTAAAAACTGTATAACACAAATACTGTAAGTTAGAATGTGTTTCCTTCCTATCTGACAAAGTTTACATCTAAATATTGTGTAAAATAAATGATTAAGTATGAGAGTATTTTTGAAAAGATAGAAATGTGATTTTAGTATTCTAATGAGATAATTGTTTTTCACATAAGCTATGCACAGTCAGTAGCCATGTCCAAGTGTTTGTGTAAGCATGACGGAATGCCTCCTTTGGCCAGAGTGCTTAAAAAGACATATGTGAGCTGAACGTTACGATATGGTTGGAACTTCTGAACACCAACACTAGATGAGGAGATAACCCCCACAATGAGACCAACACATACCGGGTTGCTGCTGGCATGTAAAATGGTCAGGAGCCTGAATCTCAACCTTAAGACCACTACGAGACCAGAGAACGTACAGCACGAGCTGAACGTGACAAATTGCTTAAACTCTACAGACCAGAAAACGTGAGACGTTAGTCCATATGTTTGAAATGGTGAAACTCTGAAACTCTCAATCTCGACACAAGAAGAAGAAACTCACTAGACTGTAGCATTTACCAGTCTGCAGCTGGCATGTAAAGTAGTCTAGGACATTTGACCAAAGGCATGAGGGGAAGAACAGATCCCTCTCAGACAACCATTGGTACATCTGAAGTATCTGTCTAACAACAACTCCACTACCAGAGAAGCTCTACAAAGAACATTGTGAACTCTGGTGAACAAATCAGAGTCTACATCCCTCGACAACTTCACCATAGGACCCATCAAGTTCAAGAGAAAGACAGCCATGCGTAAATATATATTGCATTTCTAATCCGAATGAGCGGTGGTTAGGGTGTAAAGTATTCATATTTCCATGAGCGTAGCTTCCAAATATAACAACGATAGTTCACTCTCTTTGTCTCTCCCTCTAATTCCAACCCGCCATCTTTTATAACCAAACGGTCATGCTTTTGTTAGTCCAATAGGGAGCTGTTTTCATTGTAAGCCAGATTGTTAATGGAATATCTACATACATGTATGCCAGCAGCATACCACCCTGCATACCACTGCTGGCTTGTTTCTGAAGCTAAGCAGGGTTGGTACTGGTCACTTCCTGGATGGGAGACCAGATGCTGCTGGAAGTGGTGTTGGAGGGCCAGTAGGAGGCACTCTTTCCTCTGGTCTAAAAAAATATCTCAATGCCCCAGGACACTGCCCTGTGTAGGGTGCCGTCTTTCGGATGGGACGTTAAATGGGTATCCTGACTCTCTGAGGTCATTAAAGATCCCATGGCACTTATCGTAAGAGTAGGGGTGTTAACCCTGGTATCCTGGCTAAATTCCCAAGCTGTCCTTCATATGATCATGGTCACTTAATCATCCCCCTCCTCTCCCCTGTAACTATTCCATAGGTTGTTGCTGTACATGAGAATGTGTTCTCAGTCAACTTACCTGGTAAAATAAATTGTATTACGTTAGTAATCAATAACCTATACTGTTTGTTAGTTAATAAATAAATAAGCCATTTTGTGTATAGATGATTCATCAATAAGGTTAGGGTTGTTGCAGATATCAAGGAGTATGAGACTGATATGAGGTAATAATGATTAATAAGTGACTGTTATTGATGTAAGAGATATCTATTTATCTTTAGAGTTTAAGTCGGGAGATCCCGTTGTTTCCCATGGTGTCCCAAATTCCTAATGCGTTAATTGTTACATGATTCATTTAATTGAGTAACAATTAAACATAGTTAGTTGATAAAATAAAATAACAGTCATCAGATTAATGACAGTCACGACACAGGCCTCCCTCCTCTCAGCACTCACCTCTCTCAAGGTTCCATTCATGTGGTCTCCAGCAGCTGACCGGGCGTTCTCTGACCTCAAAAATAGTCTGGGTAGCCATTTGATTAGATGTTCAGGAGTCTTATGGCTTATGGGTAGAAGCTTTTTAGAAGCCTCTTGGACCTAGACTTGGTGCTCCGAAACTGCTGGCCATGCGGTAGCAGAGAGAACAGTCTATGCCTAGGCTGGCTGGAGTCTTTGACAATTTTTAGGGCCTTCCTCTGACACCGCCTGGTATAGAGGTCCTGGATGGCAGGAAGCTTGGCCCCGGTGATGTACTTGGCCGAATGTGCTACCCTCTGTAGTGCCTTGCGGGCGGAGGCCGAACAGTTGCCATACCAGGCAGTGATGCAACCAGTCAGGATGCTCTCGATGGTGCAGTGGATCTGAGGACGCATGCCAAATCTTTTCAGTCTCCTGAGGGGGAATAGGTTTTGTCGTGCCCACTTCACGACTGTCTTGGTGTAAATCGATTCACTACAGCCCCATCTTAATCCTTCCAGACCCGTCCCATCAGTTTGTGGTGGAGGTCGACGCCTCGCATGTCGGAGTGGGGGTCGCCCTGTCCCAGCTTTCTGCCCAGGACCAATAGCTGCACCCCTGAGCTTTTCACTCCCATTGTCTTACCCCTGCTGAGGGGAACTATGATGTGGGGAATCAAGAACACCTCGTCGTCAAGATGGCTTTGGAGGAGAGGAGGCACTGGTTGGAGGGGGTGGAACACCAATTCTTAGTGTGGACTGACCATAAGAACCTGGAATATCTACACTACACATCGCAAAGCGCCTCAACTCTAGGCAGGCTTGTTGGGCCTTGTATTCACCCAGTTCAATTTCACTCTCTCCTACCGCCCGGTGTCCAAGAATGTGAAACTTGATGCACTCACATTTGTATATCCCCGCTGCTACTCCGTCTGACCCTGAGACCATCCTCCCTGCCTCCTGTCTACCGGCTGCACTCTGGGGTAGAGAGATTGATCCGTAAGGCGCGGTGGGGGCCCTGGCTAACCAGATGTTTGTCCCGGAGTCTGCCCATTTTCTGGTCCTGGAATGGGCACATTCCTCGAAACGGACCTGCCATCCAGGCTCCGGTCAGACCCTGGCTTTCATCCGACAATGCTTTTTTTTGGTGGCCTTCCATGGTTCCTGATGTTGCCGCATTCGTCGCCGCCTGCACTGTGTGTGCACAAAATAAAACTCAGAGGCTACGGCTGGCCTTCTACAACCCCTCCTTGCTCCTCACCGCCCCTGGTCCCATATATACCTGGACTTTGTTACTGTTCTTCCTCCATCAGATAGCAACACCACTCCTCAGCCAAGGAGACGGCTGAGCTCATGGTGCATGAGTGCACATCTTCCGGGTCCTTGGACTTTCGTTCGACATGGTCTCTGGTCATGGTCCTCAGTTCTCATCCTGCTTCTGGAAGGCATGATGAAGTCATTAATTACACTTTGGAGGTGTAACAATACACCCAGTCTATCATGTTTAAGGTAAGACCCAGTAACAATGTTTATTACAACAACAGGGGCAAAGGTACAGGATGGCAGGCAGGCTCAAGGTCAGGTCAGGCAGAGGTCGGTAGAGTAGTGGGGCAAGGGTACAGGACGGCAGGCAGGGTCAAACTAGAAAACAGGAATTTAGACAGACAAACAGAGAACACAGGTATAAATACACAGGTGATAATGGGGAAACAAGTACAAAGGATTGTTAGACATGGTTTTAATTCTAGACTCAAGAAAGGTAGGAAGAATACGGAGGGTACGGAGCAACAGAGGATGAACAGCAGAGGGGCTAATGATCTTGGAGCGGAGGAAAAAGATCTCGGCTTCCGGGGGTGTGGCCGCAGAACAATAGCGCATCAGGCTTGACCTTCTTGGATACCGGTCAGTGCTGCAGAAGCAAAGTGGCCCAGGCCTTACTGAATCTCTCCTGGTACTCCGTGGGGCTGGCAGGGAGGTCCAGGGCAATTTCCAAGCCCCCAGGAAGACGTCCCGGGGCAAGCAGAGCTGACTTCAGGCAATGAGTGTGGCAGGACAGGCTCCAGCCCACAATGGCACCAGTAGCCCTGTCAATAGAGGGATTGTCTAGTCTTGCTCTGGTTCCCTGATACTAGCAGGTTGATGGGTGTGGTGGGTGACCTGGCCTATAAAGCGCCTGTACAGCGCTCTAATATCCATGGGAATGGAGAGGGGTTGAGTGGAGATGCCCAGCTCGGACGCCAAGGTAACGTCCATAAGACTCACATCAGCCCCTGAGTCGATGAGTACCTTTTAGAGACTTGGACTGGCCGCCCCACAGCAGGATGGCATGGAGAGGGGGGCGAGTAAGGGGAGAAAAATATATCTTTAAGACCCACCAGAGTACTCCCTCCAACGAATGAGCTTGGTCTCTTGAAGGGACATAATGAGTGTCAGTACCGCAATACAGACAACTCTGGGTGTCAAGTTGGCGTATGCATTTGGCTGGAGACAGCTTAGCCCTGCCGAGCTGCATCGGCTCGTGAAGGGGTTAATCGGCAGTCTTCAGAGGCTCTTGGAGGAACTCGGATAAGCTCGGATCCTCTCAGGGACGTAGACGCCGGGGACTTCCGGAGATCATCAGATGCAAGGTGGGATCCTTGAGTGAGTGATTGGGACCGCAGTCAGACCTCTTCTCCCTCCTTACGTTCCTGTAGTCGACCATCGATCCGGATTGTTAAAGCGATGAGTGAGTCAAGCTCGTCCTTTACTTTCTCCGATAATCCATGCAGGAACGTGTCGAGTTCCAGGCACCCTCCACTGCTAGCGTGCGGAAATCCACAGCATAGTCTGCCACACTGAGGGAGTCTGAGGGAGTCAGACTCTCTCCCGGCAAACGGAGCCTCGAAAACTTTTTCACCTCTGCCACGAATCCCTCCAGACCAACTGTTGTTCTCAAAAGGCTGTAGCCCTCAAGGATATCAGGGTGATGAGGTACGCTATCTTAGAGCAGTCCAAGGACAAGGAGAAAGGCTGCAGCTTCATGACGAGGGAACACTGATTGAGAAACGCCCGACAGGTGCCCGACTCTCGATCGAAGCACTCCAGGGAAGGTAAGAGTGGTTCCCGGGAAACTGGGGTGACGGCGCTGCTACCAACAGGGTTACTGAGGGGCTGGGAGGTTACCGTCGGGGTAGGCTGCCTAGTAGACAACCCACGGAATTGCTCCCGCAATGTGTCCAATGCTTGGTCATGACGTTCGGCCATGGTCTGGAACCCTTCCATCAGACCACGAAGCAACTCCTCATGCCGTCCAATGATGGCCTCTTGGGAGGCAAGGGCGTTGGGGATCTGATCCACGTCTGTCGGTTCAGTCATGGCCAGTTCGTACTATCACGTTTAAGGTAAGACCCAGATGCAGACTGTGTCGAAGTAACAACATTTATTACAACAACAGGGGAAAAGGTACAGGATGGCAGGCAGGCTCGGGGTCAAGACAGGCAAAAGGGTCAAAGCCGGGAAAACTAGAAAAACAGGAACTTAGACAATACAAGGTGAAAAACGCTGTACAAACTGGCAACAGACAAACGGAGAACACAGGTATAAATACACAGGGGATAATGGGGAAGATGGATGACACCTGGAGGGGTTGGAAACAAGCACAAAGACAGGTGAAACAGATCAGGGTGTGACACAGTCACTACAAAGATTCAGGCTTCGTTCGACTCCTTCCTTCCTCAGTTGCTGGAGAGGAAGATAACTACTCAGGGTTTTCACCATGAGGCCAATGGTGACTTTAAAATAGTCACAGGCTGTGATAGGAGAAAACTGAGGATGGATCTTCAACATTGTAGTTACACGCAATACTAACCTAATTGAAAAAAAGGAAGCCTGTATAGAATGAAAATATTCCAAATCTTGCATCTTGTTTGCAACAAGGCACTAAAGTAATACTGCAACAAAATATGGCAAAGTAATGAATTACCTTTTCGTCCTAAATACAAAGGGTTATGTTTGGGGCATGTCCAATACAACACATTACTGAGTAGCACTCTCCAAATTTTCAGGCATAGTGGTGGCTGCATCATGTTATGGGTATGCTTGTAATCGTTAAGGACTGGGATGTTTTTCATGATGAAAAGGAAACGGAATGGTCTGCTTTCAATCACTAGGAGACACTAGTAGATGAATTCACCTTTCAGCAGAACAATAACCTGAAACATAAGGCCAAATCTACATTGGAGTTGCTTACCAAGAAGACAGTGAATGTTCCTGAGTGGCTGAGTTACAGTTTTGACCTAAATCTACATTAAAAAATCTATGGCAAAAAGACCTCAAAATGGTTGTCTAGCAATGATCAATAACTAATGTTACAGAGTTTTAAGAATTTTGAAAAGAATAATGGGCAAATGATGTACAATCCAGGTGTGAAAAGCTCTTAGAGACTTTCCCAGAAAGACTCATAGCTGTAAACGCTGCCAAAAGGTGCTTCTATAAAGTATTGACTCAGGGGTGTGAATACTTACGTAAATTAGATATTTCTGTATTTCATTTTCAGTACAAAAATTAGCAAAACTTCCAAAGAACATGTTTTCACTTTGTCATTATGGGGCATTGCTTGTAGATGAGTGAGAAAAAAATCTATAAAATCCATTTTGAATTCAGGCTGTAACACAACAAAATGTGGAATATTCAAGGGGTATGAATACTTTCTGAATGTACTATTTGTACTTATATGTGTGGATACATGTATGTTTCCGCCATATATGCCCATTTTATATATATACGTAATATACCCAGCACCTCTCCTCCGGGCCGTACCCCTCCCAGTCCATAAGGTACTGCAGACCCCTCACCCCACGTCTCGAGTCCAGAATGGCACGTATCATGTACGCCAGGGACACTCGATGTCCAGAGGGGGCGGAGGGACCTCCGGCACCTTACCTTCCTGCAGGGGACCAGTTACCACCGGCCTGAGGACAGACACATGAAACGAGGGGTTAATACGATAATAGGAAGGGAGTTGTAATCTATAACACACCTCGTTTATCCTCCTCGGGACTTTGAAGGGCCCCACACACTGCGGCCCCAGTGGAGGGGTAGGTTTCGGGTCGAGAGCCAGACCCTGTCCCCCGGTACAAACACGGGGGCCTCACTGCGGTGGCGGTCAGCACTCCTCTTCTGTCGTCCACTGGCTTGTTTGAGGGATTCCTGGACGGGTCTCATTGGAGCGCCTCACCCATTACTCCACCGCAGGAGCCTCGGTCTGACTCGGACGCCATGGTGCCAGGACCGGCTGGTAGCCCAACACACACTGGAATGGTGATAGGTTCGTAGAGGAGTGACAGAGTGAGTTCTGGACCAACTCCGCCCATGGGACATACCTAGACCACTCCGCTGGCCGGTCCTGGCAATACGACCGCAGAAACCTACCCACCTCCTGGTTCACTCTCTCCACCTGCTCATTACTCTCGGGGTGATAACTGGAGGTTAGGGTTAGAGGTCAGGCTGACCGAGAGACGGGGGAAGATCGGTCAGGAAATCCACTGACAAGTGAGACCATGGCCGTTGTGGAACGGGGAGGGGCTGTAACTTCCCTCTAGGAAGGTGCCTAGGAGCCTTACTTTGGGCGCACACCGAGCAGGGAGAGACATAGAACCTAATGTCCCTAGCCAACGTGGACCACCAATACTTCCCCCTGAGACCCCGCACTGTCCTCGCCACACCAGGATGACCGGAAGAGTGTAGTGTGTGAGCCCACCGAATCAGTTGATCACGAACACCAAGCGGCATGTACTTGCGACCAGTCACACTGAGGAGGCGCAGGTTCCACCCGTAACGCCAGCTCGATGTCCGAGTTCACCTCCCATACCACTGGTGCCACCAGCCTAGAGGCTGGAAGGATGGGAGTAGGATCGGTGGGCAGAGACGGGACAGCGCGTCGGCCTTCATGTTAAGGGAGCCTGGTCTATAAGACAGGCAAACCCTAAGAACCACTGCACTTCCTTCACTGTGGTTGGAGTCAGCCAATTACGCATGGCCTTAACGCGGTCACACTCCATCACAACCCCCGAGGTGGAAATGTGATAACCCAGGAAGGAGACGGCTCGTTTGGAGAACACACACTTCTCAGCCTTGACGTATAGGTCATGCTCCAGCAGTCTACCGAGCACCCTGCGCACCAGAGACACATGCGTGGTGCGGGTGGAGGAATAGATCAGAAAATCATCGATATAGACAACCACGCCCTGCCTGTGCAGGTCCCTGAGAATCTCGTCTACAAAGGGTTGAAAAACGGCTGGAGCATTCTTTAACCCATACGGCATGACGAGGTACTCATAATGACCCGATGTGGTACTAAACGCGGTTTTCCACTTGTCTCTATACCGAATACGCACCCGATTATACGCGCTCCTGAGGTCCAGTTTTGTGAAAAACCGTGCTCCGTGAAATGATTCCACCGCCGTAGCGATGAGAGGTAGCGGGTAACTAAACCCCACCGTAATGGCATTTCGACCTCTATAATCAGTGCACGGACGCAGACCTCCCTCCCTTTTCTTCACAAAAAAGAAACTTGAGGAGACGGGTGAAATGGAGAGCCGAATGTACCCTTGTCCCAGAGATTCCGTGACGTATGTCTCCATAGCCAAAGTCTCCTCCTGTGACAATGGGTACACGTGACTCTTGGGAAGCACAGCGTTTACCTGGAGATTTATCACACAATCCCCCTGTCGATGAGGTGGTAATTTAGTTGCCCTCTTCTTACAGAAAGTGATAGCCAAATCGGCATATTCAGGGGGAATGCGCACAGTGGAAAGCTGGTCTGGACTCTCCACCGACGTGGCACTGATGGAAACTCCCATACACCTCACTGAACACTCCTCTGACCACCCCTGGAGAACCCCCTGTCTCCACGAAATCCTAGGATTGTGACTAGCCAGCCAGGGAACCCCCAGTACCACTGGAAACGCAGGTGAATCGATAAGGAAGAGACTAATCCGCTCCTTATGATTCCCCTGCGTTACCATGTCCAGTGGAACCATGGCCTCCCTGACCAACCCTGACCCTAATGGCCGGGTATCTAGGTAGTGCACGGGGAAGGTGGGATCTATTGGCACTAGCTGAATACCCAGCTTGATGGCGAGTCCGCGATTCATAAAGTTCCCAGCTGCGCCTGAATCGACAAGCGCCTTATGCTGGGAAGAGGGAGAAAAGTCAAGAAACAAAATAAATACAAACATGTGACCAACAGGGGGTTCTGGGTGAGTTTGGTGCTGACTCACCTGGGGTGCCTGAGAAGTGTTCCGCCTGCCCTCTCGACTCCCAGACGGGCTCCCCCAGCACCGGTCGGCCGTGTGTCCTCTCCGACCACAGCTGGTGCAGGAGGAGCCTCCTCTTCCGGTACCCCTCGGCACGGCCCCCCCTAACTCCATAGGAATGGGAGCGGGAGTGCTAGGTGGTGGAACAGACAGGACCCTCTCCGAACGCCTGCAGGCAGCCAGCAGATTGTCCAGCTGGATAGACATGTCTATTAGTTCGTCGAGGGAGAGAGCGACATCCCGACACGCCAGCTCCCTGCGGACGTCCTCCCGGAGACTACACCGGTAGTGGTCTATCAGGGCCCTGTCGTTCCACCCAGCCCCAGCGGCAAGGTCCGGAACTCTAACGCGAAATCCTGCGCGCTCCTCTTCTCCTGCCTAAGATAGAATAGTCGTTCACCTGCCGCTCGGCCCTCTGGAGGGTGGTTAAATACCGGATAGTGCTCCTTCGCCGAGTCTGGGCCATTCCAGACCGCGTTAGCCCACTCCAGAGCACGACCCGTCAGGCAGGAGACGAGGACACTCTCCTCCCGCGAGGGAGTTGGTCTCATAGTCGCCAGGTACAGCTCGAGTTGGAGCAAAAACCCCTGGCACCCAGCCGCCGCTCCATCATACTCCCTCGGGAGCGCAAGACGAAGTGCGCCGGAGCCGGAAGGAGGAGAAGGTGGACTCGTCGGAGGAACCGGAGGTGAAGAGCGGAGACCACTGCTCTCCCATCGGTCCATTCTCTCCATTATCTGATCCATCGCCGATCCTATCCGATGGTATGATGGTATGATGGAGGACGCGTTCCTCCATTGATGGAAGGAGGTTGGCAGCTGCTCCTGCTGACTCCATTACAAGGTGCGGGATTCTGTAATGATCTGGGTGTAGTGGGTGCGAAGTCAGGCGCAGAAAGCAGAGAGTTCAGGGTAGTGCTATTTAATGCACAAACGGCGAACATAAGCCATCCCACGAAACACAGGGAGCACACAAAACAAATGCCCCAAACACGGGGACTTAAACAGTCCAGCAAAACCCCACGAAATGGGAAACACGTTAAACTCAAACGTGCACACTAGTTACACAAACAATCCCACACAAAGAGCATGCGGGCCTAGTGGTTAACATAGCCCGACTAATCAGCCTAAACACAAAACAGGTGAAACCAATAAACAGAAAGGGGGAAAAGGATCAGTGGCATCTAGTAGGCCGGTGACGATGACTGCCGAGCGCCACCCGAACAGGAAGGGGAGCCACCTTCGGTAGGAGTCGTGACAACATGAGAGATAAGGAGTATTTAGCTCTACTCCCTTACATCATTAAAATAAATAAAAGCAGGTTCTAACCAGTTCTAACAGCCTATGTGTCTAAGATAGGGGTGTGATAAGATCTTTAGAGCTTAGACAGGAGAACAACTCAACTTGGTGGGCTTTTAGTGCCCAGCGATAAGAATAAATAACAAATCACTCCTTTGTGGGGTGTATGAAGAGGTTACTCTACATGCTGGACCCCATTGACTGATCACATCGATGTTCCTTTTTGTTGCCAAATCCAGAATATAAAATATCCAGTAGAACAGTGTTCTCCATTTTCAGCCATAGCCTTTCCCACCCTTCCTCTCAGAGCATCATAGGAAGGGCACTCCAATTCTAAGTATCAATTAGTAGTCATGATTCAGGACATCTGCACAGGCAGCTTGTATAGGGTCTGGGTGGGAGCTCTGGATTTCAAGGGCTGACGTTATAGGGCACTTGAGAACCAATACAAAATGTGTGGTCCAGAAATTGCATGCATGATACCTTTTCGCCCCTTGTTGTAAATTGTCTGTTAATACATGTATTTTTTTATTTGTGTTTTATTTGCACAACTTGTGTGTTGTATAGTATGTTGAGTTATAAATCTAGCTAAATTCCATCTGCAGTCACCAAGGAAAGTAATGGGGCATATTCAAAATGATACTATAAATTAATATGCTGTACTTTACAATATAGCCTACATTGTATTCACTGTTTGTTTCATCATTTCTCCCAATAAACCAGAGACTAATTTATGTTTTGCTGTGATCCTTCCAGTTGAATACTTGGTCACAGTCATCAGGCCTCCCTTAAGGTGCTGTCCCAGAGGAATTTAAGGTCTGTCATTCTGCCCTTTTGGTTAATAAGCCTCAAAGCATACTCACATTATCTGTAAAGTTCAAGTCAGTGTCCTTCTGTGACACCTGTGTATCCCTCTGGGGAAAAGAGCCAGTGCCTTAGGTATTAGCACAATGAGAGAGCTGAAAAAGTCAGTAGGTCCTTTTTTACCATCATGCAAACCCCGAAATCTTACTGATCCCCCTTCATTCTGAATAACTCAGCATAAAATGTGTATTACACACAGGTCTCTGTATACTTGTTGAGTTTCCCAATAAGAAACCAAAAATACTGTTACTAAACAGAGACCAGTAACTTACAAATGAGAACAAAACAGGTGGGGTTTTAAAATGGGTTCTCAAGGGACACACTTAGGGCTGTTGTGGTGACCGTAAAACCGCCACACTGGGTCATGAAGTCAGTCAAATTCCACGTGACTGTTTAGTCATGGTAATTAGGCTTCTCCAAGCTCTGATGCTGCTGATGGTCATTAGTAGCCTACCAAACTTGCTAACTGCCTGGTACTCAACACTCTGTTGTCCCTCTAATCACTCTGACATAAATGCTAATCAATCTAATCAAACACTTCATGAGAGCCCATGAGCTCATGCTGTGCAAAATTTCAATAGGCTATGCAATTGCAAGAGAAAACAGAGTGATGGCCTCTATTAAAAAGAGGAGAATCAGCTTCTATAAGCTAGGCCTACTGTAACGACGTTCGTCTGTAGAAGGAGAAGCGGACCAAAAAGCAGCGTGGTGGTTACTCATGTTCTTTAATGGAAAATGAACGATACATGAAATAACTAAATCTACAAAACAACAAACGGACCGTGAAAAACCTATACAGCCTATCCTGTGACAACAAACACAGTGACAGGAACAATCACCCACAAACACACAGTGAAACCCAGGCTACCTAAGTATGATTCTCAATCAGAGACAACTAATGACACCTGCCTCTGATTGAGAACCATACTAGGCCGAAAACATAGAAATGCCCCAAAACATAGAAAAACAAACATAGACTGCCCACCCAACTCACGCCCTGACCATACTAAATAAATACAAAACAACGGAAATCAAGGTCAGAACGTGACACCTACTATATTTATTTTTCAACTTTCCTAATATTAAGTACATTCCTAATATTTAAAAACAGGAGTATAGCCTACCTGGCTGGCATGAAAATAAACCACGGGGAAAAGCGACCTCCATTCACTTTTTTAAGTGCATAGATGACATGTATTTTTCCTGCTGCCCCTGTATCGATACAGGTTCATGATTATGGTCCATTCTAAATCAAAACAAATTTCACACATACATTATTTAGTATATATAAAGACAAGATTAATCAACAATAGTCTGATGGGTGACAATATTAGCCCGACACTTGTGAATTATATATTATCACTTGTGAATGATGCCCAGCATAAGAAACAATGCCTTTTTTTGCGACTTTTTCGAACCACACCTCATAGACCTATGTGTTTTAATAAGGTTTGTATCACAACTAAAGTGGCCAAATAACTTCTTAAAATTAACCACATGAATCTGCTTTACAAGGGGTGTAGAGCCTAACTGGCATGCATAAGCAGCACGTGAGTTTCAAGTTTGGGGAAGATCATTTTCACCATAAAAATGCACCTTTATAATAAAAGCATTACATGCATAATTGCATTTGCGGTCACTTTTAAAAATGGTGTTTCCCGCTAATGGAACATTCGCGCTTATAGCTTATTAACATGGGTGCATTGCTGTGCTTATAATGTGAAGAAATAGCCTAGTAGTTTATCAACATTTTAAGCTAAACGTTCTCATCTGTTGGGTAAACCACATTGTGTAAAAAAGTTTTTTTAATGCTAGTGGTTGTATTAATTTGGGATCTATTGCATCCCACAACTGTGGAATATTTATTTCTCACACAGACTAGAATAGGTCGACCTTTGTACTATGGGGGATAGTAGATTGACATAGGCTAGTGCTTTTGCTGTTCATTAGGCCTGCTCATCTTGTTGTCTGACGAAAAGTAAATGTGGACAGTTATCTATATAATATCTTCAATATGCAAATAGGAATTGGATAAGGACTCGGCAGTTGCGTCCCTGATGTGTCTGTGAGGAGCGCGCAGTACTCAGAGAAAAGGGCACAATGGCCACTGGCCACAAAAGGCATGGATTTTTTTAGGGTGCATTACGGCCAGACAAAGGGGATGCCGCCGTGAAATTCTAGGCATTATCAAGTGCTTGTCAAATCTTGAATGAGTGACCGATATAGTATGTACTAGAGGTCGACCGATTATGATTTTTCAACCTCATTCTGATACCGATTATTGGAGGACCAAAAAAAGCCGATACCAATTAATCGGTCAATTTTTACATATATATTTGTAATAATGACAATTAGAACAATACTGAACTTTGTTAGGAAGAAATGTTCTTCACACAGTTCACAACAAGCCAGGCAGACCAAACTGTGGCATATACCCTGACTCTGAGTCAGAGAAGTGACACAATTTCCCTAGTTAAAAGAAATTCATGTTAGCAGGCAATATTCACTAAATATGCAGGTTTAAAAATATATACCTGTGTATTGATTTTAAGAAAGGCATTGATGTTTATGGTTAGGTACACATTGGTGCAACGACAGTGCTTCTTTCACGAATCCGCATGTTAAATCATCAACCACATGGCGAAGTAGGCTGTGATTCGATGAAACATTAACAGGCACGGCATCGATTATATGCAACGCAGGACAAGCTATATAAACTAGTAATATCATCAACCATGTGTAGTTAACTAGTGATTATGTTAAGATTGATTGTTTTTTATAAGATAAGTTTAATGCTAGCTAGCAACTTACCTTGGCTCCTTGCTGCACTCGCGTAACAGGTAGTCAGCTTGCCAAGCAGTCTCCTTGTGGAGCGCAATGTAATCGGCCATAATCGGTGTCCAAAAATACAGATTACCGATTGTTATGAAAACTTGAAATCGGTCCTAATTAATCGGCCATTTCGATTAATTGGTCGACCTCTAGTGTGTACAGCCTGCACAAAAAACAAAGCAGAGCTCATGCCTTTCAAGCAACTTTTTTCAAATCATCAGAGTCTCATCATTCAGCCTTACAATGTTGTAAAAATCAAGACATAGACAAGACATCAATGTTTGTTGAACAACTAAAGTTACATGAATAACTTTAAATTAAGCATATAGGAATACCTATTTCTTTGTTAACCGCTGAACACAGAATAGACGAGTGTGCACTCTCTCAAATCTTTGGAGAAAATAAATTGTCTATATTATTCAGCTTTGTTCAATTGTATTCTTCATACCATAAAATAATGCCATGGAATTCAAATAAAATCTTGTCTGATAAATGAACTAGTGTAGCCCACAGCCATTTGGGATAGGCCCTGATCTGCCTGCCTATATATATATATATATATATATATATATATATATATATATATATATATATATAGAGAGAGAGAGAGAGAGAGAGAGAGAGAGAGAGAGAGAGAGAGAGAGAGAGAGAGAGAGAGAGAGAGAGAGAGAGAGAGAGAGAGAGAGAGAGAGAGAGAGAGAGAGAGAGAGAGAGAGAGAGAGAGAGATAGATAAAATAGGAGCTTAGCAAATCAGATAACAACTCTAATACTCCGTAGGCATCAGCAGCCAGAAAGTCATTAGAGGGCTTGGGGACTAATGCTCAAAGATCATTTTCTGTTTTATATAGAATCACAAGCCAATACACTGAGGGTACAAAACATTAGGAACACCTGCTCTTTCCATGACATAGACTGAACAGGTGAATCCAGCTGAAATCTATGGTCCCTTATTGATGACACTTGTTAAATTCACTTCAATCAGTGTAGATGAAGGGGAGGAGTCAGGTCAAATAAGGATTTTTAAGCCTTGAGACAATTGAGACATATATTGTGTATGTGTGCCATTCAGAGGACGAATGGGCAAGACTAAATATTTAAGTGCCTTTGAACAGGGTATGGCAGTATGTGCCAGGCGCACCAGTTTGAGTGTATCAAGAACTGCAACAGTCCTGGGTTTTTCATGCTCAACTGTTTCCCGTGTGTATCAAGAATGGTCCACCACTCTAAGGACATCCAGCCAACTTGACACAACTGTGGGAAGCTTTGGAGTCAACATGGACCAGCATCCCTGTGGAACGCTTTCGACACCTTGTAGAGTCCATGCCCCATCGAATTGAGGCTGTTCTGAGGGAAAAAGGGGGTGCAATTCAATATTAGGAAAGTGTTCCTAATGTTTTGTACACTCACTGTATTTCTATTGTATCATTTGTATCTTACTTTAAAGCTGTAGTTTTATAAGTGATCTGCCATAATAACTATGCATGTAGATGCCACATGGACAGGAGAGGACTTTAGACTTTGGTTATTAACTGATTAACTGGACAAAATCCATTCAAATAGTAATGATTGTTCTCATCCTTTTTACAGTAGAGAAAACAAAGCCATGCTGGACAAATTTAAATGTAACCTGGTATGCACAAAAACAAAAATAACACTGTTAGACTTGTTTTAGAGTAATAATAATTTCCTTATGTTCTTCTGACCTCTGGTGTGTTGTTGGGCGTACCCAATTAAATGTTGTATCATGGTCTCCGTGTCTAATCAGACCCATGTAAATTTGCCTCATGTCCTAGTCTTTGAGGATTTCAGAGCAATCGTGACATTTAAGTCTTGATGCTTTGGGGCTCATTAAATACACACATGGTTAGCTACCTTGACACACACTCTCTCTCTCTCTCTCTCTCTTTCTCTCTCTCTCTCTCTCTCTCTCTGACATGGTTAAAAGGGCAATCTGCAGTTGCTTCATCCATTTTTGGACTTAAATTAGTTCAAGTTGAATTAGTTAAAGGTAGCGATTTATTATTGAAGAATATAACTTATAAATGCCTCATGAGCTTAGTTCAACTGTCGTACAAGATCAGAACCCAAAATATAAACTTGTTTCACTCCAATGTTTGTAAACAAAGCAAACTATACTTTTGATATCATGCATGGTCAGCCCTTCCTTGGAGCTGTTTATGAATTTAAGAGTGGTTGCATTTCTCGAGCCCTATAACTCAGCTTTTTTTTCTTTACAGAAACAGGGGTGGGGAAGATGCTTTGTTATTGTTTCAACTGCTGATTGCCGCTTTAATTATGAAGGCTCCATTGATCACTCTGGGACTAAGTGTGCTTTATAAAGGTCAAATCTGCCACAGGCTCATGCTTCATCAGTCAGAGTAATACATTAGCCAAGCGTTTTGTGAATACTTCACACATGTAGGCTATGCTTCACAAAGCAAAGTAATCAAGAGAGAAGAGTATGAAAAGGCCAGCTGTTTCCACAGTGCCGTGCCCCCTTTAATAAGAACCAAAAGAACTTAACAGCAATCACCAACTGAAGCCATCCCACTGACCACCATTCATTAATTACAAAACAGGGCCAAGCATCACCGACAGCACCAGCTCAATGCAATCACATGACTTTTGGTCAAGGCCCCCAGTTTATTTAACTAATTTAGGTTAAAATAAAGATAATGGTATAATTTCAAATGATCTACAAAGCTGCCTTCTCACATTAGAGGTTGGGTCAGTTAAAGATGAGTGAGAGCAATGAAGGCTAGAGGATGCTCTTTGGTAGCCTCGTAAAAAAAACGTTCCAGTAGCCTAACCTTCGTGTCTCGGATGAACACCAGTCAGTCTTAATTTGGGCCATTCAGAATAGACTATTCACACCGGAACTCATAGGGCCTAAATGAGAATACAAACTCCAAAGCCTATGGAAAATGTATGCAGTGCCTGTGTAAAAAAAAAAGAGAGCGGCACATTTACCTTAAAATCTACCATAATACTACAAGCCTAGGCCACTGATGAGTTATATCAATCAACTATGTAGGCCACTCTTAATTGGTATGTGAATGGATGAATGAGTTCATGCGCGCTTGGTTCTAACAGAATTGGCGTGTCCACCGGTCTCTCTTCGGGAACACACCCACTCTCCTCTCAGTGCCCACTCGAGTTCGCTTGGAGTGAGGATGAAGGTGCAGAACATTCGGACCCTTTCTCTCATCTTGTGTATGATATCCTACCTGCTTGTGGGAGCCGCGGTGTTCGACGCCCTCGAGTCCGAGACCGAGAGCTCGAAGAAAAAAATTCTGGAACAAAAGCGCAACGAGCTGAAGAAGAAGTACGGATTCACTCAGGACGACTACCGGGAGATCGAGAGAGTGGTTCTACAGTCGGAGCCACATCGCGCGGGGAGACAGTGGAAATTTGCGGGATCTTTTTACTTTGCCATCACTGTTATCACAACGATTGGTAAGTTAATTTGATATGTCTCGATGTTTTATGGGTTTCTCTGCTCTGTAAGTTAAACCATGCATACTGGTATGACTAACCACAACAAATCTGTTTTTACATGTAAAAATAAAAAATTCCTCTAGCCTAGAGTTTATCCTTACGGGCGCTGAGTGACTGGTGCTGCATTTTGGTTTGAATTATTAGCAAAACTGGAAGTTATAAAGGGTTGCATGAAAGATACTACTGTTCTAGAGAGTAAAATAACATAGACCCCTATATATACAGCACCAGTCAAAAGTTTGGACACACCTAATCATTTCCGGGTTTTTCTTTATTTTACTATTTTCTACACTGTAGAACAATAGTGAAGACATCACAATTATGAATTAACACATATGGAATCATGTAGTAATAAAACAAAGTGTTAAAAAATGCAAAATATATTTGAGATTCTTCTAAGTAGCCACCCTTTGCCTTGATGACAGCTTTGCTCACTCTTGGCATTCTCTCTACCAGCTTCATAAGTTAGTCACCTGGAATGCACTTCCATTAACAGGCGTGCCTTGTTAAAAGTTAATTTGTGTAATTTCTTTCCTTCTTAAAATGTGTTTGAGCCAACCAGTTGTGGGTTGGCATACAGAATATAGCCCTATTTGGTAAAAGACCAAGTCTATATTATGGCAAGAACAGCTCAAATAAGCAAAGAGAAATGACAGTCCATCATAACTTTAAGACATGAAGGTCAGTCAATGCGGAAAATGTCAAGAACTTTGAAAGTTTATTTTAAGTGCAGTCGCTAAAACCATCAAGCACTATGATGAAACTGGCTCTCACGAGGACCGCCACTAGAAAGGAAGACCCAGAGTTACCTCTCCTGCAGAGGATACATTCATTAGAGTTAACTGCACCTCGGATTTCAGCCCAAACAAATGCTTCACATAGTTCAAGTAACAGACACATCTCAACATCAACTGTTCAGAGGGGACCGCATGAATCAGGCCTTCATGGTCGAATTGCTGCAAAGAAACAACTACTAAAGGACACCAATGTGAAGAAGAGACTTGCTTGGGCCAAGAAACAATAGCAATGGACATAAGACTGGTGGAAATCTTTCCTTTGGTCTGATGAGTCCAAATTTGAGATTTTTGGTTGCAACTTCCATGTCTTTGTGAGACGCAGAGTAGATGAACGTATGATCTCTCTGTCACGCCCTGACCTTAGATTATTTTATGTCTCTATTTTGGTTTGGTCAGGGTGTGAGTTGGGGTGGGTATTCTATGTTCTGTGTTGTGTAGTTCTATGTTTTGGCCGGGTAGGGTTCTCAATCAGGGACAGCTGTCTATCGTTGTCTCTGTTTGAGAACCATACTTAGGCTGCCCTTTTTCCCACCTGTCTTTATGGGAAGTTGACTTTGTTTAGGGCACATAGCCTTTAGCTTCACGGTTTGTTTTTTGTAGTGTTTATTGTTTTGTTCGGCGTCATTTTCCAAATAAAGAGAAAATGTACGCTCACCACGCTGCACCTTGGTCCTCATCTTTTAACGGCCGTGACACTCTGCATGTGTGGTTCCCACCGTGAAGCATGGAGGAAGAGGTGTGATGGTGTGTGGTTTCTTTGCTGGTGACAGTCTGTGATTTATTTAGAATTCAAGGCACACTTAACCAGCATGGCTACCACAGCATTCTGCAGCGATACGCCATCCCGTCTGGTTTGCACTTAGTGAGACTATTGTTTTTCAACAGGACAATGACCCAACACACCTCTAGGCTGTGTAAGGGCTATTTGGCGGCAGGTAGCCTAGCGGTTAGAGCATTGGGCAAGTAACTAAAAGGTTGCTAGATCGAATCCCAGAGCTGACAAGCTAAAAATCTGCCCTGAACAAGGCAGTTAACCTACTGTTGCTAGGCCGTCATTGTAAATAAGAATTTGTTCTTAACTGACTTGCCTAGTTAAATAAAGGTTGAATTAGTAAAATAAAAAAGGGCTATTTGACCAAGAAGGAGAGTGATGGAGTGCTTCACCAGATGACCTGGCCTCCACAATCACCCAACCTCAACCCAATTGAGATGGTTTGGGATGACTTGGACCGCAGAGTGAAGGAAAAGCAGCCAACAAGTGCTCAGCATATGTGGGAACTCCTTCAAGACTGTTGGAAAAGCATTCCAGGTGAAGCAGGTTGAGAGAATGCCAAGAGTGTGTAAAGCTGTCATCAAGGCAAAGGGCTACTTTAAAGAATCTAAAATCTAAAATATATTCAGATTTGTTTAATACTTTTTTGGTTACTACATGATTCCATATGTCATAGTTTTGATGTCATCACTGTTATTCTACAATGTCGAAAATAGTAAAAATAAAGAAACTCTTGAATGAGTCGTTGTGACCAAACTGTTGACTGATACTGTATCTATATATCTATAACAAATGTTTTAAAGAGTTACTGTGGTTGTCTGTGTGTCCATGTACACACCCCTTTCAAAAAAACGTTTGCAGATTTGAAGCTGTAATAAAAGTGCAGTAACTACAGTCGACTGTGATGGTTGGACACTAATTGCAGAATAACTGCAGTCATACTGCACTCTGACAGCAATATGTTTTCGTAATGGACATGTGTCTATAACTATGATATTCTGCAGGTTATGGACATGCTGCTCCAGGCACAGACTCTGGCAGGACATTCTGCATGTTCTATGCTGTTCTGGGAATCCCACTGACGCTGGTCATGTTCCAAAGCATGGGGGAGAGGATCAACACGTTAGTCCGCTACCTCCTCTGCAGGCTCAAGTGCTGCATGGGATTACGGTGGACTGACGTGTCCATGGGGAACATGGTGCTGGTGGGCCTCCTGTCCTGCATGAGCACCCTCTGTGTCGGGGCAGCAGCCTTCTCCCACTTTGAGGGCTGGACCTTCTTCCATGCCTACTACTACTGCTTCATCACGCTCACCACCATCGGCTTCGGGGACTTTGTGGCCCTGCAGAAGAAGGAGGCCCTCCAGAGGAGGATTCCCTATGTGGCCTTCAGCTTCATGTACATCCTGGTGGGGCTTGCTGTGATCGGGGCTTTCCTGAACCTGGTGGTGCTGCGCTTCCTCACCTACAGCACACAGGAGGGAACCAGGAGCCTGGAGGTGGAGCGAGAGGAGCAGGCAGCAGTGCCTAAGAGGCCATGGGGTGGGAAGGCGGTGGAGGAGGCAGATGTGGAAGCATCAGCACGGGACAGAGTTGATGGGATGGAGCAGAAAGAAGCTGAGGATGGGCATAGTAGCCGCTGCAACTTCTCCCTTTCCATGGATGGAGGCACCAGTCGTACCAACCTCATCCCCTGTCCATCTGAGGAGCTCCGGGGGACCCCTGGGGTCAGGGAATCTGCTAAGCACCCTGAGTTCTGCATCAGCGCCCTCTGCTCCTGTATGTGCTTCAGGCTGTGTGCCTGTGACAGCCCCTTTCCATCCCGCTGTGAGCACTCAGGCTGCCACAGCAACCCTCTCTTCTACAACTCCATCTCCTACAGGGTGGATGAAGCCTCTTGCAGCTCCAGGGGCACCTCAGCCCAGTCCTCCCCCAGCAGCGGTGCCCTTTTCCTGGGGATGAGCAGTTCTCACACACGGAGGAAGTCAGTGTAGCTACCTGGATTGTTGGGATTGACTCTGGACTGAAGTTGCCTTTGTTCTTATCTTTTGATGTGAATCTCTGAGAGGAATACAGTGCAGACAGGGATGCTACTGATTCTCTGAACGTGGAACAAATTGTTTGTTTTTCCTGTTTAAAAAAAAGTAGCATTTACAGGTTTCAGGTTGCGCTTCTCTGTTTATTTTTACAGTCAAAATGTAGCTTTTACTGATATCCTGTTCTGCATTGTATTTAGCGATTGCATTTTTTTCTATAGATAAAGCGATGATTTATACAGGTAAAGATTGTATAAAATTGTGAAATAAAAATGTAATACATCGTCAATATGTTTATTTTCTTGAAAAAAATCTCCATTATTTGTAGTATATGCTTTCTTGACAAATGAATGAAAGTTGAAAATATGGGCATTATGATGGAAGTACTTTACTGCACACAAGAGGAAAATATATGTTCCCCAGACCTGCATTCATTTGCTTATTGAGCAATGGCTTACATTACACATAAATTATCAAATATCTAAAAGTGTTGTATGAATAGACGTGTTACCATCTCTACGTTTCATCGCTATAGACTACCTAATGAGGATGGGTAACACTGAGGGAGAGAGAGAGCCACAGGTGGGGCTATTCAAACCAATTCATATTTTTAATCTCAGACATTCCTTCATGATGTCACCTTTGACCTGCAGTTTATTTCTAGTCTGTAATCTGGTGATTTCTTCTAGGCAGTGCACTCTCTGCTGTTGAGGCTGGTTCCCTTGGTAATGTGTCCATCCCCAGTGCTCTGCAGTGGAAAATGGTGGCTGAAGAGGAACAGTCAGTGGGAGGAAGAAGGGATGTGAGAAGTAGAGGTCTTCACGGGTCCACCCAAACCCAAATACCCAAGACCCAAGCGTGTCCAGATCCAAAATTCTAACTTTTCCCTCGGGTCAGGGTCGGGTCCTGATTGATTGTCATTGGGTCTCGGGTCTATGTAACTACAGCTGATAGACCCGAATGGAACCAAATGGACACGACCACGGTTCTACATAACCTATAGCCCTCAAACTCAACTCTGGACCTCAAAGCCAGTTCCACTGTGTTTTTCATTGTTCCCTCTAATCAGGGACAGATTTAGACCTGGGACACCAGGTGTGTGCAATTAATTATCAGGTAGAACTGAAACCAGCAGGATCTGGCCCTCATTTTTATTTATTTTTATTTTACCTTTATTTAACCAGGTAGGCAAGTTGAGAACAAGTTCTCATTTACAATTGCGACCTGGCCAAGATAAAGCAAAGCAGTTCGACAGATACAACAACACAGAGTTACACATGGAGTAAAAACAAACATACAGTCAATAATAAAGTATAAACAAGTCTATATACAATGTGAGCAAATCATAGGTAAGAGTTAAATACCTCTGGTCTATAGCATATTTATTTTATGCTAATATTGTGCATTTATGGACTTATAGAAGGCCATGTCAACATATTTGTTAAGCAAAAGAGCAACTTGCATATTTTTTTTGTCACTCGGGTCCAATCGGGGATGGTCTAAACCCGGACCCATTAGGGTACGGGTCGCGTCTAGGTCTGGTTGTTGTCCGTTCCATTTGTATTCAGGTCTGACTATTCTTGGGTCCATCCGGGTCCCCCCTTTTATATTTATTTTTATGATCGGGTCTGTTTGTGTCAGGGTCTGATTGTCTTTGAGTTTGTTTGGGTCCGGGTCCAACTTTCTGGACCTGAGAAGACCTCTTGTGAGTAGTATTGACTGTGATCTCTGAGTAACAACACCAACTATATTTTAACAAAAACAACTGCCACTAAACATGTTAAGTATGCTGTTAAGATCCGTTTCTTCAAACTACAGCATGGCCATAGTTTCTGCTCCAGCAGGTGTACATTCATGAGGTGATTACAGGGACCTCTAGTGGCAGCAGTCTTTAAATCTTAAATTAACTTGTGCTTGTTCATATTGTCGAACACTAGGGGGCATCATTGGTCTAAAGATCAGTTATTGAAATTCTGAAATTTCCTTTACCAATATTGCTGTACCATGGACAAGGAGATGGGAGATTGAAGTGAATTATTCCACATGAATCTAAGGCTGCGTTTAGACGGGCAGGCCAATTCCCCCCCCCCACTAATTGGTCTTTTGAGAGCTGACCTGATAGGTCAAAAGACCAATTAGTGATAAAAATATCAGAATTAGGCTGCCTGTCTAAATGCAGCCTTACAGAGCATCACAGTAACACTACATAAACAGTGGTGCTTTAATCTAGTTTCCAATGGGATCCCCTCCTATTCCTGTTGGTTTTTCCCTGAAGTTCTCAACCATAACATAATGATTGAAATAAAGTACGTGTGGATCCTTGACCGTAGCTATAACTCCACTGTGCAGTGACCACCAGACATCACTAGTGCTTTCAGACGCTGACCATGATGCTGAACCCAAAGTGTGTGTTGTTCCCGGTACAAGATTAGGCTTCAGTTGGTTATAATGACTGCATGATAGAAACTACTGTTCTTTGATTGTTTGAGTTGTGTGCGCAATAATAAACTTTTATCACCAAAAGTTGACAACTGTATTTTTTTTTTTACTATTCCGTAGTCCTCAAATACATTTCCAGTGATGTGATTGTTTGGAACTGACGTGACTGGGACAGTTAGAAATACACAGTGAAAGGTCGCTGCTGATCATTAGATGTGAATTGGAACACCACAATGTCATTCATTGATAAGTGAACTGGAGTTAAAGATATACAATTCAGACAACAGTAATTTGGGGAGATGTTTGTGAACAAACGGAATAGGCCAGGCTAAATGATGAGGAAGGTCAATTCATCTGCATCTGTGTGTGGTTTTGTAACTGATGAAAGCAATAACCTCATTTCCATAATGACTCCATTAATATTGCAGATAGCACTGTACTTTATTCTGTCTGATGCATCTGGTGCCTCCTCACATTCATTGCTGTCTGTGTTCATGGTTTTTAGCTCAAAGAGATGACAAATATTTACATAGGCCAGTGAACAAATGCCTTAACAGAACAAAAGGGTAATGATGATACAAAAATGAGGTTGTCGTGCAGAATGAATGTCTTTACATTACTCAAAAACACAACTTTGTATAAAGACCATGAAGCCGGTTTTATTATTGGGTGATTGGTTGTCACAAACTAGAGCATCCCTGTTTGCTTTGGGTTCAGTGATTGAGTCAGAGAGAGATCACACTGATCATTATTGGATGACTAGGGCCTAGATAAAATCAGATCAAGCGCTAACCGGCGATAGCTGACACCTGCATAGCTGATGTTTTGGCAGTGTCGGAGGTGTAACTGCTCTTGTGGTCATTGTTTAAATAGAATATCGACATGGGTGTACACAGGCCCATTATCAGCAACCATCAGTCCTGTCTTCCAATGGCACGTTGTGTTAGCTAATCCAAGTTTATCATTTTAAAAGGCTAATTGTTCATTAGAAAACCCTTTTGTAATTATGTTAGCACAGCTGAAAACTGTTGTTCTGATTAAAGAAGCAATAAAACTGGCCTTCTTTAGACTAGTTGAGTATCTGGAGCATCAGCATTTGTGGGTTTGATTACAGGCTCAAAATGGCCAGAAACAAAGACTTTCTTCTGAAACTCGTCAGTCTATTCTTGTTCTGGTGAGCATCAGAACAAGAAAGTGTAGGCTATATAGAAATAATAACACTCAAGTTGAACATCTCTCAACAAAATAATAAGGATTTCTATCAGCGTAATCGAGTTTCGGATTATATTTCAGTGTTCGAACTTGAAATCAAGGCTACATGGGATTTTTGTGTATGCGACTCTGTGCAGCCAATGGCAATGTCCGCTTTAGGTATAATGCCAGCAGTGGCGTGTATTTATTGATGCCAAGGGAAGCCAGGCTTCCCCAAAAAATTTATAAAAAAATAAATATTACTAATAATTTATCCTTCATCTCTCTGTGTTTTTATAATTGTCTTTCAATTTGAATAGGCTGAATGTACCACCCACCACTGCGACCTGTATGCTCTAGTCGGCTGGCCCTCGCTACATATTCGTAGCCAGACCCACTGGCTCCAAGTCATCTATAAGTCTATGCTAGGTAAAGCTCCACCTTATCTCAGCTCACTGGTCAAGATAACAACACCCACCCGTAGCAAGCTCTCCAGCAGGTATATCTCACTGGTCATCCCCAAAGCCAATACCTCCTTTGGCCACCTTTCCTTCCAGTTCTCTGCTGCCAGTAACTGGAACAAATTGCAAAAATCGCTGAAGCTGGAGACTTATATTTCCCTCACTAAATTTAAACATCAGCTATCTGAGCAGCTAACCGATCGCTGCGGCTGTACATAGTCCATCTGTAAATAGCCCACCCAATCTACCTACCTCATCCCCATATTGTTTTTATTTACTTTTCTGCTCTTTTGCACACCATTATTTCTACTTGCACATCATCTGCTCATTTATCACTCCAGTGTTAATCTGCTAAATTGTAATTACTTTGCTACTATGGCCTATTTATTGCCTACCTCCTCACGCCATTTGCACACACTGTATATAGACTTTCTTTTTTTCTATTGTGTTATTGACTGTACGCTTGTTTATTCCATGTGTAACTCTGTGTTGTTGTTTGTGTCGCACTGCTTTGCTTTATTTTGGCCAGGTCACAGTTGTAAATGAGAACTTGTTCTCAACTAGCTTACCTGGTTAAATAAAGGTGAAATAAATGTAAAAATTAAATCTCACTGGAGAAAGCATCCGAGCAAGTGAAGGCCATCTATGTGATGCGGTCTATGATGCGGTCTAAAAAAAGATGTTGACATAAGTTCATTGGTGGGCTAATTGCTCATTAGTTTGATTTTCTAGCCATTTTGGTGTTTCTGTACAGCAGCATGCAGAAGTGTTTTTACTGGGAGCACATCTCCTTCAATCAGACAGAACTTTTCTCTCACTGTGAGTGTCCAGAAGATCCTGTGTGTTTGGCTAATTGCAGTGAATACAATTATGTTTTTCAAAGAACTTAAGAATTAAACTGACAATTGAGTTGACTTAGGGGGAAGGCTCCCGCCATGGAGCGGGACTGTACACTGTGCCTGGACTGGGCACCAACGCAGAAGAAGACTCTGACCGTGGAGCTGGACTGGACGCCATGCTTAGACTGGGCATCGGTGCAGGAGAAGGCTCCGGCCATGGAGCTGGAGGTTCCGGGACCGTGGACCATCGCAGGAGGTTCCGGACTGTGGACCGTCGTTGGAGGTTCCGGACCGGGAACCGTCGCCGGAAGCTCTGGACTGGGAACTGTCGCCGGAATCTCTGGAGGCCTGATGCATGGGACCGGTACACGTGGCACCGGGCTGATGACACGCACTTCAGGGCGAATGCGGGGAGGAGGCACAGGACGTACTGGACTGTAGAGGCGCACTAGAGGCCTGATGCCTAGGACCGGTACAAGTGGCACCGGGCTGATGGCACGCACCTCAGGGCAAGTGCGGGGAGGAAGCACAAGACATACTGGACTGTGAAGGCGCACTGGAGACACAGTACGTATGGCCGGCGCAGGATATACTGGGCCGTGGAGGTGCACTGGAGATCTGGAGCGTAGAGCTGGCACAACGTGTTCTGGCTGGATGCTCACTTTCGCACGGCAAATGTGAGGAGCTGGCACAGAACGCACCGGGCTGTGGATGCGCACTGGAGACACATCACGTATCTCCGCAAAACATGGTGCCTGATTGGTCCCACGCTCCTCACGGCGACTGTCTTGCTCCAGACACCAAAACATCCACTCTACCTCATCACTCCCCTCAACTAACTCACAACACTCTTCGCTCAGTCTATCCCAATATTCCTATTTGCTCTTCCTCTTCGCTCGGATCCTCCTGCGTCTGCTCCCATGGAAGGCTTTTGTCTCCTGCCATTATCTCCTCCCAAGTCCAGAATCTCTTCTTCTCCTGGCCACGCTGCTTGGTCCATTTGTGGTGGGATCTTCTGTAACGCTCGTCGAAATGGATAGACAAAGGCGCAGCGTGATTTGGGTTCATCATAATTTATTTGAATGAGAACCAGCAACAAAAACAAATAAGAGAAACAAACGAACTTACAGCCTTGTAGGGCTCAAAATCAACAATACAAAACAAGATCCCACAAACAACAGGTGGGAAAAGGCGACCTAAATATGCTCCCCAATCAGAGACAACGATAAACAGCTGCCTCTAATTGGGAACCATACCAGGCCAACATAGAAATACAAAAACTAGACTACACATAGAAATAATAAACTAGAACACCCCCCAGTCACGCCCTGACCTACTCCACCATAGAAAATAAAGACTTTCTATGGTCAGGACGTGACACGATACATTTATTAAACATAAGAATGAGTGTGTTTTGTCACAACCCGGCTCGTGGGAAGTGACAAAGGCACAAATAATAATATAATAATAATCAATAATTTTGCTCTTTATTTAGCCATCTTACATACAAAACCATATTTGTTCATCAAAAATTGTGAAGAACTCAACACAGGTTAATGAGAAGGGTATGCTTGAAAGGATGCACTTTGTATTGTATTGGAGTCTCAGTCTTAAATAATTTTCCACACGCAGTATGTGCCTGTATTTATTTTTCATGCTAGTGAGGGCCCAGAATCCACTCTCACATAGGTACGTGGTAGCAAAGGGAATCAGTGTCTTAACAGCGCGATTTACCAAGGCAAGAAACTCTGAGCGCAGCTCTATTCCAGAAATCTGTCAGTGGCTTCTGATTAAATTCAATTTTCACAGAATCGCTTATTGCATTTTCGAAGAGGCTCGCTCGGTAAGTGGACTGGAGGCAGGGCATGAAAGGCATAATGAATCCAGTTGTTTGTGTCGTCCGTTTCGGGAAAGTACCTGCGTAATTCCGTCATAAACTGGAGTTCATTTGCACACAAAAAAATCAAACAATGATGGAAAGACCTGTGTGTTGTCGTTATTAATACAGACATAAAAGAGCTCCAACCTCTTAATCATAGCCTAAATTTTGTTATGCACATTGAATATAGTTGCGGAGAGTCCCTGTAATCTTAGATTCAGATCATTCAGGCGAGGAAAAAACATCAGGTAGGCCAGTCGTGTTAGAAACTCGTCATTCTGCAAGCAGTCAGACAACTGAAAATGATGGTCAGTAAAGAAAACTTTATGCTCATCTCTCAATTTAAAAACGTGTCAATACTTTGCTCCTTGATAACCAGCACACAGTATGTTGTAAAAGTGTTACATGGTCGCTGCCCATATCATTGCATAGTGCAGAAAATACACATTTTCACTGTAGTGTCCAAAACGTCTTTCAAGCTGTCAGGCATTCCCTTGGCAGCAAGAGCCTCTCGAATGCTGCAATGTACCCAATTAGTTCGTTTTTTTGGCCTTTTCCCCAAGCATTGTCCCAGCCATATCCGCGGCAGCAGGAAGAATTAAGTTCTCCACAATAGTATGGGGCTTGCCTGTCCTAGCCAGCCACTCGGTAGCTCACCATGTAAGATGCTTCTAGCACCGGAAGTCGGAAGTTTACCTTAGCCAAATACATGTAAACTCAGTTTTTCACAATTCCTGACATTCAATCCTGGTAGCATTGCCTTTAAATTGTTTATCTTGGTTCAAACGTTTCGGGTATCCTTCCACAAGCTTCCCACAATAAATTGGGTGAATTTTGGCCCATTCCTCCTTTGTAGGCCTCCTTGCTCGGACACGCTTTTTCAGTTTGGGCCACATATTTTCTATAGGATTGTGGTCAGGGCTTTGTGATGGCCACTCCAATACCTTGACTTTGTTGTCCTTAAGCCATTTTGCCACAACTTTGGAAGGGAAGTATGCTTGGGGTCCTTGTCCATTTGGAAGACCCATTTGCGACCAAGCTTCAACTTCCTGAGTGATTTCTTGAGATGTTGCTTCAATATATTCACATAGTTTTCCTCCTCATGATGCCATCTATTTTGTGAAGTGCATCAGTCCCTCCTGCAGCAAAGCACCCCCACAACATGATGCAGCCACCCCCGGGCTTCACGGTTGGGATGGTGTTCTTCGGCTTGCAAGCCTCCCCTTTCTTCCATAACGATGGTCTTTATGGCCAAACCGTTCTATTTTTGTTTCATCAGACCAGCGGACATTTCTCCAAAAAGTACGATCTTTGTCCCCATGTGCAGTTGCAAACCGTAGTCTGGCTTTTTTAAGGTGGTTTTAGAGCAGCGGCTTCTTCCTTGCTGAGCGGCCTTTCAGGTTATGTCGATATAGGACTCGTTTAACTGTGGAAATAGATCATTTTGTACCTGTTTCCTCCAGCATCTTCACAAGGTCCTTTGCTGTTGTTCTGTGATTGATTTGCACTTGCACTTTTATACATGTCTTACTACACGAAAGTCATCTTTATTCTTGCTCAAACTTATTTTTTTTTAATCATGTTTCATTTCTAAATGTCTGCGCAAGAGTGAAGGTTTCCCGCGAGAGAGCAACAGTTAATGTGATTGAATATTCATTATTTGACTAGGCTACCTGTATTTGATATTGTGTTATTATTTTTCTGAACACTAGATGGTTTAATTGTATTTTTGGCAGTGAAACGAGGCTACTCAGGTGAGAAAAAAACCTCACCCAACTGTATAGCCCTGTTGGAAAATATAAATGGACTGTTTGAAAATGTGAAGATTTTTTTATTGTTTTTATATTTTTGAAAAAAATAAAAATGTGAATCACATTTTTATTTGGTGTACCCCCGACGTCATTGCGCGTACCCCAGTTTGGGAATAACTGGTTAATTGAAAGGAAAAAACAAAAACCAGCACACACTAGTCTGTCAATGGAATGAGTTGGACGCCCCTGCTGTAAAGCAACACATTTCACTGCACCTATCTGGTGTATGTAACAATAAAACATATAAAAATAATTTAATAATGCATTTAAGAGTTTGGAAGATAATAATATTTAATGAAACCGGTGAAGCAGACCAGTGTGTTACTGAGGGTAGAGGGATGACGCTCATCACTAAGGCAACAGGAGAGTTTGGGAAATGTCTCAATCAAGTGGAGGAAATGAATACTGCAAGTGAATATGATAAATAAAGAAATGGAGGCATTGTCAGTGGAATTCCCATTCCCTCTTTGAAGATTCTGGATTAATGAAATGTTAGGATGCTATTTTTGTGACATGTTAGATTTTTTGCCATAGTTGAACAAACAGTAGCACTGATTAATTCAATACTCTGTTTGAGTATAGTGTCTCTGACTACCACAGAGGAGTTGGCTGAGTTGTCTCCTGTTGACCTAAACATTGACAAAGTAGGACTCACCTATCTGTATCACTGTATCACACTATGTTTTATCATTGTGTAGTTCTGAGGCCAGCACAAATTATGCTTTGTGAATCAATCTGTTTCAAAAGTTGCTGCCTTGAATAAGGGAGATAAGGGCAGCACACAGAAATAACATTCATTAAACCACAGGTACTGACTGCACAGATAACAAATGCATCTCGCTCTTTAAAAATGAAAAGAATAGGGATAAAGAGAGGGGGACCCATAAAAAGAGTAACTACAGTGGGAGATATGAAAGAAAAATTATTCATAGTTTTAGTTCACAGAAAAGTGCAAAAGATTGACACCAGAGTGATTTGTAGACTCAGTTAATCTTTCTAAATGAAGGAGTAGTCAGATCTGTACTGGGGACTGCAAACTAAATTATTCAGCATACTTGCAGTTATGTTTCATTCCATTCATCTCTCTATCTCTCTCCCTCTCACTGTCAACTGTCAGGCTCCCTATTCTCTGCTATGTTCCGATGGCTTCGCTTTTTACAGGCTAACGCTCATTAGCAATTGAACTTTGGGAATGGGGGGGTGACAAAAAAAGATCACTGTTGATGTCACATCATCCTTTTGCACTCGTTTAAAAGCTACTCTCCACTAGGAAAGAGAAAAGATGGAACTGGAACAGAGGTGCATTTGACTATTAAATATATTTGCACATTGAGACAGTGCACTCTCTCTTCAATCACTTACAGTACACTGCTAACCAAGGACAATGGCATTTCCATTACTTCATTTGGAGAAAAAACAACATGCAGACAGAAGTTTGTCACCAAGGCAAATATGACATGTTTTGATACCAAGACAAATGGATGAGACCTTGACAACTAAGACAGAATGGAGATGGAGTTTGCTAAGGAATAATAACCTTAGGAGTCGACAGATTTATTCTTCGAGATGACTATTAAAAGAGATAAAAAGATCATGTTGTACAGATGGTTCAGCCACACATCATGATAATATGCACGCATATAATAATACATGTCTATGCCATTTAGCAGATGCTTTCATCCAAAGCGATTTAGTCATGTGTGCATACGTTTTATGTATTGGGGGTTATTCATCCTCTGTAACAAAAGTAGAAGTTTGTTGGCTCATGGAGTCACAAATCAATCTGTATCTACCCAAAGCTACCTATATTTCTCCATATTTAATTTCAATACCACTTTATTGTTCGTATCAGACCATTTGTGTAACTGTCTTGTAATAAAGCACCACATAAAGGCTGCGTCACACACTGCAGTACATGAATAAAACAACAAATGATGCACAACTGACAGGCATGACCCACACTGCAGATAAACAAAAAAATGTTCACTTCTTCTGCATGAAATCCAGCTGTGTGACTCATAATGGATTTGGCAGTTTTGCATGCCATCCACTTCAGCATTAAACTGATCTCTCAGTTGTATTATTTTCTCCCCTACCACAAAAGCCAGAGACATCGGAATCAAAGTTCTGCCAGAGAGACACAATCATAGTGGAGCCTCACCACCTGCAGAGAAAAGAAAGCTCCAGCTTCACTTTTCTACTAACAAGCCAAGAGACTATCAGCACGGAAAACTGTGAAAAATATACCTCAACTATAATTGTGTAACTTTTTTGATAGCTTCATTTATGCTATTCAAAGCTTCAAAGTTGGCATATCATTGTCTAAACATCTGAAAAAATACCCAACATTTAAATAACTGACTAAATGGCAGTAAAGGTTGGATGCTACTTTGGTGTTTGTGGGCTACACTCTTTATTAGCCTGGTAAAAGAGCTTTGGTCGACACATTTTCCAAAAACATCTGCCCTGAATGAAAATGTATGGATGCTACTTCACATGGATAATTATTTGTTCTGATTAGCTGTGCAGCTTGAAAAAGCGAAGAGCTTAATGCATCATGAATCTTATATACAGTAGCTATTGTGCTTGTTACACTTAAGATGATGGCTGAGTATAAACGATGTTGAAATATGATAATAATAAATACTTGGACATTACTAATTCGCAGAGCATTGTGATGGAGGTATAGAACCCTCTAAGATGTGATTGAATAAAGAACTCATAGTCCAGGAGGTGTACCTGCATCAGAGCATTGTGATGGAGGTATAGAACCCTCTAAGATGTGATTGAATAAAGAACTCATAGTCCAGGAGGTGTACCTGCATCAGAGCATTGTGATGGAGGTATAGAACCCTCTAAGATGTGATTGAATAAAGAACTCATAGCCCAGGAGGTGTACCTGCATCAGAGCATTGTGATGGAGGTATAGAACCCTCTAAGATGTGATTGAATAAAGAACTCATAGCCCAGGAGGTGTACCTGCATCAGAGCATTGGAATGTTTCATTGATAGTTTATTATTACACTCTCCTCTGTCTAAACCACCATAGCTTCGTTCCCACATTCAAAATAGCTTTATTTTTCATCAGGGGGTTCCCTATCTCTGGCATACCATCAAAGTGAGAGGGATGTTTGGTGGTGCTGTGCCACCAAGGCAATAACATGGTAATTAATAACAGGCTAGTTGATACAGCTGGGCTTTAGTTTCAATAGCGTATATAGATGGGAGAGAACTCCTATCAGATTCTAGATTTCCCTCAGTGAAGGAGAATGCAAGCCATGGGTTTAGCTGATTGCAGGCTTTTCTCTCTGTAACCAAGGGGCGGACGGGGATAAGAATTCAGCCCTGGCATTTTATCCACACCAGCCCACATCATGCCGAGCGACGGTGCCGACAAGCATTTCGCTACACTACAAGCATTTCGCTACACTCACATTAACATCTGCTAACCATGTGTATGTGACCAATACAATTTGATTTGAACACCAGGCATACACACACACCCCATCCCCACACATACAGCATATTCTCTGCTGTCACTCTGTGCTTTTTATTGTTCTCTGTCTGTTTGCCTGTCTACCTGTCTACTTAACCTTATGCATTATAAAAGCCAAGCTAACGACTTAGGCTATATTGCAATTACGTCTAATCAGGATTGCATGATTCAAGATATTTTGATGTGCAACCTAATTGTGATGGATTTTGGGCTGACAATTTTGGGCTGAGAAGTAGGAGATTTGACTTCAGAAGAGTTGAATGGTAGTGTCCCGTCCTCTCAGGTCATTGGCCTGGGGTAGAATCCGATAGGGTTAAAGTAGTGGAATGGGGTAGTGGGTTTACTGAGTGTTGGGTTAGTTGTTAGGGTAATAAAAAAATGTATTGTTTTATTTTTATTTGATTTTTCCTGTGTTGTCTCACAAAGTGTAATGGATTATTACCATAGTTCAGTTGGGGGTGGTAATGCAACATGTTAGATACCAAATGCCATGAAGAAGAAGATTAGAAACCGGAGGAGACAGATGAATGCACTAATCTTCCAGATCCTAAATGATATTTTAAGAAGAAAATATCCTGATAAAAATAGCCTAAATACAGCGCATTTAGAAAGTATTCAGACCTCTCAACGTTTTCCACGTTTTGTTCCATTACAGCCTTATTCTAAAATGGATTAAATAAATTGCTTCCCTCATCAATCTACACACAATACCCCATAATGACAAAGCGAAAACAGGTTTTTAGAAATGTTTGCAAATTAATTTGAAGTATTCAGATCATTTCCTGTGAGACTCGAAATTGAGTTCAGGTACATCCTGTTTCTATTGATCATCCTTGAGATGTTTCTACAACTTGATTGAAGTCCTCCTGGGGTAAATTAATTTGCTTGGACTTGATTTGGAAAGGAGCACACCTGTTTATGAGGCCACACAGTTGAAAGTGCATGTCAGAGCAAAAACCATGCCATGAGGTCGAAGAAATTGTCCAAAGAGCGTTGAGACAGGATTGTGTCAAGACAGGATTGTGTCTCAACACAAATCTGGGGAAGGGTACCTGTCACGTTCTGACCTCTATTTCCTTTGTTTTTGTATTTATTTAGTATGGTCAGGGCGTGAGTTGGGTGGGCAGTCTATGTTTGTTTTTCTATGTTTTGGTCTAGTTCTATGTTCGGCCTGATATGGTTCTCAATCAGAGGCAGGTGTTCGTCATTGTCTCTGATTGGGAACCATATTTAGGTAGCCTGGGTTTCACTGTGTGTTTGTGGGTGATTGTTCCTGTCACTGTGTTTGTTTGTCACAGGAGAGGACTGTTTTGCGTTTGCACATTTCTTGGTTTTGTTAGTTTGTTCATGTGTATTGAGTTATTAAAACATGAATAACCACCACGCTGCGCTTTGGTCCGCTTCTCTTCCTCCTACAGACGAACGCCATTACAGAATCACCCACCTACCAAGGACCAAGCGGCGTGGTAAACAGAGGCAGCAGCAACAGCAGCAGCAGGAGAAGCGACTGGTGCAGCAGGAGCAACAGCAGCAGCAGCAAAGGCAGCAGCAGCAGGAGCAGCAGCAGCTACAGTGGGAGAGGCTGCACCACCTGGAGAAATGGACATGGGAGGAAGAACTGGACGGGAAAGGACCCTGGGCAGAGCCAGGAGAATATTGCCGCCCCAAGGCCGAGCTGGAGGCAGCAAAAGCAGAGAGGCGGCATTATGAGGAACTAGCACGGCAGAGCGGATGGAAGCCCGAGAGTCACCCCCAAAAATTTCTTGGGGGGGGGCACAGGGGGAGTGTGGCAGAGTCAGGAGTCAGACCTGAGCCAACTCCCCCCGTTTATCGTGAGGAGCCAAGGAGGAGCTCAGAACCAGAGCTGGTGTTGGAGGTGAGCGAAGCAGAGACTGTGAAGGAGTTAATGGGGAAATTGGAGGAGAGTGATATGAGGGACTTGCTGGTTTGGTGCATGAGGCACGACATTCGCCCGACGGAGCGTGTCAGGGATTTAATGGCACCGGGGTCAGCTCTCCATACTCATCCTGAGGTGCGTGCGAGGGGTCTGGTGAAGACTGTGCCAGCCTCACGCACCAGGCCTCCTGTGCATCTCCCTAGCCTTGCACGTCCTGTGCCATCTCAGCACTACAGTGCTCCTAGCAGTGCTAACTGTGGCGGGCGTGGTGCTGGTCAGGCACCGTGTTATGCAGTTGTGCGCACGGTGTCCCCAGTACGCGTGCTTAGCCCGGTGCGCTACATCCCAGCTCCCCACATCTGCCGGGCTAGGGTGAGGATCCAGCCAGGGCGGTTGGTGCCAGCCCTGCTCTCAAGATCTCCAGTACGCCTTCACGGTCCGGTCTATCCGTCACCACCTCCACGCACCAGCCCTCCGGTGGCAGCCCCCCGTACCAGGCTGTCTCTCCGGCCCATCCGTCCAGAGCCTTCCTCCTCTCCAGCGCTGCCGGAGTCTCCCGCCTCTCCGGCGCTACCAGAGCCTTCCTCCTCTCCAGCGCTGCCGGAGCCTCCCACCTGTCCGGCGCCTCTGCCGGAGCCTCTCGCCTGTCCGGCGCCGCTGCCGGAGCCTCCCGCCTGTCCGGCGCCTCTGCCGGAGCCTCCCGCCTGTCCGGCGCCTCCCGCCTGTCCGGCGCCTCTGCCGGAGCCTCCCGCCTGTCCGGCGCCTCTGCCGGAGCCTCCCGCCTGTCCGGCGCCTCTGCCGGAGCCTCCCGCCTGTCCGGCGCCTCTGCCGGAGCCTCCCGCCTGTCCGGCGCCTCTGCCGGAGCCTCCCGCCTGTCCGGCGCCTCTGCCGGAGCCTCCCGCCTGTCCGGCGCCTCTGCCGGAGCCTCCCGCCTGTCCGGCGCCTCTGCCGGAGCCTCCCGCCTGTCCGGCGCCTCTGCCGGAGCCTCCCGCCTGTCCGGCGCCGCTGCCGGAGCCTCCCGCCTGTCCGGCGCCTCTGCCGGAGCCTCCCGCCTGTCCGGCGCCTCCCGCCTGTCCGGCGCCTCTGCCGGAGCCTCCCGCCTGTCCGGCGCCTCTGCCGGAGCCTCCCGCCTGTCCGGCGCCTCTGCCGGGGCCTTCCGTTTCTCCAGCGTTGCCGGAGCTTCCCGTCTGCCCAGCGCCAGCTGAGCTTCCCGTCTGCCCAGCGCCAGCTGAGCTTCCCGTCTGTCCAGCGCCAGCTGAGCTTCCCGTCTGCCCAGCACCAGCTGAGCCTCCCGTCTGCCCAGCGCCGCCAACGCCGCCCGTCTGCCCAGCGCCGCCAGTCAGCCAGGGGCCGCCAGTCAGCCAGGGGCCGCCAGTAAGCCAGGGGCCGCCAGTGCCGCCAGTAAGCCAGGGGCCGCCAGTGCCGTCAGTCAGCCAGGGGCCGCCCGAGCAGCTGCCCCTCTGTCCAGAGCAGCTGTCGCCCCTCTGTCCCAAGCTGCTGCCGCCCCTCTGTCCCGAGCAGCTGCCCCTCTGTCCCGAGCAGCTGTCCCTCTGTCCAGAGCAGCCATCGCCCCTCTGTCCCGAGCTGCTATCGCCCCTTTGTCCCGAGCAGTTATCCCTCTGTCCCGAGCAGCTGCTTCACCTCTGTCCCGAGCTGCCCCTCTGTCCCGAGCAGCCCCTCTGTCCAGTGGGGTCATTGAGAGGGGTGGTCATGGTGAGTAAGCCAGGGAGGCGGACAATAAGGCGGACTAAGACAATGGCGAAGTGGGGTCCGCGTCCCGCGCCAGAGCCGCCACCGCGGACAGACGCCCACCCAGACCCTCCCCTATAGGTCAAGGTTTTGCGGCCGGAGTCCGCACCTTTGGGGGGGGGTACTGTCACGTTCTGACCTCTATTTCCTTTGTTTTTGTATTTATTTAGTATGGTCAGGGCGTGAGTTGGGTGGGCAGTCTATGTTTGTTTTTCTATGTTTTGGTCTAGTTCTATGTTCGGCCTGATATGGTTCTCAATCAGAGGCAGGTGTTCGTCATTGTCTCTGATTGGGAACCATATTTAGGTAGCCTGGGTTTCACTGTGTGTTTGTGGGTGATTGTTCCTGTCACTGTGTTTGTTTGTCACAGGAGAGGACTGTTTTGCGTTTGCACATTTCTTGGTTTTGTTAGTTTGTTCATGTGTATTGAGTTATTAAAACATGAATAACCACCACGCTGCGCTTTGGTCCGCTTCTCTTCCTCCTACAGACGAACGCCATTACAGTACCAAAACATTTCTGCAGCATTGAAGGTCCCCAAGAACACAGTGGCTTCCATCATTCTTAAATGGAAGAAGTTGGCTGCCCGGCCAAACTGAGCAATCGGGGGAGAAGGGCCTTCGTCAGGGAGGTGACCAAGAACCCAATGGTCACTCTGACAGAGCTCCAGGGTTCCTCTGTGGAGATGGGAGAACCTTCCAGAAGGTCAACCATCTCTGCAGCACTCCACCAATCAGGCCATTATGCTAGAGTGGCCAGACGGAAACCACTCCTCAGTAAAAGGCACATGGAATTTGCCAAAAGGCACCTAAAGGACTGACTATGAGAAACAAGATTCTCTGGTCTGATGAAATCAAGATTTAACTCTTTGGCCTGAATGCCAAGCGTCACGTCTGGGGGAAACCTGGCACCATCCCTACAGTGAAGCATGGTTGTGGCAGCATTATGCTGTGGGGATGTTTCTCACCGGCAGGGACTGAGAGAGTAGGCAGGATCGAGGGAAAGACGAACAGAGCAAAGTACAGAGATATCCCTGGACTTCAGACTGGGGTGAAGGTTCACCTTCCAACAGGACAACAACCCTAAGTACACAGCCAAGACAACGTAGGAGTGGCTTCAGGACAATGTCCTTGAGTGACCCAGTCAGAGCCCGAACTTGAACCCGATCAAACATGTCTGGAGAGACCTGATAATAGCTGTGCAGCTACATTCAACCATCCAACCTGACAGGGCTTGAGAGGATCTGCAGAGAAGAACGGGAGAAACTCCCCAAATACAGGTGTGCCAAGCTTGTAGCGTCATACCCAAGAATACTTGAGGCTGTAATCGCTGCCAAAGGTGCTTCAACAAAGTACTAAGTAAAGGGTCTGAATACTGATGGAAATGGGATATTCCAGTTTAATGCATTTGCAAAAAAAATCTAAAAACCTGTCTTTACTTTGTCATTGTAAGGTATTTTGTGTAGATTGATGATGGACAAAAACAATTTAATCAATTTTAGAATAAGTCTGTATCGCAACAAAATGTGGAAAAAGTCAAGGTGCCTGCATACTTTCCGAATGCACTGTATCATCTATACATTACTTTTTCTACATATGCATGTTGGATCAGGATCTTTCAATATATGAATATCTCTCTGTCTGTCTGCCTCTCTGTCTGGCTTGAGCTTTTGCTATAGGCAACCTGCAACAGGTTTCACCGTTTCAGTGCCAATGATACACTAGGGACAGACACAGCTGTATTTGCATAAGGAAGACGTGTTCAGGTAGGCTATTATATGACCAGTTTCCACTGGAGATATGGGATCAGAAATATGTTGCTTATTCACACTAAGGCATGGTGGTTAGGCCTATCAAGAAGGAGAATGTTGGAAAGATTTTTCAAATGCAGTGAGGAACTATTAACATTGGCTGTAAAACACTACTGACTTTTTGTGTGAGGTGATGAAAAAAATACTTTGAGAATCTGAACAGCTCAAGTGGTGGTGAGTTGATCAGAAATACTATCAGACACCAGAGACTCTGGGTTCGGGCTCTGTCGCAGCCGGCCACGACCGGGAGGTCCGAGGGGCGACGCACAATTGGCCTAGCGTCGTCCGGGTTAGGGAGGGTTTGGCCGGTAGGGTTATCCTTGTCTCATCGTGCACTAGCGACTCCAGTGGCGGGCCGGCGCAGTGCACGCTAACCTGGTCGCCAGGTGCACGGTGTTTCCTCCTACACATTGGTGCGGCTGGCTTCCGGGTTGGATTAAAGAAGCAGTGCGGCTTGGTTGGGTTGTGTTTCGGAGGACGCATGGCTTTCGACCTTTGTCTCTCCCGAGCCCGTACGGGAGTTGTAGCCATGAGACAAGATAGTAACTACTAACAATTGGATACCACAAAATTGGGGAGAAAAGGGAGTAAAATTAAAATAAAAAAACAACTAAAAACAACAACAAAATAAATACTATCAGAAAAACAATCATCAGATGGGAACTTTTAGGCCTAAAGGCCTACATTTGTGCACTGGCCAGGTAGGCTACTTCTATGTGTGCGCAAGCAAAATATATGTATCAAATAAACATTAACAAAAAGGGTAAACAATTCAAACGATTAAATAATGAATGAGCATGAACTAGCAGGAGACAGAGAGCAAATTCTGGAGAGAGACGCACCTATGCGTCTCCGCCACACACCCCATCCCTTCTTCTTGTCTGGACATTCTAAATTAGGGGTATAATTAATGAAAATTCTAAGCTGTATTGTTGACAACAAATCAAGACTTGACCTAATACACATTTGATTGTTTTACAGCCTGATTTCAAAACGGGATAAATATATTTTTTTCTCTCACTCATCTCTATACAATACCCCATAATGACAAAGTGAAAACAAGCTTTGACATTTTTAAATGTTTTCCTTTTTCTTCTTCTTTATTTCACCTCATGGTGAAATTCCTAAGCAGTTTGGAAGGATGCCTGAAATATTTGTAGTGACTGGGTGTATTGATACACCATCCAAAGTGTAATTCATAACTTCACCATGCTCAAAGGGTGTCTGATTTATCACCATGTATTCGGTGTCTGATTTTTTCATTTTTACCCATCTACCAATAGGTGCCCTTCTTTGCGAGGCATTGGAAAACCTCCCTAGTCTTTGTGGTTGAATCTGTGGCTGAAATTCACTGAGGGACCTTACAAAGAATCATGTTAACCACTATTATTGCACTCTGAGTGAGTCCATGGAACTTATTATGTGATTTGTTAAGCAAATATTTACTCCTGAACTTATTTAGGCTTGCCATAACAAAGGGGTTGAATACTTACTTACGCAAGACATTTCAGCACAAATTTTTTATTAATTTGTAAAGATTTCAAAAAACATCGTTCCACTTTAAAATTACGGGGTATTGTAGGCCAGTGACCAAAAAACGAAATGTAATACATTTTATATTCAGCCTGCAACAAAACAAAATGTGGAAAAAGTCAAGGGGTGTGAATACTTTCTGAAGGCATTGCACACCTGAAAATGTATGTGAAATATTAACGTTCACTGCCAGGCAAGTCAACCTTTTTTGCATTTTTTATCTGCTGGATCCATTTGGGACCGATACAGACACGACCCAATTTGGATCCGATTCTCTGGTACACCTCAATCTGGTACACTTCGGATCCAAATCAGATCGGGTATCGTAAAAAAAAAAAAAAAATGAATCTGTTCTGTCTGTCTCGGATGGGAATTTCCCAGATCCAATTCAGTTCGGATCTCAATTTCAGGATCTGAGAAGTCCTCTACTCCATATCTTGGTCGTAAAATAGTTGCTATTGCGCTGAATATTGAGAGCTGAGAAAAAACAATTATACCTACAGAAAGCTGTGTGACAGCGACAAGGGGACGAAGCTTCTAAATATGTATTATTCCCGCAACTGCAATGTGAATTGTTATACGATCAGAACACATTTTTCACTCAAGTGCATTGGGGGAGAAGAGAGTGGCTTGCTCAACACAGCAGCAGTCCCCAGTGAGGGCACAGGCACAGCGGCAGGGCAGACACCTTCATTACAGGAATCATGAAGATAATGCACTTTACTGCTTGACCAAATCCTGGTTAAAAAACAAATAGGACATTTTGAGGTGACAATGTAGAATGTGCTGATTCTACGTGCATAGGCATCCTGTCCGATTTTTACGATCCATGACCTTGGCTGTCTAACTGATGACAGAGTCAGAGCAGGTCTCTTTGCTCATGACTTTGAATGTTAGTTTGCGTGACCTTAGCTCATCGGAATACCAGGCCACCAGCCCCTGCCCACTGATCAGCCAAAGGCTCATTATAGATTAGTATAACAGAGATATTGAGCAAGAAAATAATAATAACATTAACAGGCCCATGGACTGCCGACCAGGTTACCGTTTTCATTATTTTATTTGTATATAAAAACAATATTTTTATTTTCACCCAACTATAAAGTGGTCCAGCCCATCTGGCATTTTCAAGAATTGCCAGATGGCCAATCCGCCCCTGATGTAACCCCATTGTGACTTGCAGACTCAGGGACTTCATGGCTCCCCACTGGCAGAGCAGGGAATGATGAATGAGGCCATGCTGAACTAGTTTAAGAGGAGCATCACACAATCGCTCATTTCAAAAGGTAGTGATTCACCAAGACAGCCTAGGGAATGGCATGGAAAGTAATATCCATCAACAGCCAGTGAGGCGATAGCGCTATCAGCAAACACAATTTAGACCTCAGGAACATTATTGTTTTTCTTTACTCTTCTTCCTTCCAGCACAACAATGAACTGAGTGATCTGGGTGCAATGAATATGATACTGCTATCAAAGCATTATGAACCTGCTCATCACCCAGGGAATGGCAAATTGGCGTCCACTCTCTGCCAAAACAATTGTCCTTTCTACGATTCTTGCAATTGTATATGTCATGCTATGTCCTGTATATATTCTTGAATATGTTGTTATTTTTGTGAAGTTGTGATTGGCATACTATCAAATGTCCAACCAACAGTGAATCTTAATGTGTGTGTATGCATAACATGCATTAATACCCTTCCCCCCCCTCCCCCCCCCCCCCCCCCCACACACACACAAATGTATAGTGCAACACACACAGAAACAGGTAGGGGACACTAGGGTTGGTTGTCTCACGGGTGTGTCGTCACAGTGCTAATTGCTCCAATCTAAATGGCACTGTGTTATAATTTTAAGGTTAAAATGTGTGAATTATTTGAAATAACTTATTCACCTGTTCAATGCATGACACCATAACAAAACATTGAGGTGAGGGGAATTTGTGTTTTACATAGGTGAAAGTAAAATAAATGTTTAATGTAAAGGTTTAAATTATGGGAATATCCATGAACAATTGTGTTTGTTGAAAAGTGAATGCTATATTCAAACCAAAGCTATACTTCTGAGTACCAAGGTCAAGCAATGTGGTAACTAGCATCTTAATTAGCATTGGGGAGGAGATGTTTGGGGATGGTTGTCACATGGAATGTGGGGATGGTTGTCACTATTAACATTGCCACTGCCAGCATATAATACATTCCAAGCTCTTTTGTTGTTGTGCTATAAAGAGGTCCCTTTGTTGCCTCTCTCACACACATCTCACACACATATGTTTTCTGCCACACACCCACACAAGCATGTGCAAACACACAAACACACACAAATGTACTCATAATGTCATATGTATGGCTTTCTCATCGATTTCTGTAGCAAAATAACTATGAATAAACTGACCTATTTTCAAATGATTGTAAAAATTCAACATCACATCAGCGTTGTGTTTGAGACCACCTAAAGCGAGACCGATTCAAGACTAAGACCAAAGTAAAGAAAAGGGGTCAGAGAACGAGTCAAGACCGAGACCAGAAAAATGCGAGCCCAATTCAGGACTATGATTGTAATTCTGTCAAATCACCACCATAATAAGAGTTCAAAATATCCACTATTTCTGTGTTCATATTTCCTGAAGAATGTGATGCCGAAACATTGGTGTTTTACCCAATAAATGACGGGGAGTTTACAGTTGAAGTCGGAAGTTTACATATACTTAGGTTGGAGTCATTAAAACCTGTTTTTCAACCACTATAGTTTTGGCAAGTCGGTTAGGACATCTACTTTGTGCATGACAAAAGTAATTTTTCCAACAATTGTTTACAGACAGATTATTTCACTTATAATTCACTGTATCACAATTCCAGTGGGTAAGAAGTTTACATACATTAAGTTGACTGTGCCTTTAAACAGCTTGGAAAATTCCAGAAAATTATGGCTTTAGAAGCTTCTGATAGGCTAATTGCCATCATTTGAGTCAATTGGAGGTGTACCTGTGGATGTATTTCAAGGCCTACTTTCAAACTCAGTGACTCTTTGCTTGACATCATGGGAAAATCAAAAGAAATCAGCCAAGACCTCCAAATTGTGACCTCCACATGTCTGGTTCATACACTGCTCAAAAAAATAAAGGGAACACTAAGATAACACATCCTAGATCTGAATGAATGAAATATTCTTATTAAATACTTTTTTCTTTACATAGTTGAATGTGCTGACAACAAAATCACACAAAAATTATCAATGGAAATCAAATTTATCAACCCATGGAGGTCTGGATTTGGAGTCACACTCAAAATTAAAGTGAAAAACCACACTACAGGCTGATCCAACTTTGATGTAATGTCCTTAAAACAAGTCAAAATGAGGCTCAGTAGTGTGTGGCCTCCATGTGCCTGTATGACCTCCCTACAACGCCTGGGCATGCTCCTGATGAGGTGGCGGATGGTCTCCTGAGGGATCTCCTCCCAGACCTGGACTAAAGCATCCGCCAACTCCTGGACAGTCTGTGGTGCAACGTGGCGTTGGTGGATGGAGCATGATGTCCCAGATGTCCCAGATGTGCTCAATTGGATTCAGGTCTGGGGAACGGGTGGGCTAGTCCATAGCATCAATGCCTTCCTCTTGCAGGAACTGCTGACACACTCCAGACACATGAGGTCTAGCATTGTCTTGCATTAGGAGGAACCCAGGAGGAACCCAGGGCCAACCGCACCAGCATATGGTCTCACAAGGGGTCTGAGGATTTCATCTCGGTACCTAATGGCAGTCAGGCTACCTCTGGCGAGCACATGGAGGGCTGTGCGGCCCCCCAAAGAAATGCCACCCCACACCATGACTGACCCACCGCCAAACCGGTCATGCTGGAGGATGTTGCAGGCAGCAGAACGTTCTCCACGGCGTCTCCAGACTCTGTCACGTCTGTCACGTGCTCAGTGTGAACCTGCTTTCATCTGTGAAGAGCACAGGGCGCCAGTGGTGAATTTGCCAATCTTGGTGTTCTCTGGCAAATGCCAAATGTCCTGCACTGTGTTTGGCTGTAAGCACAACCCCCACCTGTGGACGTCGGGCCCTCATACCACCTTCATGGAGTCTGTTTCTGACCGTTTGAGCAGACACATGCACATTTGTGGCCTGCTGGAGGTCATTTTGCAGGGCTCTGGCAGTGCTCCTCCTTGCACAAAGGCGGAGGTAGCGGTCCTGCTGCTGGGTTGTTGCCCTCCTACGGCCTCCTCCACGTCTCCTGATGTACTAGCCTGTCTCCTGGTAGCGCCTCCATGCTCTGGACACTACACTGACAGACACAGCAAACCTTCTTGCCACAGCTCGCATTGATGTGCCATCCTGGATGAGCTGCACTACCTGAGCCACTTGTGTGGGTTGTAGACTCCGTCTCATGCTACCACTAGAGTGAAAGCACCGCCAGCAATCAAAAGTGACCAAAACATCAGCCAGGAAGCATAGGAACTGAGAAGTGGTCTGTGGTTACCACCTGCAGAACCACTCCTTTATTGGGGGTGTCTTGATAATTGCCTATAATTTCCACCTGTTGTCTATTCCATTTGCACAACAGCATGTGAAATTTATTGTCAATCAGTGTTGCTTCCTAAGTGGACAGTTTGATTTCACAGAAGTGTGATTGACTTGGAGTTACATTGTGTTGTTTAAGTGTTCCCTTTATTTTTTTGAGCAGTGTACTTGGGAGCAATTTCCAAATGCCTGAAGGTACCACGTTCATCTGTACAAACAATAATACGCAAGTATAAACACCATGGGACCACGCAGAAGTCATAGCGCTCAGGAAGGAGACTCGTTCTGTCTCCTAGAGATGAATGTACTTTGGTGCGAAAAGTGCAAATCAATCCCAGAACAACAGCAAAGGTCCTTTTGAAGATGCTGGAGGAAACAGGTACAAAAGTATCTCTATCCAAAGTAAAACAAGTCCTATATTGACATAACCTGAAAGGCTACTCAGCAAGGAAGAAGCCATTGCTCTAAAACCGCCAGAATACGTTTTGCCACTGCACATGGGGACAAAGATTGTATTTTTTGGAGAAATGTCCTCTGGTCTGATGAAACAAAAATACAACTGTTTGGCCATAATGACCATCATTTTGTTTGGAGGAAAAAGGGGGAGGCTTGCAAGTCGAAGAACACCATCCCAACCGTGAAGCATGGGGTGGCAGCATCATGTTGTGGGGGTGCTTTGCTGCAGGAGGGTCAGGTGCACTTCACAAAATAGAAGAAAAAAAATCTAATTAAAAATGACTTGTGTCATGCTCAAGTAGATGTCCTAACCCGACTTGCAAAAAACTATAGTTTGTTAACAAGACATTTGTGGAGTGGTTGAAAAACGACTTTTAACCTGTTGAGTGTAGCGGGCAGTATTTTGATGTTTGGATGAAAAACGTACCCAAATTAAACTGCCTATTTCTCAGGCCCAGAATCTAGAATATGTATATAATTGTCAGATTAGGATAGAAAACCCTCTAAAGTTTCCAAAACTGTCAAAATATTGTCCGTGAGTATAACAGACCCATCTTGAGTACTACAACACTGCATCACATTAAACTCTAAAAGTCTAAGCCGTTGATAAAATATAGAATTTGGCCTTTACTACTATAGCCCATAGCAACGCATTGAATAACACATTCATAAATGGCTAAAAAGACGGTAAAAAAAATGTATCATAAAGAACAAGGCTCAGGAAATATTTGTTTTAAAAAAAAAACATATTTATTTATTTATTTATTTGTGTTGGCAAAACTACCTCCATAATTCCAATAATTCATATGGGTCCCCTGGCACTTGTGGGGGTGTCACGCCCTGACCGTAGATTGCTTTGTATGTTTCTATTTTTTGTTTGGTCAGGGTGTGATGTGGGTGGGCATTCTATGTTCGTATATCTAGGTTTTGTATTTCTATGTTTTGGCCAGGTATTTGTGTTGGCAAAACTACCTCCATAATTCCAATAATTCATATGGGTCCCCTGGCACTTGTGGGGGTGTCACGCCCTGACCGTAGATTGCTTTGTATGTTTCTATTTTTTGTTTGGTCAGGGTGTGATGTGGGTGGGCATTCTATGTTCGTATATCTAGGTTTTGTATTTCTATGTTTTGGCCAGGTATGGTTCACAATCAGAGACAGCTGTCTTTCTTTGTCTCTGATTGAGAACCATACTTAGGTAGCCTGTTTTCCCACTATGGGTTGTGAGTGGTTATTTTCTGTTTACTGTTTGTTGCACCTGTCAGAACTGTTTCGGCTATTCTTTTTGTTATTTTGTGTTCAGTGTTCAGTCAGAATAAATAATATGAACACGTACCACGCTGCACCTTGGTCTTCACCTTCTTCTAATGAATGCCGTTACAGGGGGTCGTAGACCAAAACGTTAGAACACGAAGTGTTCGTGAGAGTCATCTTTCCATAGAGTGGTCATATTAGTTAGTAGGTCAATCTGTTTGGACATTACAGACGCTTTCGTAAGAAGACAGACTTTCGGTATCTCCTTGTCTGACAAAAAGCACTATCACTTTCAGTCATTTTCCAACCCCGGATGTGGAGAGCGACATAGGATGCGGTGGATTGAGACGCAGTCCATGCAAAAAAACATCCCTAGCTTCAACTGACAGGTTTTGATGGGGATTTTTAAATATATTGTTCATTAGATTGACCCACGGGTGCGTGATCTATGAGGAGAAAAGCATCTACCCAGATATGAGTGCCGAACTGCTAAAACAGAGGGTGACCTTCAACGAGGTGAGATCCGAGGTATGCAAGCTGTGGATTTATCCATCCGGCAAAACTCATTTTGACCTTCGGTGGGTTTCCCTGTGGGTCCTGCTTTTTGTTTCACATCCATGGGCTTACTAACACTAAAGACTACAGTTACGTTATTAATAATACATTTTTTTAAAACCACAATGGCAACACTAGCTATTCTCTCTTAGAATTAGAATTTTAAACTGTCCGGCTGTCTTGATATCCTAGCAAGAAACCATGTTGATATAGCAATGTTCCAAAAAACACACCTGCTCCAAAAGGACTAGCATAGAATAGAGAACCATTTGTACAAACTGGGTGCTTTTCATCAGCTCCAAACAAAACTAAAGATGTAATCATAATGATACATAAGAAACTCAAAATTCCCATCTTGGGTAAAGGCGAAGACCGAGAAGGCAGAATCACTTTCCTTAAGTGTATCCATATGTAAAAGGTCTGGGTGTAGTTGGTGCAGGGGAGTCAGGCGCAGGACAGCGGAGATGAGTAATAAAAGTAACTTTACTCAAAACTACCAAATAAATGTAGTACCCCCCCCCCCCCCCCCCCCCGACACGCGGCTCCAGCAGCGCGTCGACACCGACCTCGGGGACAACCCGGAGGACGAGGCGCACGGCGATCCGGATGGAGACAGTGGAACTCCCGCAGCAACGAAGGGTCTAAAACATCCTCCACTGGCACCTAGCATCTCTCCTCTGGACCGCACCCCTCCCACTCCACGAGGTACTGAAGGCCCCTTGCCCGACGCCTCGAGTCCAGTATGGCTCGAACAGCATACGCTGGGGCCCCCTCGATGTCCAGAGGGGGCGGAGGAACCTCCCGCACCTCAGACTCCTGGAGTGGACCAGCCACCACCGGCCTGAGGAGAGACACATGGAACGAGGGGTTAAGACGGTAATCTGGGGGAAGCTGTAACCTGTAGCAAACCTCGCTCAGTCTCCTCAGGACTTTGAATGGCCCCGGTGCAAACACCGGGGCCTCAATGCGGTGGCGATCGGCGCTCGCCTTCTGATATCAGAATGTCGTTGATATACACCACTACACCCTGCCCGTGCAGGTCCCAGAAAATCTTGTCTACAAATGCCTGGAAGACTGATGAAGCATTTATCAACCCGTACGGCATGACAAGGTACTCATAGTGCCCTGAGGTGGTACTAAATGCTGTCTTCCACTTGTAAGCGCTCCTGAGATCCAATTTTGTGAAGAAGCGCGCCCCGTGCATTGACTCTATGGCACTAGCTATGAGAGGCAGCGGGTAGCTGTACCTCACAGTGATTTGGTTGATACCTCGATAGTCAATGCACGGGCGCAGACCTCCATCCTTCTTCTTCATAAAAAATAAACTAGAAGAGGCAGGTGAAGTGGAGGGCAGAATGTACCCCTGCCCCAGGGATTCGGAGACATATGTTTCCATAGCCGCCATCTCCTCATGTGACAGAGGATACACGTGACTCCTGGGAAGTGCTGCGTCTACATGTAGTAATACCAAGCCCACACAAAAGGACCGAAATACATAAAACAAACACACACAAAAACCATGGGGAAAACAAAGGGTTAAATAATGAACATGTAATTGGGGAATTGAAACCAGGTGTGTAAAACAAAGACAAAACAAATGGAAAATGAAAAGTGGATCGGCGATGGCTAGAAGGCTGGCGACGTCGCCCGAACAAGGAGAGGGACCGACTTTGGCGGAAGTCGTGACACCATAATGGAAGGAAAATTGCAAAAAATGTGTACACTCCAAATTCACATGATCCTATGTTTTTTTATTCTCTAAATAGTATATGTCGCAAGTCACAACTTCACATGAGAGGCATTTGAAAGTTGAAATGTTGAATTGTCTTCTGGAACTTTTGAACTTTCATGTACCTTAAATAATAAACTTGTATGCCAGCTGTAAGTATGAATAAAGTTGTTAAATTACGAGCCTAGTTGGTTTAGCCACAGAAAAAGACAGGAACCTTCCCGCTGAGATATACACAAGACAGAAAAGTGTGACAACCAAACCTTGTCTACCCTAGCCTAAATATAGGGCCCTTGCAGCTGAGGAGTAATTTATTCATTGACTATTTTTCCTTTTTGTCTCATTGAGATGGTGCAGATGTCTCTGAAACAGTAATTTCACAGATGATGGATTTCTAGTTATGTGCACTTGTGCTGCCTTGTTTTTCTGTGTTTGTTATGATTGCATTTATTAAAATGACAAAATCTAAAGAACGTTTTGTGCTCTGTAGTTGCTGGTTTGCATGATTGCAAATGTCACACACAATCTGTAAAATGTGATGCCAGAACCCTGCATGATACAATCAATGTATTGTACAGGTGACCTATTACAAACATGTTTTACATTACATTACAGCAGACACACTTGCAAATTTGAGGTGAACAAAAATGCATATTGTATAATGGGATGTTTGATTCAGTCCCTGGGAAGAGCACACAGGGTTTTCCTTCCAACAGAGAAGGTCTCCCCTTGGATAAAGAGATAGAGATCTGACCGTCCTGTAATCCCTTTCGGATTGCTAGGAAGTGTTGTGTTTGAACAGAGAGCACTGAGGCGTGGGAGAGCCTCCCGGATGGATCGCTCAGATTAAAATCCCCCCGATCGCTGCGCCCAGATCTCACCCTGTCTATCAGAGAGGAATTCATTTACTCACACAGAGAAATGGGGCGACTGAGATTTAAAAATGGGAAGCAAGGGAAGAACTGACAGCAAATGGAAAGTAAAACCTTTCTAGAGGCTTAAAAAAAATGAAAGCAGTGAACTCCGCACAGACCCGGAGTAAAGTGGACATGGTTCAGTCCCACGTCTTGGGGCCTGCAGGTAGAAGGCATACACATTTCAATCATATGAACATGCTTCCCCCTCACTGTAACGCAATACATCCTTAATGATAACAAAATTACTGTATGAAAAAAAAAGTGATAACGTGAAGGTGTAGCATTCGCTTGACCTGCTGAGCGGTCTGCAATGTCTTATCAGAGGGCACTCAGGTGGTAGTATAATATAAGATAAGCACTCTTTATATACCTGTGTAGGTGTGTCAGTAGAATGTCTGTCATCTCAAAGTACGGTACCAAGTACTCTCAGTAAGTCTGCACACTTGGGAGCCATGTTGTGGCCCTTACAGATACAAAGAGAAAAGAAAACACAGGAGGGATGCCCCTTTCATGTTCTAACTCTAACCCCTGTAATCCGCTGACCTTTTCACACCACTGAGTCTCTCCCAGTTGTGGTTCAGCCTTGGCCCTCCACAGTCATCTCCCAGAATGTGCTCCCATTGGACCAATTAATGAATGAGCCAGTCAGACAAAAGGAAGAGAAGTGAGAGGATGGAGGAGATCTATCCTCTCACAGGCCAATGTCATCACAGGGACATCGATCTGAGCTGCTGGGTTAGAATGCCAAAGCACACAGTCCGAGGTGCACATGTGCAATCACAACCTCTTGGTTCATGGCATTTTGATCTTCCTGCTACGCCACCATGTCTGTGTCAGTTAATCTAACTATTCTATTGACTTATTTCAGCAAGTTTGGGGTTGGTGGGGCATATTACTCTGTTTTAATGTAGCTTCTTCATCACTATGACAAATCAAATATTTTTTCTTGAGTGTACATTTAACAGAGCTGAGATTTGAAGTGCTAAGTGTAGAAATAAAGGTGAAATCAGTCATTGATACAGATATGATGACGCAGCAGGAAGACCGGAATTCCGTGAACTAAGAGTTTTTTTAGTTCAAATCTCAGGTGAGAACATGTTGAATCATAATAACAGCATAAATGAACATGCGCAACGCAATCATATATGTCAAAGTCTGTCAAATATGTAAGTTGAAAGCACTGTGTATGTGTGTGTCCCTAATCTTGCCAACAGGCAAGGATCTGTGAATGGATCAGTGGTTCACCAATCATGTCCTTGATGGGCTGGGAATGAGGTGGGAGAACATCTTTACAGATGTCCCCGGAACAAGCCGGGAACTAAACAAGAACCTCCAGGGTACCCACTGAATAAAGCCTTGTTATTGTTATGTAATCTTTTTGTGCGACATTAATTTTATTTTTTACTTTATTTAGCAAATATTTTCTCAACTCTATTTTCTTAACTGCATTGTTGGTTAATGGCTTGTGAAGTAAGCATTTCACGGTAAGTTCTACACCTGTTGTATTCGGCGCATATGACAAATTGCATTTGATTTCATTTGAAGTGGACGGATATTTCCACAATGGTCTCAAAGTTATAGTATGACATTATAACATGATGTTCCAAAAATGTTCCCTGAACATACTCCAGCAATTACGTCGGCATTCTGAAACATTAAAGAAAGGTTCTGCAAACGTAGATGGAGACGTCACCCTAAACAACCATAACAACGTGTAGGGAACATTCCCACAAGACTCTCATAAAGTCATCGTTGGATGTTATAACATGATTGTTCCAATAATGTTTTCTAAACAAACTTCAGCAAATATGTCTGGATTTAATACAAGTGGTACGTTAAAAAGAACATTACTGGAACGTTCTGCTAACGTTAGAGACAATCTCAAACCCATGATAACAAACAGGGACTATTCCCATAAGACTCTCATGAAGTTATAGTCTGATGTTTCTGACATGTTCCAATAACATTCTAAGAACATACTTTCACTAGTAAAATTATTCAGAGAAAATAATTGACAAATTTTGATGGAGATGTTATTCATTACACCTATAACAACAAACATTCCTGCGAGTCTTATGAAGTTATTCTGTAATGTTGTGACAGACATGATGTTCCAATAATGTTTTTTGTAAGTGATAATGGATGTGGTTCTGAAAACGTTGCTGCAATGTTCTGATAATATTGATGTGCAATATTATTATATGAAGTCCCCAAACTTAGAAATGTATCTTACAAACGGCATTTCAATCGTCTTACGTGATTCTATTTTATTAGGGTAATTCTTCATTTCTCTACCATAAATTGCCTCCAACGTTATTTTTTTAAAAATTTGGCAGTACGTCCAACCGGCGTCACAACCGCAGACCACGTGTAACCACGCCAGCCCAGGGCCTGAGGAGGGTCTGAGGAGGGCTAATGGGGGATGCTGAGGAGTATTTCTGTCTTTAAGAAAACCCCTTTGTGGGGAAAAACTCATTATAATTGGCTGGGCCTGGCTGCCCAGTGGGTTTGGCATATGCCCTCCCAGGCCTACCCATGGCTGCACCCCTGCCCAGTTATGTGAAATCCATAGATTAGGGACAAAATCATTTATTTCAATTGACTGATTTCCTTATATGAACTGTAACTCAGTACAATCTTTGAAATTGTTGCATGTTGTGTTTATATTTTTGATCAGTATACATTGCAAATTATGGCTAAATATCTTAGCAAATATTTGCACCTCACCAAAATCTATTTGGCAATAATGTAAAATTATATGATTTCTCAATTCAGATTTGTAGGGAAAATAAAAGTCGAAACATTGGTGATGGAATACTCTCCCAACCCTCAGAAAACTGGACACATTAATGTTCTTGCAACGTTCTAATGAAACAGAAGATTTGAAATTGAGGATACATATTTTCTATCCTCATCTTGGAAGTTCAGCTTTACAGCATGATTGAAATTTAAAAGCAATGTTCACGCTTTAGCGGAGACTGCATTCACAGTAAAAGCTGCATATGTCGGTTCAATCAGAAATTACCTTTACATTTCTATTGCGGAATCTGTAACACTTCAGCTTTACTGATTGAGTAGAGCCAGAGATAGAACAACGAGACAGATATTTCACCAGATGTATAAATGTGAAGCATGCGGTTGGCGTTTGCACTCACTACCAAATATGGTGGTGAGAGGAAGCCCAGTGTTTGGGAAGATGGAGTGAGATGGATTCTGCTAATTTTTTCGTCTATGAAACATTTAATCTCAGTACAGTTTTCTGTTTCCAAAACTAGAATCTGTTAGAACAGAGTGGACTGCGTTTTGTGGACTTTATCCTTTGCCTAAAATTGCGTTGTTTAGAAGGAGTGCAAGGGTGAATTGAGTTACTGCACATGAACACTTCACATCGTAGGTGTTCCCTTACATAAATATGCAAATACATGCTAGAACATACCAATAGCCTCTCACTAGCTCGTGCTTGGCTCTGCCCATCTCCTTGCTTGTTCAGCCCACTATGATTCCTTTGCTCCCATTTGAAATGACAGGCTGTGGTCTATCTTGGGTTAATTATCCAAAATATTTGATAGAGCCCTAGTTATCCTATTGCTGCAATAGTGTCAGACTGTTTGTGTAAGTGTTTGTGTCAGGTTTAATCCCTGGTTGGAGCTATCAAAATGTTTTTGGTTAAACTGTGTTTGCACAATAATAATCTGGTAAAATGTCACATTACTATAAATAATTGCCAATATTATAATTTAATAAAATGTCATGTGATTACAAGAAACTGCTGTGTGTTTCTACATGAATTCTACATCAACAGTAAGATAGCACTAACACATGAAAGAAACCCCCATGGACTGTTCAACTTAGTTTTACTGTTCTATGAACATAGGACTAACATTCTAAGAACATTAAGGCAATGCTTGGTATAACCTAAATACAATATTTCTGAAATCTTTAAAGAATACATAAAAAAATGTATGTGTACCTTCCTGGAACATCGCGGGAACTGCAACATCGCGAGAACGTTGTGCACCGTTAAAGAAACATTGTATGAATGTCAGAACAACTGGACAGATTTTGTGTTTTGGGAATCTCTTGTAATGTCCCAAGACTGTTCCCACAACCTCATTAAATATTTTGGAAACTTTTAAACAGAAAATAACATTTAAAAAATATATATGAAAATGTTGGCAACATTAGGGGAATGTTTTGTGCATTCCTGTGCTTGGCCCTCCTATGTTGAACATAAAAAACGGTTCCCTATCCACCGGATGTGTACCAAACTCACTAAAGGTGGCAGTAATAAAGCCTCTCTTGAAAAAACCAAACCTTGACCCAGAAAATATGAAAAACTATCGGCCTATGTCGAATCTCCCATTCCACTCAAAAAAATTTGAAAAGCTGTTGCGCAGCAACTCACGGCCTTCCTGAAGACAAACAATGTATACAAAACGCTTCAGTCTGGGTTTAGACCGCATCATAGCACTGAGACTGCACTTGTGAAGGTAATAAATGACATTTTAATGGTGTCAGACTGAGGCTCTGCATCTGTCCTCGTGCTCCTAGACCTTAGTGCTGCTTTTGATACCATCGATCACCACATTCTTGTGGAGAAATTGGAAACCCAAATTGGTCTACATGGACAAGTTCTGGCCTGGTTTAGATCTTATCTGTCGGAAAGATATCAGTGTGTCTCTGTGGATGGTTTGTCCTCTGACAAATCAACTGTACATTTTGTTGTTCCGCAAGGCTTTGTTTTAGGACCACTATTGTTTTCACTATATATTTTACCTCTTGGTGATGTCATTTGGAAACATAATGTTAACTTTCACTGCTATGCAGACAACACATAGCTGTCCATTTTGATGAAACATGGTGAAGCCCCAAAATTGCCCTCCCTGGATGGCGGCAAATTTTCTACATTTCAACTCTGAATCTGACAATTAATCTTGCTGGTTGTACAGTCGTCTCAAATAAAACTGTGAAGGACCTCAATGTTACTCTGGACCCTGATCTCTCTTTTGACGAACATATCAAGACTGTTTCAAGGACAGGTTTTTTCCATCTACATAACATAACAGCAAAAATCAGACCAAAAAATTATGCAGAAAAATGTCTCCATGCTTTTGTCACTTCTAGGTTAGACTACTGCAATGCTCTACTTTCTGGCTACCCGGATAAAGGACTAAATAAACTTCAGTTAGTGCTAAACACAGCTGCTAGAATCTTGACTAGAACCAAAAAATGTGATCATATTACTCCAGTGCTAGCCTCTCTACACTGGCTTCCTGTTAAGGCAAGGGCTGATTTCAAGGTTTTACTGCTAACCTACAAAGCATTACATGGGCTTGCTCCTACCTATCTTTCCGATTTGGTCTTGCCGTACATACCTACACGTACGATACGGTCACAAGATGCTGGCCTCCTTACTGACGCTTGAATTTCTAAGCAAACAGCTGGAGGCAGGGCTTTCTCCTATAGAGCTCCATTTTTATGGAATGGTCTGCCTATCCATGTGAGAGACGCAGACTCGGTCTCAACCTTTAAGTCTTTATTGAAGACTCATCTCTTCCGTAGGTCCTATGATTGAGTGTAGTCTGGTCCAGGAGTGTGATGGTGAACGGAAAGGCACTGGAGCAACGAACCGCCCTTGCTGTCTCTGCCTGGCCGGTTCCCCTCTCTCCACTGGGATTCTTTACCTCTAACCCTATTACAGGGGCTGAGTCACTGGCTTACTGGTGCTCTTCCATGCCATCCCTAGGAGGGGTGCGTCATTTGAGTGGGTTGAGTCACTGACGTGATCTTCCTGTCCAGGTTGGCGCCCCCCACCCTTTGGGTTCGTGCCGTGGCGGACATCTTTGTGGGCTATACTCGGCCTTGTCTCAGGATGGTAAGTTGGTGGATGAAGATATCCCTCTAGTGGTGGGGGGGGGGGGGGGGGCTGTGCTTTGGCAAAGTGGATGGGATTATATACTGCCTGTTTGGCCCTGTCCGGGTGTATCGTCGGACGGGGCCACATTGTCTCCTGACCCCTCCTGTCTCAGCCTCCAGTATTTATGCTGCAGTAGTTTATGTTTCGGGGGGCTAGGGTCAATCTGTTATATCTGGAGTATTTCTACTGTCTTTTCCGGTGTCCTGTGTGAATTTAAGTATGCTCTCTCTAATTCTCTTTCTTTCTTTCTCCCTCTCTTTCTTTCTCTCTCGGAGGACCTGAGCCCTAGGACCATGCCTCAGGACTACCTGCCTGATGACTCCTTGCTGTCCCCAGTCCACCTGGCCGTGCTGCTGCTCCAGTTTCAACTATTCTGCCTGCAGCTATGGAACCCTGACCTGTTCACCGGACGTGCTACCTGTCCCAGACCTGCTGTTTTCAACTCTCTAGAGACAGCAGGAGGGGTAGAGATACTCTGAATGATTGGCTCTGAAAAGCCAAATGACATTTACTCCTGAGGTGCTGACCTGTTGCACCCTCGACAACCACTGTGATTATTATTATTTGACCCTACTGGTCATCTATGAACATTTGAACATCTTGGCCATGTTCTGTTAAAGTCTCCACCCGACAGAGCCAGAGAGGCCACCCCTCATAGCCTGGTTCCTCTCTAGGTTTCTTCCTAGGTTCTGGCCTTTCTAGGGAGTTTTTCCTAGCCACCATGCTTCTACACCTGCATTGCTTGCTGTTTGGGGTTTTAGGCTGGTTTTCTGTACATCACTTTGTGACATCAGTTGATGTAAGAAGGGCTTTATCTTATTAGTTAGTCTATTCTGGGGTCAGCATGGAACTTTGGAAGGAAATAAAGTGCATTCCAACTAGGGCTGTTACAGTGAACATATTACTGCCACACCGGCGGTCACGAATCATGATGGCAGTCAAATTCCATGTGACTATTTAGTTATGATAATTAGGCTTCTCCAAGCTCTGATGCTGGTGATGTTCATTAGTAGCCTACCAAACTTGCTAACTGCCTGGAACTCAGCACTCTATTGTCCCTCTAATCACTCGACAATGCAAATATAATCTAAAATCTAATCAAACACGAGAGCCCATGAGCTCATGTTTTGCCTAACATTTCTATCGGCTATGCAATTGCGTGAGAAAACAGAGTGAATGCCTCTATTTAATAGAGGAGGATTCCATCAGCTTTTTTTGGCTAGGCCTACTATATTTATTCTCAGCCGTCATAATATTAAGCACATTGCTTCTCTTTAAAACAGGAGTATAGCCTACCTGGCTAGCATGAAAATGAACCATGGGAAAGCGTCCTCCATTCGCTATTTAAGTGCATAGATGACATGTATTCCCCCCCCCCCCCCCCCCCCGCCCCCACTGCCCCTGTTTCGAAACAGTTGCATGATAATGTCCATTCTAAATCAAAACAAATTTCCCACATATATTTTTTAGTATATGTTAAGACAAGATTAAATCAAGAATAGTCTGATGGGTGAAAATATTAGCCTGTCACTTGTGAATGATGCCAAACAGCGCATGCTTTTTTTTGTGACTTCAAATCATCATCAAATCATAGTTGCACACCTCATGAAGCCCATAGGTCTATATGTTTTGATAGGGTTGGCTCATGACTAAAGCGGAAAAATAACTTCTTAAAATGAAGCACCTTAACCCGCTTTACAAGGGGTGTAGACCCTAACTGGCATACATATGTAGCGGGTGAGTTTCAAGTTTGGGGAAGATAACTTTCACCATAAAAATGCACCTTTACAATAAAGGCATTACATGCATAATCTTATTTGTGTAATGGAACATTCACGCTTATAGCCTACTACCATGTGCGCATTGCTGAGGTTATAATGTGAAGAAATAGCGTTAATAGTATATCAACATTTTAGGCTAAATGTTTAGGGCTAAACATTTAGGCTAAATCTGTTGCCCCAGGCTCATTAAAACCGTTTTTTTTAAAACCACTTTTCTCCCCAATTTCGTGGTATCCAATTGGTATTTACAATCTTGTCTCATCGCTGCAACTCCCATACGGACTTGGGAGAGGCGAAGGTCGAGAGCCATGCGTCCTCCGAAACACAACCCAACCAAGCCGCACTGCTTGTTGACACAATGCCCACTTAACCCAGAAGCGAGCCACAGGAGTTGCTAGTGCATGATGGGACAAGGACACCCCTGCCGGCTAAACCCTCCCCTAACCTGGACAACGCTGGGCCAATTGTGTGCCACCCCATGGGTCTCCCGGGTCGCGGCCAGCTGCAACAGAGCCTGGACTCGATCCCAGACTCCAGCCTTAGACCTCTGCGCCACTCAGAAGGCCCTAAAACTGTTTTTTTTAATGCTAGTCAAATTGTGAATGAGAAACTGATGACGTGTGTGCAGCCTGTAAAATAAACAAAGCAGAGCTCAGACCTTTCATGCAACTTTTTTCAAATCATCATTAGAGTCGCATCATGCGGCCTTAGAATGTCTTATAAATCTTAACATATAGCCCAACATTTATATCACAACTGAAGTTACATAAATAACTCTAAATTAAGCATATAGGAGTACCTGTTTCTTTGTTAACTGCTCAACATGAATAGCCACATGTGTGCACTCCCTCAAATCATTTGGAGAAAATATCCTTTCCATTTTATTCAGCTATGTTCAATTGTATTCTTCATACTATAAAATAATATAAAATAATGCCACGGAATTCTAAGCAAATCTTGTCTGCTAAATGAGCTTGTATAGCCCACAGCCATATGGCATAGCCAGATCAGGGCCTAACATTAGGACAACTCAGAGTATGCTATTCTGTCCTTCTGAAATATACTACATGTTCTTCATATTAAACTTCTTTAGACCTGTCTAAAATAATTTTGATGGTGTAGGCTATATTACATGGATTTGTTAGACTTTTTCAAAGGTAGATTTTCCAAAAGTCTGCGTTATTGGCTTGTAGGCTATGTGTGAAAGCCATCAGATGCTAAATGTGATTTTGCTAATTAACGGTCAATTACCATGAGACTGGCAGTTACTTGCTTGACAATCACCGGCTGACAAAATTTCATGACCGCCACAGTCCTCATTCCAACATGCTTACATGCTTCATCTGTTTTTGTGCCTCCACTCATAGAAGAGAGTAGTTTGCATCTCATCAGTCTTATTGTCACACATGCATCCTTTGGGTGACTCTATTCTCCCCAGACCAAAGCACATAAATCACAGGCCCACTAAAGTAACTTAAGCATTGGATAAAGTACACATCAAGGGAAAGGTTGGGAATCATCCAGTACACTACAAACATACACAGAGTGGGCTGATCTCTGACAGGGTATAGACTAGCTCTGCTCCTTGGAGGACACAGTGGGTGTGCTGCGTGAAAACAACACTCTCTTCCTGAATAACGTGAGACATATTATTCAGCAGTCAGATTACTCATGATGTTGCCCTTTTTCAATGCAACAGATAATGAGTTATTGAGAGCTTGTTGAAATCATGAATAATTGAGTGTGTGTAAGCTATTGTACAAAATGAATTTTGAATCTATAACTTACACACACACGTGCACATGTACACACATACTTGAATGCACACAACTAGGCTATGCGCTGAGGCACTCACAGTCACACATTCCCTCCAAGGACCTTAAAAAGATTGACTGCAAAACACTGCCACATCCCTTGTCTGTTGAATCCAGCCTATAGAGTATGGTGCATTTATACAACAGGTGTGTATCATTCTGAATACTGATTGGTTAAAAGCGCATTTCAGCCGGTGTCTATTACACAAATTTCCACCGGCTAAATCTATGACGGTAAAATGCCTATTTACTCTGTTACATTTGACTGCGCAATCCACTGTCTCATCAGCCCAGCCAGGCAATTTATAAACTTGATCTCCACTATAAAAAGCATCTAGACATTATCTCACATTTCTTTTAGACTATTTTCAACAGTGGAGATTTGAATAAAGTTTGCTGTCTGTCTCTCCGACATTTGCGACATTGTTTCAATATTCAAATTTAATCTCCTGCTGTCCCATAGCAATGAACATGTCAGGAATCGGGACGAGCCAGAAAGGCAGTCAATGTTTCTCAGCCAGTCGAAATCATGAATCAGCTGACATCATTTTTATGGATATATACAAAAAAATGTCAACTGAAAAAGCTAAAAATGAAACGCATCTAATTTGCAGTCTTTCCAGCTTCAGTTTGAAGTGATTGTGTTACTGTTGCTGTGTTGTTGGCTAGCTCCTCTGAACAACAGTGTCCTGACGAGTGAGCACATTTTCTATGCCAGGCTAAATCGTGCCTCAGAGCTCATTGTTATAGATGTATCCAAATAAATATCACTAGAAAACAGCTTAAGCAAATGCAAATGCAACTACTTTGCTGTTATTCTGGCTGCACTTTTTGACGTGACTGTAAATTAGTCGCAGTTGGCTAGCTATCAAGCAAGGGATAAGAACATTGCCAGCCACATTTAGAACGAACGACTGGATACAGAACAACAAGACTGAACGACTGGGTCGCATCTCTAGTAACCCTAGATTTATGTCGGGACTGTATCTTGTGGAAGGATGAAATAGTATGAATACATTCATCAAAATAACGTTTTTAATGAAAATAACCCGTTGTATGAAAGTGGTAATGCCCTCGAAGCCGGTGTTTGGAAAGTTTATATTGTCACGGTTTGCAGGCCCTCGACTAACACCCATGCCAATATATCCTCCAAACACCGGCTTCTCAGACATTATCACTTAAATATGACCCGTGGTGGTGCTGAAATGGCCCATTTTTGCTTTTTAATCAATCTCTTGTACATTTTCTGTAGGGATTAATTGATTATTTTTCCCTTAGACAGGCAATTCTCTGAACTCCATATAGGATAATTTTCACAATGCTGTTCGCAGGTCCCAATGAATCCCAATCTATTGATCTTACTGCCACATTGGGAAAGCACATCTGAGGCAGCTGCCATGTCAGCACTCTGCAACTACAGAGAGGGAACAAGATGGAGGGAAAACAGGAACCAAGGAAAGAAGATTGAAAAGGAGAAAAATCTATTCATCAATTCCTTTTTTAGCATATATTCAGTTTTATTGTTATTTTGTCTGCACTTTAATTGTTGGTACTAGAGTTTAGGCGCGTAGAAAGGTTTTGTTGGGAATTAAAGCTGTTATGTTCATTTATGGATGTCATTAATTGATAAACGCTTATGAAGCAATGGCCTGTGTGATATGTTTGTGAAAGTCACGAGTCAGAAATGAGCAGGTGTGCACCTCCGATAACACTGTATTGATAATAAAGGTAGTTGGAGGCTCACTTTATGGCATACAGTTAAATGTCATCTATACAATTTCCCAAACATACAGCAATAACTCATGTGTAAATTATGGAAGTATTTCCACTGTGAGAAGAATCTTACCATATATGTTATTTATGCCTTAGTATTGACACAGAACTCACAAAAGTGACACAACAAAATGTCAGCAGCAAATATTGAGGATCTCCTTATTGATAGGAATGGACAATTATACTTGAACTCATTAAACTGGTTCCAATTCTAATTCTCAGTTTATTTCATTGCTTATGCAATATGCTCATGTGTTTAAAATTATTTTATGTTATGTTGGGAATTATTTGTATACACAGATGTGCAGTTTCCTTACCAATCAAGATAATAGAAACATTTGTGTTAATGTGATTGTGTAACGGATCTCGTCCTCCTCTTCTGAGGAGGAGGAGCGAGAAGGATCGGAGGACCAATTTGCAGCTTGGTAAGTGTTCATGATGTAATATTTAATGAATCAAACTGAACAGAACGCTGGAACAAAACAATAAACGTGAATAAATGAAAACCGAAACAGTCCTGTCTGGCGACATACACAAAGACAGAAAATGAACACCCACGAAACACAGGTGGAAAAAGGCTACCTATCAATCAGAGACAACTAACGACACCTGCCTCTGATTGAGAACCATACTAGACCAAACTCAAAAACCAACATAGAAAAACAAACAGACTGCCCACCCCAACTCATGCCCTGACCATACTAAAACAAAGACAAAAGAAAGGAACTAAGGTGACAGTACCCCCCCACAAAGGTGCGGACTCCGGCCGCAAAACCTGAACCTATAGGGGAGGGTCTGGGTGGGCGTCTGTCCGGGGGCGTCTGGGCGTCTGTCCGCGGTGGCGGTTCTGGCGTAGGACGTGGATCCCACTTCACCATAGTTTTCCTCCACCTCTTTATCCGCCTCCATGTCCTCTTAAGAACGGCGACCCTCGCCGCCGACCTCGGACTGGGGACCCAAGCCACGGGTCCCGAATGGACGGGAGATTCCGGCAGCGCCGGACAGGTGGGAGACTCCGGCAGCGCCGGACAGGCGGGAGACTCCGGCAGCGCCGGACAGGAGGAAGGCTCTGGCAGCGCTAGACAGGCGGGAGCACCTGTAGGGAGGAGACAGAGAGACAGCCTGGTGTGTGGGGCTGCCACAGGGCCCACCAGGTTGGGGAGACGTACAAGAGGCCTGGTGCATGGAGGAGGCACCGGATGGACCAGGCAGTGGGGGAGCACTGGAGCTCTGGTGCGCAGCCTTGGCACCACGCCTCCAGGCTGGATGCCCACTTTAGTCCCTCCCGAGTGCAGGCACAGGTTGAACCGGGCTGTGGGTAAGCACTGGAGCATACCACTCGCACCTGTCCCTTCGGCTCAAACCCTACATTCGCCCGGCACGGGCGGAGCGCATGCATAGAATGCACTGCACCCTCCCAGCGCCTTGGAGACACAGCACGCAGCGCCGGCGCAGGATACCCTGGACCGAAACGGCGTCCTGGAGACCAAACACGCTGGGCTGGCACAACACGCCCTGGCTGGATGCCTACTCTCGCATGGCACTTGCGAGGGGCTGGCCTATAGCCCACCGGGCTATGAGCGCGTACTGGTGACACCGTGCGCTTGACCGCATAATATGGTGCCTGTCCAGTACTGCGCTTCTTCCGATAAGCATGAGGAGTGGGCTCAGGTCTCCAACCTGACCATGTCCCACTTCCCGTGTGCCCCCTCCCAATTTTTTTGTGCCTGTCGAGCTGCCGTGCTGCCTCCTCATTTCGCCGCCGCTCAGCTTTCGCTGCCTCCAGCTCTGCCTTGGGGCGGCGGTATTCCTCAGCCTGTGCCCAGGGTCCCTTGCCGTCAAGTATCTCCTCCCATGTCCAGGAGTCCGGAGATCGCTGCTGCCTGATACCACGCTGCTTGGTCCTTTGGTGGTGGGTGTTTCTGACCATACTAAAACAAAGACAAAACAAAGGAACTAAGGTCAGAACGTGACAGATTGTATCTACTTGAGTATCATCATATTATGAATATCTTTTATTTGGCCCAAGGTTAAAATGAATAGAGTGGATAGTTGGAAGTTTTGTGCGTAGTACAAGGTCCTTGATTAGTTTTGTAAACATTGAGGACGCTTAAGGGTGGCAACAATCAGCTCTGTTTGTGAATGTCTGATTGGTTGTTTGAATAATAACAAACAGACTTGGTTATTATACATATTCTGTGTGAGTGCATGCATAGAGCACACAACATTTTTCTCAGTTAAAGTAATTGTCATCTCTCTTTAATAGCAGATTAATGATGTTGATTTATTAAGATAACAACACGAAACCATGTAAGAGGATTTCCAATTTAAGATGTTGTGTTTCATTAGCATTTTAGAAACGATAGTCAGCATAAGTCATGAATGCGCTCATTAGATGGAGAGATTCTCCAATTCTGTACTCATTCAGGGTTCCTTTTTAAGAATCATTAAGATATAATTTGGCAACCCCCATACTCATGAAGATTGGCACTCTCCAGATTTTTCACTGATTTCCTCGAAGATTAGGAGAAGATGTGAAAACAGCTGTTCCATGTGAAGGAGCTTGGGGGAGAGGCTCTATGTTTTATTAGAGGACACTTGACATCCATGATTCAATAGACATCAGTGTTCCAATGGGATGACTACAGTCGTCAGCAGGCAGCCAGGGGTGTGGTGGTAGCTGAACATAGTTGGACGGAGTCCAATCCTATCCAAGTATTGCGTTTGTGTTGTCTTATTTGTGATTATATTAGTGCAAGTCGAAAAAAATCGGGTAAAATAATCATTTTTTGTATCGATCCTGAAAGGGCTGAGTATGCTGGAATGTAAGCTATATTTCCCATTTGAACATACACATATTGTTTACTCGTCCATGCAATAAGGTGACACGGAAAATGGGCAGTAAGATGTGCACCCCTAAAACTTCAACTCCCTTTTTAGTATTTCCAATAAGGGCGTGTTCAGCTCCCTAAACATTTTAACTTTTCAGATAGATGAAAAGCCCCAAAACCACTAACTAAGCTGTCATAAGTTGTCACGACTCCCACCGAAGGTGGCTCCCCTGCCTTTTCGGGAGGCGCTCGGCGGTCGTCGTCGCTGGCCTACTAGCCGCCACCGATCCCTTTTTCCTTTACGTTTCGTTTTGTCTTATTGGTTGCACCTGTTCTCTGTTTCGTTTCTTGATTTGTGTCTATTTAAGCCTGTTAGGTCCGCCTAGGTTTGTGCGGGATTGTTACTCTGTTGGTTGTGGATGTGTTTGCGTTTTTTGTTTTCTCCGGACTGTTTTGTCCTGTGTTTGGGCTGGTCTGTTTCATGCACCCTGTATTTTGGCGTGACCGTTTTGTGCCGGAGAATAAATATTACGATTTACCGAACCCTCTGCTCTCTTCGCCTGACTCCAACCAACCACTCCTAGTAAACTCTGACATAAGTTTAGAGATTAAAATGGGTACCTTTTTTAAACAATCTACCTGATGTACAACCTATTTACCTCAATATTTCCTTTACCATCAACTATTATTGCACAATATGTATTCCCCTTCCGTGTGTGCTCAGTGGTAAGATGGCGCCGGAGAAGAAGGCTGACGTTTTACGTGTTCCTGTCCAATTGTGTTTTTTTGTTTGGTTCTTTGCGTTGTTTGTAACTTGTTTTTTTTTTTACTTATTTTGTACATAATGTTGCTGCAACCGTCTCATATGACAGAAACAACTTTTGGACATCAGAACTAGAATTACTCACCACGAACTTACAGAATCCTTTTTTTTCCTTTAACGAGTCCGGAGAGCCCGACTTGATTGACATACTGCTTTACTGGGGACAGGCCCAGATCCCCATCGATTACTTGAAGAGAAGGTTGAGAAAAAGGGTCCGGAGAGCCCGACTTGATTGACATACTGCTTTACTGGGGACAGGCCCAGGTCCCCATCGATTACTTGAAGAGAAGGTTGAGAAAAAGGGGCCGGAGAGCGGGCTGCCTTCTGAGAATTCGTAGGCGATTGAATAAACCCCCACCGCCTACCATTCTGCTAGCAAACGTGCAATCTTTGTCAAATTAAATCAATGACCTATGCGGAAGATTAAACTACCAACGGGACATTCAAAACTGTATAATCTTATGCTTCACGTAGTCGTTGCTGATCGACAACATTATCAACATACACCTGGCTGGTTAAACGCTGTATCGGCAGGATAGAACAGCGGCATCTAGTAAGACAAGGGGCAGCATACTATGTATTTTTGTAAATAACAGCTGGTGCACAATATCTAAGGAAGTCTCGAGGTTTTGCTCGTCTGAGGTAAAGTATCTCATGATAAGCTGTCTGTACCTAGAGAGTTTTCATCTGTATTTCCGTAGCTGTCTACATACCACCACAGCCTGATGCTGGCACTAACACCGCACTCAATGAGCTGTATTCCGCCATAAGCAAACAGGAAAACGTTCACCAAGAGGCAGCGCACCTAGTGGCAGGGGACTTTAATGCAGGGAAACTTAAATCAAATTTCTATCAACATGTTACATGTGCAACTCATGTCTGTAGCAATGAAGTGCTTTGAAAGGCCAGACATGGCTCACATCAACACCATTTTCCCAGAAACCCTAGACACACTCAATTTTGAATACCGCCCTAACACAATCTCTATTGCACTCAACAATGACCTTTCCCACCTGGATAACAGGAACACCTACACTACCGGTCAAAAGTTTTAGCACACCTAATCATTCATGGGTTTTTCTTTATTTTTACTATTTCCTACATTGTAGAATAATAGTGAAGACATCAAAACTATGAAATAACACATGTGGAATCATGTAGTAATGAACAAAGTGTTAAACAAATCAAATATAGTTTATATTTGAGATTCTTCAAATAGACACCCTTTGACTTGATCACAGCTTTGCACACTCTTGGCATTCTCTCAAACAGCTTCATGAGGTAGTCACCTGGAATGCATTTCAATTAACAGGTGTGCCTTGATAAAAGTTAGTTTTGGAATTTCTTTCCTTCTTTCGTTCCAATCTCGCCAATAGAATGTGGTGATCGACGGTATCAAAAGCAGTACTAAGGTCTAGGAGCACGAGGACAAATGCAGAGCCTCAGTCTGACGCCATTAAAATGTTATTTACCACCTTCACAAGTGCAGTCTCAGTGCTATGATGGGGTCTAAAACCAGACTGAAGCATTTTGTATACATTGTTTGTCTTCAGGAAAGCAATAGCTTTTTAATTTTTTTGAGAGGAATGGGAGATTCGATATAGGCCGATAGTTTTTTTTATATTTTCTGGGTCAAGGTTTGACTTTTTCAAGAGAGGCTTTATTACTGAGTTTGGTACACATCCGGTGGATAGAAAGCCGTTTATTATGTTCAACATAGGAGGGCCAAGCACAGGAAGCAGACCTTTCAGTAGTTTACTTGGAATAGGGTCCAGTATGCAGCTTGAAGGTTTAGATCAATGGGTCAAGAGATATAGTATTTAAAAAATGTAGTATCTCCCTTGATCCTAGGTCCTGGTAGTGTTGTGCAGACTCAGGGCAACAGAGCTTTGGAGAAATATGCAGTTTTAAAGAGGAGTCCATCATTTGCTTTAAAGTGATCATGATCTTTTCCTCAAAGAAGTTCATGAATTTATCACTGCAGAAGTGAAAGCAATCCTCTCTTGGGGAATGCTGCTTTTTAGTTAGCTTTGCCACAGTATCAAAAATACATTTTGGATTGTTCTTATTTTCCTCAATTACGATGGAAAAATAGGATGATGGAGCAGCAGTGAGGGCTCTTCGATACTGCATGGTACTGTCTTTCTAAGCTAGTCGGAAGACTTCCAGTTTGGCGTGGCGCCATTTCTGTTCCAATTTTCTGGAAGCCTGCTTCAGAGCTCGGGTATTTTCTGTATACCACGGAGCTAGTTTCTTATGACAAATGTTTTGTTTCTAGGGGTGCGACTGCATCTAGGGTATTACGCAAGGTTAAATTGAGTTCTTCAGTTAGGTGGTTAACTGGTTTTGGTACTCTGACATTCTTGGGTAGGAGGAGGGAGTCTGGAAGGGCATCTAGGAATCTTTGGGTTGTCCGAGAATTTATAGCACGGCTTTTGATGATCCTTGGTTGGGGTCTGAGCAGATTATTTGTTGCGATTGCAAATGTAATGAAATGATGGTCCGATAGTCCAGGATTATGAGGGATAACATTAAGATCCACAACATTTATTCCACGGAACAAAACTAGGTCCAGAGTATGACTGTGGCAGTGAGTAGTTGACTGTGACAGTGAGTGCCAGACCGTGTAACGGGAGTAGGAGAGACCAGTGAAGGCTCGGCCTCTGACTCCGACCAGTTGCTTAATGGGGAGCGCGACACCGGTTGAGCATTCCTACAGCATCTCCTTACAGAAGCCATGAGAAAATTGTCCTGCTGTGGGGACTGTGTGAGGGCATTTATACGACTATCTGTACTTATTGGGGGAACAGACACTGTTTCATCCTTTCCTACACTTAAATTATCCTAACGATTGCATCTGAAGTTGGGCTTACAGCATGGCTATCCTCGCCATAAGGCAATCATTCACCTGTATATTATGAGTACAGTGACTGCAATTAGAAGGCATAACGTTAATGTTTCTACTTAGCTTCGGCTGGTGGAAGTCCTGATGAAGTAATAAAGAAAAACCCTTGAATGAATAGGTGTTGAACGGTAGTGTGTGAGAATGCTATTCAATGTCTACAGCTCAGCGTTCAACACCATAGGGCCCTCAAAGCTCAACAAAAAACTAAGGATCCTCGGACTAAACACCTCCCTGTGCAACTGGATCGTGCAATTCATGACGGGCTGCACCCAGGTGGTAAGGGTAGGTAACAACACATCTGCCACGCTGATCCTCAACACAGGGTGCGTGCTCAGTCCCCTCCTGTACTCCCTGTTCACTCATGACTGCACGGCCGGGCCCAACTCCAACACCATCAATTAGTTTGCTGATGACACAACAGTGGTAGGCCTGATCAATGACAAGACAGCCTATAGGGAGGAGGTCAGAGACCTGGCCATGTGGTGACAGGACAACAACTTCTACCTCAACGTGATGAAGACAAAGGAGATGATTGTGGACTACAGGAAAAAGAGGACTGAGCACACCCCCATTATCATCGACAGGGCTGTAGTGGAGCAGGTTGAGAGCTTCAAGTTCCTTCACCAACAATCTAACACATCACCAACAATCTAACATGGTCCAAGCACACCAAGACAGTCGTCAAGAGGGCACAACAAAACATAGTCCCCCTCAGGAGACTGAAAAGACTTGGCATGGATCCTCAGATCCTCAAAAGGTTCTACAGCTGCATCACTGCCTGGTATGGCAACCGCTCGGCCTCCGACCGCAAGGCACTACAGAGGGTAGTACATCACTGGGGCAAAGCTTCCTGCCATCCAGGACCTCTATACCCCCCCCCCCCCCCCCTTTGCACCGCTGCTACTCTCTGTTGTTATCATCTATGCATAGTCACTTTAATAACTCTACCTACAGTGCCTTGCGAAAGTATTCGGCCCCCTTGAACTTTGCGACCTTTTGCCACATTTCAGGCTTCAAACATAAAGATATAAAACTGTATTTTTTTGTGAAGAATCAACAACAAGTGGGACACAATCATGAAGTGGAACGACATTTATTGGATATTTCAAACTTTTTTAACAAAAACTGAAAAATTGGGCGTGCAAAATTATTCAGCCCCTTTACTTTCAATGCAGCAAACTCTCTCCAGAAGTTCAGTGAGGATCTCTGAATGATCCAATGTTGACCTAAATGACTAATGATGATAAATACAATCCACCTGTGTGTAATCAAGTCTCCGTATAAATGCACCTGCACTGTGATAGTCTCAGAGGTCCGTTAAAAGCGCAGAGAGCATCATGAAGAACAAGGAACACACCAGGCAGGTCCGAGATACTGTTGTGAAGAAGTTTAAAGCCGGATTTGGATACAAAAAGATTTCCCAAGCTTTAAACATCCCAAGGAGCACTGTGCAAGTGATAATATTGAAATGGAAGGAGTATCAGACCACTGCAAATCTACCAAGACCTGGCCGTCCCTCTAAACTTTCAGCTCATACAAGGAGAAGACTGATCAGAGATGCAGCCAAGAGGCCCATGATCACTCTGAATGAACTGCAGAGATCTACAGCTGAGGTGGGAGACTCTGTCCATAGGACAACAATCAGTCGTATATTGCACAAATCTGGCCTTTATGGAAGAGTGGCAAGAAAGCCATTTCTTAAAGATATCCATAAAAAGTGTTGTTTAAAGTTTGCCACAAGCCACCTGGGAGACACACCAAACATGTGGAAGAAGGTGCTCTGGTCAGATGAAACCAAAATTGAACTTTTTGGCAACAATGCAAAACGTTATGTTTGGCGTAAAAGCAACACAGCTGAACACACCATCCCCACTGTCAAACATAGTGGTGGCAGCATCATGGTTTGGGCCTGCTTTTCTTCAGCAGGGACAGGGAAGATGGTTAAAATTGATGGGAAGATGGATGGAGCCAAATACAGGACCATTCTGGAAGAAAACCTGATGCAGTCTGCAAAAGACCTGAGACTGGGACGGAGATTTGTCTTCCAACAAGACAATGATCCAAAACATAAAGCAAAATCTACAATGGAATGGTTCAAAAATAAACATATCCCAGGTGTTAGAATGGCCAGGTCAAAGTCCAGACCTGAATCGAATCGAGAATCTGTGGAAAGAACTGAAAACTGCTGTTCACAAATGCTCTCCATCCAACCTCACTGAGCTCGAGCTGTTTTGCAAGGAGGAATGGGAAAAAATGTCAGTCTCTCGATGTGCAAAACTGATAGAGACATACCCCAAGCGACTTACAGCTGTAATCGCAGCAAAAGGTGGCGCTACAAAGTATTAACTTAAGGGGGCTGAATAATTTTGCACGTCCAATTTTTCAGTTTTTGATTTGTTAAAAAAGTTTGAAATATCCAATAAATGTTGTTCCACTTCATGATTGTGTCCCACTTGTTGTTGATTCTTCACAAAAAAATACAGTTTTATATCTTTATGTTTGAAGCCTGAAATGTGGCAAAAGGTTGCAAAGTTCAAGGGGGCCGAATACTTTCGCAAGGCACTGTACATATTACCTCGACTAACCGGTGCCCCCGCACTTTGACTCTGTACCGGTACCCCCCTGTATATAGTCTTGCTATTGTTATTTTACTGCTTTGCAACTTGTTACTTTTATTTCCTATTCTTATACGTTTTTTTTTTTAACTGAATTGTTGGTTAGGGGCTCGTAAGTAAGCAATTGACTTTAAGGTGCACCTGTTGTATTCGGCACATGTGACTAATAACATTTGATTTGATTTCAGCTTTGTATACAAGTCAACAGACAGGACCTTTCCCTGGTCAGGTCAGGCAGAGGAAAACAAACTGACTTGCAGTGTCCAGTCAATCCAACAGAGGCACACGTCAAAGGAGAGCCAAAGTGAAAGGTCTGTCAGGGCCAGACAAATGATTCCTCTGATGCAGTGTTTGACAGACAGACAGCACCCTCTACCTAACCTCCACCCCCCCCCCCCCCCCCACCATCACATCCACATCTGTTCCACCTTCAACATCCTCCGTCTCCCTGGTAACACTGCAAATGAAGTGATTGTAATGTCAACTCTCTGTTCATCGTGTCTACCAGAGGTTTCTATCGATGACACAGTTAAAATTGGCTTTTCATCCCAGACATTACAATTGTCTCCGAACAAATGTCAGGGGTGTCAGTCCTCCCACAGGTTTCCATTCTATGGAGGTTACTGAGTTAGACCAGGCCTAAATCCAGACAGAAATGAAAGAGCAGAGCAGAGAGAATGCATTGAATACTAAGGAGTTAGGCCCCACAGTGACATTTGAAAGCTCTCATTTTGTTTCGGCCTCCTAGTCATTCAACAATGACTCATCTGGCCCTGGGTGTCCAAGCTCTATGTCTGCTGAGCGATGTCAACACCTGCTGCAAGCTAGTCAGTCTGACAAAATTGAGTGGAGGTTCGTCAATACTACAGCGGACTTGTTTCTAATGTATCTAAGGTTATGGATCAACTGTTAAAATGTAGTTAACTTTTGGCCTGGGGTGGTTTAGTGGTTAGGGCTGCTGCCTTCAGCAAGGATATAGGCCTACTGTGTAGGTGAGGGTTTGATTCCGGTCCACACACTTCTGGCACAAATAACTCAATCCCCCAATTGACTTAATGTAGTTATACATTTAAAATATGGAGAGTCCAGGGTTATTTCACCCCCGATCTTGATAAGAAATTACCACACCAGACACTTATTTCAAAAACAGTTGTATTTAATGGATAACATAAATAGGAAACAAATGAAATAAGTTTGCTTTCATACAAACTGTCGAGTTAATTGCCACAGTAGATTTGACATGGTAAACAAGGAAATACTGTATTTCTATTGTACGGAATGCTTGTTAAATAGAAAACGCCCGTAGTCTGTTCAAAAATACTAAATTGCTCTGATGATAACATCAACCAGAGGGCGTATATATCTTGAAAGACTTTGGTAGCAAGCAGGACTAAGGTAACACCTACCTCATCTTCTAGGAAGTGGTAATGAGGTGAGATTTGCGGGTGAATTTAGCGCGTATTAATGGTTTAAGGAGACATCAGATGATAATCTCATGCCATTGATGGTTGCAATAGGACCCTTGTTATTGTTTTATATTCCAAAACAAGATTGATTGATATCATTTATTTAATTGTCATACCGGTGCCCAGCCCACATGGGCTTACAAGACACTACTACAAATGTCAAATTATTTTGCATACAATAATCATAGCTACCATCTAGCCACACTACACAAACAGTACATTTCTCCTTCAGGCATTGTGAATAAACTGAACAATCTCAAACACACCCTGTCTGAAACAGAATTCAAGCCTCTGCTCGTCCCGTAACCAGACAACTAAAGGCTTATCAACAAAAATGTTACAAAAAAATAACATGTCTCAGATCACCATACAGAGGGCAATAAAACGCAATGGATTTTGTTTTTAATTTTCCAGAAATCACTCTGTTAAATCTACCCATCTCTATAGCCAGAGGGAGGGTGCTGGATCTGAGTTGTGCACAAACTGACCTTTGGCTTTTTTGTTAGGTCCAGGTGGACATATGGTTCAGGGGTGTAGTTCACTTCGATGAGAGTGTACTTCTAAGTTTAGGTTTAAACCAAATATCAGCTGCCCATTTTTCCTTATGGATCAGAAAAAGCTTGTCCTTTAATTGGTTAACGCCACATGGTAATTTGTTCCCTAAATATAAACCGCAAATCAATTTCACAAAAAATAGATAACAATTCTCTAGCCCACTGTCACACCCTGACCGGAGAGAGCCTTTTTGTGTCTCTATTTTGGTTTGGTCAGGGTGTGATTTGGGTGAGCATTCTATGTTCATTGTTCTATGCTTTGTTTTTCTTTGTTTTGTCCAGGGATGGTTCTGAATCAGGGACAGCTGTCTATCGTTGTCTTTGATTGGGAACCATACTTAGGTAGCTTTTTCCCACATGTGTTTTGTGGGTAGTTATTTTCTGTTTCGTGTTTTCTGCACTTGACAGGACTGTTTCGGTTTCGTTTATTCTCTTTGTTATTTCTGTTATAGTGTTCAGTTTAAATAAAAAGCATGAACACTTACCATGCTGCGCTTTGGTCCGTTTATTCCTCATCCGACGACGGCACCCGTTACACCCACGGATAGTTATGAGTAAGGTTGTAGTTATATACTTTTTTGTTTGTGATTATGTGTTCTGGAATATTTATCAGTCTTTTCCATAGACTTACCATGTCACCTTTTTGCCTAACCACACACTGTTCCCAACCCACACCTACACAAATGGCCAGGTTTGGAGTCAGTTTGAGCACACCAAGAAAGCGGCAGATTGCTCTGTTTTCAACGTTGATACAATTAGTACGTACTTTGGATCCCCATGCCACAGCACCATAGCCCATCACTGGACACACAGGATTTATACAGCTGAGAATAAGCACACTAAGCCTTCATTTAATACACCATAATACATTTTAATACACCATAAATGAACAATATTCAACATATTCTCAGGGTAATCTTCTGTCTTGGCAAGGAGAACCATGTCATCAGCATACAACAAGATGCCCTGGAATATATCCATAACTTCAACACCGAGTTTAGCATGTTTGATTTGTAGGGCAAAATCATTAACATATAGTGCAAATAAAGTGGGCGACAGGACGTCTCTACATTCTGTAAGCTATCCATTAGCCAATCCACATAATGAAAGGTGTGAAAACCCATAATACCGTAACGGTTTGTTTCCCTGGCTGATTTGGACCGTCAGTTGATTGACATACAGTATGTAGGCCTACTGTAGAACAATAAACCTTCCTCCAGTGGCCATGCTTGCCCACGTTTTAGAGTTAGGCCATGTATTATTTGTCAATATAGTTATGTTCTTTGGTGTGGATGGCCCTTTGTAAGGGCGTTCGTCTGTAGGAGGAGAAGCGGACCAAAGCGCAGCGTGGTGGTTATTCATATTTTAATAAATCACTACACATGAACAAACTAACGAAAACAAGAAATGTGAGAACGCAAAACAGTCCTATCCTGTGACGACAAACACAGTGACAGGAACAATCACCCACAAACACACAGTGAAACCCAGGCTACCTAAGTATGATTCTCAATCAGAGACAACTAATGACACCTGCCTCTGATTGAGAACCATACTAGGCCGAAAACATAGAAATGCCCCAAAACATAGAAAAACAAACATAGACTGCCCACCCAACTCACGCCCTGACCATACTAAATAAATACAAAACAGAAATAGAGGTCAGAACGTGACAGTACCCCCCCCCAAAGGTGCGGACTCCGGCCGCAAAACCTTGACCTATAGGGGAGGGTCTGGGTGGGCGTCTGTCCGCGGTGGCGGCTCTGGCGCGGGACGCGGACCCCACTTCACCATTGTCTTAGTCCGCCTTATTGTCCGCCTCCCTGGCTTACTCACCATGGCCACCCCTCTCAATGACCCCACTGGACAGAGGGGCTGCTCGGGACAGAGGGGCAGCTCGGGACAGAGGTGAAGCAGCTGCTCGGGACAGAGGGACAACTGCTCGGGACAGAGGGGCGATAGCAGCTCGGGACAGAGGGGCGATAGCAGCTCGGTACAGAGGGGCGATAGCTGCTCGGGACAGAGGGGCGGCAGCTGCTCGGGACAGAGGGGCGGCAGCTGCTCGGGACAGAGGGGCGGCAGCTGCTCGGGACAGAGGGGCGGCAGCTGCTCGGGACAGAGGGGCGGCAGCTGCTCGGGACAGAGGGGCAGCTGCTCGGGACAGAGGGGCAGCTGCTCGGGACAGAGGGACAGCTGCTCGGGACAGAGGGACAGCTGCTCGGGACAGAGGGGCGGCAGCAGCTTGGGACAGAGGGGCGACAGCTGCTCTGGACAGAGGGGCGACAGCTGCTCTGGACAGAGGGGCAGCTGCTCGGGCGGCCCCTGGCTGACTGACGGCACTGGCGGCCCCTGGCTTACTGGCGGCCCCTGGCTGACTGGCGGCACTGGCGGCTCCTGGCAGACGGGCGGCACTGGGCAGACGGGCGGCACTGGCGGCGCTGGGCAGACGGGAAGCTCAGCTGGCGCTGGGCAGACGGGAAGCTCAGCTGGCGCTGGGCAGACGGGAAGCCCAGCTGGCGCTGGGCAGACGGGAAGCTCAGCTGGCGCTGGGCAGACGGGAAGCTCCGGCAACGCTGGAGAAGAGGAAGGCCCTGGTAGCGCCGGAGAGGCCGGAGACTCCGGCAGCGGCGCCGGACAGGCGGGAGGCTCCGGCAGAGGCGCCGGACAGGCGGGAGGCTCCGGCAGAGGCGCCGGACAGGCAGGACGCTCCGGCAGAGGCGCCGGACAGGCGGGACGCTCCGGCAGAGGCGCCGGACAGGCGGGACGCTCCGGCAGCGGCGCCGGACAGGCGGGACGCTCCGGCAGCGGCGCCGGACAGGCGGGAGGCTCCGGCAGAGGCACCGGACAGGCGGGAGGCTCCGGCGCCGGACAGGTGGGAGGCTCCGGCAGCGCTGGAGAGGAGGAAGCCCCTGTAAGGATGGGCCGGAGAGACAGCCTGGTACGGGGGGCTGCCACCGGAGGGCTGGTGCGTGGAGGTGGTGACGGATAGACCGGGCCGTGAAGGCGTACTGGAGATCTTGAGAGCAGGGCTGGCACCAACCGCCCTGGCTGGATCGTCACCCTAGCCCGGCAGATGTGGGGAGCTGGGATGTAGCGCACCGGGCTAAGCACGCGTACTGGGGACACCGTGCGCACAACTGCATAACACGGTGCCTGACCAGCACCACGCCCGCCACAGTTAGCACTGCTAGGAGCACTGTAGTGCTGAGATAGCACAGGACGTGCAAGGCTAGGGAGATGCACAGGAGGCCTGGTGCGTGAGGCTGGCACAGTCTTCACCAGACCCCTCGCACGCACCTCAGGATGAGTATGGAGAGCTGACCCCGGTGCCATTAAATCCCTGACACGCTCCGTCGGGCGAATGTCGTGCCTCATGCACCAAACCAGCAAGTCCCTCATATCACTCTCCTCCAATTTCCCCATTAACTCCTTCACAGTCTCTGCTTCGCTCACCTCCAACACCAGCTCTGGTTCTGAGCTCCTCCTTGGCTCCTCACGATAAACGGGGGGAGTTGGCTCAGGTCTGACTCCTGACTCTGCCACACTCCCCCTGTGCCCCCCCCCCAAGAAATTTTTGGGGGTGACTCTCGGGCTTCCATCCGCTCTGCCGTGCTAGTTCCTCATAATGCCGCCTCTCTGCTTTTGCTGCCTCCAGCTCGGCCTTGGGGCGGCAATATTCTCCTGGCTCTGCCCAGGGTCCTTTCCCGTCTAGAATCTCCTCCCAAGTCCATCTCTCCAAGTAGTGCAGCCTCTCCCACTGCTGATTTTGCTGCTGCTGCTGTTGCTCCTCCTGCTGCTGCTTTTGCTGCTGCTGCTGTTGCTCCTGCTGCACCAGTCGCTTCTCCTGCTGCTGCTGTTGCTGCTGCCTCTGTTTACCACGCCGCTTGGTCCTTGGTAGGTGGGTGATTCTGTAAGGGCGTTCGTCTGTAGGAGGAGGAGAAGCGGACCAAAGCGCAGCGTGGTGGTTATTCATATTTTAATAAATCACTACACATGAACAAACTAACGAAAACAAGAAATGTGAGAACGCAAAACAGTCCTATCCTGTGACGACAAACACAGTGACAAGAACAATCACCCACAAACACACAGTGAAACCCAGGCTACCTAAGTATGATTCTCAATCAGAGACAACTAATGACACCTGCCTCTGATTGAGAACCATACTAGGCCGAAAACATAGAAATGCCCCAAAACATAGAAAAACAAACATAGACTGCCCACCCAACTCACGCCCTGACCATACTAAATAAATACAAAACAACAGAAATAGAGGTCAGAACGTGACACCCTTACAGTAGGTGAGATTTCCATTGTTAAGCTGTTATGCAGTGGCTACAGTAGCATAGGTCTACTTTAGGTTTGATGCAGGTGTTTGAAGTCACCCTTGTTGTGGATTGAAAGTCTGTATTGTGTGGCTTTAATATTACATTTGGCACAGCTGTCAGGATGTTTATGCATTTGAGCCTATCCAAAGACGTTGAGCTAAGACACATTTCTTTGATGTGTAAATGATCAGACTATTTGTTTTACTTCTTGAAAGTATTTAAATAAATGCAATTAACTTGTGGGCTTAATGTAGGCTATCTAAATTAATTGAAACACTTTTTGAGCGTTTATTGAAGAGATAGAACAGTGTTGGAAAGGCAGAGGGAGCGTGAGTCAAAGGGCCAGAATCGAACCCAATGCCAACTCTGGCATATGTGTGCTGGGGACTGAGGCTGTAACCACTGGGACACACAAGCACTGAGGCCACCAATTATTTATTCTGCCTATTGCTTGCCTTGAACAATAAAAAAATATTTTCCTTAACAAAAAATATCTACCCTAATATGTCCATATATTCACATCAAATCAAATCAAAGTTTATTTGTCACGTGCGCCGAATACAACAGGTGTAGATCTTACAGTGAAATGCTTACTTATAGGCTCTAACCTATAGTGCAAAAAAAGGTGTTAGGTGAACAATAGGTAAGTAAAGAAATAAAACAACAGTAAAAAGACAGTGAAAAATGTACAGTAGCAAGGCCATAAAAGTAGCGAGGGGACATACAGACAGGCTGATTGAGGTAGTATGTACATGTAGATATGGTTAAAGTGACTATGCATATAAGATAAACAGAGAGTAGCAGCAGCGTAAAAGAGGGGTTGGGGGTTGGCACACAATGCAAATATTCTGGGAAGCCATTTGATTGCCTGTTCAGGAGTCTCTTGGCTTGGGAGTAAAAACTGTTGAGAAGCCTTTTTGTCCTAGACTTGGCACTCCGGTACCGCTTGCCATGTGGTAGTAGAGAGGCTGGGGTCTTTGACCATTTTTAGGGCCTTCCTCTGACACCGCCTGGTGTAGAGGTCCTGGATGATAATTCACGTAAGAATTCACACGACACGCACTGTAGCCTGCACATAGCCTGCATTTAGCCTGCATAGGCTACTTGAACTGGCGCCCAGTGGACCAGCAGTCTAAGATACAATGTAGGTGTGGTACTGCATTGCATACCAACACTGCTTCCAGTTGCCCCCTGGCAGCGAATCTAAATAGTTCTTCAGATATTCATATCCTCCTGCTGCAGAATTACAGTGCCTTGCGAAAGTATTCGGCCCCCTTGAACTTTGCGACCTTTTGCCACATTTCAGGCTTCAAACATAAAGATATAAAACTGTATTTTTTTTGTGAAGAATCAACAACAAGTGGGACACAATCATGAAGTGGAACGACATTTATTGGATATTTCAAACTTTTTTAACAAATCAAAAACTGAAAAATTGGGCGTGCAAAATTATTCAGCCCCCTTAAGTTAATACTTTGTAGCGCCACCTTTTGCTGCGATTACAGCTGTAAGTCGCTTGGGGTATGTCTCTATCAGTTTTGCACATCGAGAGACTGAAATTTTTTCCCATTCCTCCTTGCAAAACAGCTCGAGCTCAGTGAGGTTGGATGGAGAGCATTTGTGAACAGCAGTTTTCAGTTCTTTCCACAGATTCTCGATTGGATTCAGGTCTGGACTTCTACTTGGCCATTCTAACACCTGGATATGTTTATTTTTGAACCATTCCATTGTAGATTTTGCTTTATGTTTTGGATCATTGTCTTGTTGGAAGACAAATCTCCATCCCAGTCTCAGGTCTTTTGCAGACTCCATCAGGTTTTCTTCCAGAATGGTCCTGTATTTGGCTCCATCCATCTTCCCATCAATTTGAACCATATTCCCTGTCCCTGCTGAAGAAAAGCAGGCCCAAACCATGATGCTGCCACCACCATGTTTGACAGTGGGTATGGTGTTTTCAGGGTGATGAGCTGTGTTGCTTTTACGCCAAACATAACGTTTTGCATTGTTGCCAAAAAGTTCAATTTTGGTTTCATCTGACCAGAGCACCTTCTTCCACATGTTTGGTGTGTCTCCCAGGTGGCTTGTGGCAAACTTTAAACAACAATTTTTATGGATATCTTTAAGAAATGGCTTTCTTCTTGCCACTCTTCCATAAAGGCCAGATTTGTGCAATATACGACTGATTGTTGTTCTATGGACAGAGTCTCCCACCTCAGCTGTAGATCTCTGCAGTTCATCCAGAGTGATCATGGGCCTCTTGGCTGCATCTCTGATCAGTCTTCTCCTTGTATGAGCTGAAAGTTTAGAGGGACGGCCAGGTCTTGGTAGATTTGCAGTGGTCTGATACTCCTTCCATTTCAATATTATCGCTTGCACAGTGCTCCTTGGGATGTTTAAAGCTTGGGAAATCTTTTTGTATCCAAATCCGGCTTTAAACTTCTTCACAACAGTATCTCGGACCTGCCTGGTGTGTTCCTTGTTCTTCATGATGCTCTCTGCGCTTTTAACGGACCTCTGAGACTATCACAGTGCAGGTGCATTTATACGGAGACTTGATTACACACAGGTGGATTGTATTTATCATCATTAGTCATTTAGGTCAACATTGGATCATTCAGAGATCCTCACTGAACTTCTGGAGAGAGTTTGCTGCACTGAAAGTAAAGGGGCTGAATAATTTTGCACGCCCAATTTTTCCGTTTTTGATTTGTTAAAAAAGTTTGAAATATCCAATAAATGTCGTTCCACTTCATGATTGTGTCCCACTTGTTGATTCTTCACAAAAAAATACAGTTTTATATCTTTCTGTTTGAAGCCTGAAATGTGGCAAAAGGTCGCAAAGTTCAAGGGGGCCGAATACTTTCGCAAGGCACTGTATTTTCCTCCTACAATGAAGCGGGTCAAATTAAGATCTGACATCTGTAGGTGGATCGTTTGTCCAGATCTACAATAGGCTAACTAGCAACCATACCACACATACAATTATTCAAAGATGCACCAATTTTCTACATATTTTTTTTAATCCAAAATAACAAATAGGAATACTGATAGGCTTGAAAGAACAGTAAAGACATGAGCCACACAGCTCAAAAAGCTCCCCTGTTGATATCGTTTAGGGACAAAAAAAGTATCCAACCTAGACTAGCCTACAACACCACAAGGTAATAAATATTTGCATTGTTGTTTTCAAGTGAGTACAAAATTCTACTCTAGGCTGTAAACTGCAGTGAAAATTCCATTTGAATAACGACACAAAAAATGGTCCACAGAGGCACAGGAGCAGGCCAGTCTAGCCATCGTTGTGGGAAGTAGCCAAGCCTTCTATACTGGGTACAAGGTAGAGAGGAATGTATTTTCTGTTTGTCAAGATTGACGGATTGTGTTGAAAACTCAAACCATGGTGTTGAAGCACCCAAAATCAGTAATCATTATGGAGTTATGCTTTGCTTATTTGGTTGTGTGGTGCATTGGCACAGAAATCTTTTGATGGAAAATTTGTTGCATATTTTTTCTACAGCAATATAAATACGGCATCAAAATGTTGAAAATCTCTTTACTTGACCCCCAGTGTCATAACATGTTATGACAGTCATAACCAAACAGCTGATATAACTAGTCATAACCTGTCATAATATGGTCGTAACACTGTCATGACCATTCGGAAAGTACTCAGACCCCTTGACTTTTTCCATATTTTGTTATGTTACAGCCATAATCTACACAAAATACCCCATAATGAAAAAGCAAAAACTGGTTTGTAGATAGTTTGCACATTTATTAAAAATAAACAACAGAAATAACTTCAGACCCTTTGCTATTGATCATCCTTGAGATGTTTCTACAACTTGATTGGAGTCCACCTGTGGTAAATTCAATTGATTGGACATGATTTGGAAAAGCACACACCTGTCTATATAAGGTCCCACAGTTGACAGTGCATGTCAGAGCAAAAACCAAGCCATGATGTCGAGGGAATTGTCCGTTGAGCTCCGAGACAGGATTATGTCGAGGCACAGATCTGGGGAAGGGTACCAAAACATTTCTGCAGCATTGAAGGTCCCCAAGAACAGAGTGGCCTCCATCATTCTCCAATGGAAGAAGTTTGGAACCACCAAGAGTCTTCCTAGAGCTGGCTGCCCAGTCATACTGAGCAATCAGGGGAGAAAGGCCTTGATCAAGGAGGTGACCAAGAACCAGATGGCCACTCTGACAGAGATCCAAAGTTCCTCTGTGGAGATTGGAGAACCTTCCAGAAGAACAATTACTCTGCAGCACTCCACCAATCAGGCTTTTATGGTAGAGTGGCCAGATGGAAGCCACTCCACATGACAGCCCGCTTGGAGTTTGCCAAAAGGAACCTCTCAGACCATGAGAAACAAGTTTCTCTGGTCTGATGAAACCAAGATTGAACTCTTTGGCCTGAATGTCAAGCGTCACGTCTGGAGGAAACCTGGCACCATCCCTATGGTGAAGCATGATGGTGGCAGCATCATGCTGTGGGGATGTTTTTCAGCAGCAGGGACTGGGAGACTAGTCAGGATTTGATTTGATTTGAGGGAAAGTTGGACGTAGCAAAATACAGAGAGATCCTTGATGAAAACCTGCTCCGGAGCGCTCAGGAACTGGGGCGAAGGTTCACCTTCCAACAGGACAGCGACCCTAAGTACACAGCCAAGAAAACACAGGATTGGCTTTGGGACTAGTCTCTGAATATCCTAGAGTGGCCCAGCCAGAGCCTGGGACTTGAACCCGACTGAACATCTCTGGAGAGACCTGAAAATAGCAGTGCAACAATGCTCGCCATCCAACCTGACAGAGCTTGAGAGGATCTGCAGAAAAAATGGGAGAAACTCCACAAATACAGGTGTGCCAAACTTGTAGCATCATACACAAGAAGACTCGAGGCTGTAATTTCTGCCAAAGGTACTTCAACAAAGTGCTGAGTAAAGGGTCTGAACACTTCTGAAAATGTGATATTTCCTTTATAATTGTTTTTATTGGGGCAAGAATGTCTAAAAACCTGTTTTTGCTTTTTCATTATGGATTATTGTGTGTAGATTGATGAGGATTTAAAAAAAATCAATTTTAGAATAAGGCTGTAACGTGACAAAATGTGGAAAAAGTGAAGGTAAGTAAAAGACAGATAGGCCTATCATGTACATGCCCTTATATCAGTCATCATTCAAAAAGAGGGTATCTTGTCCTGCTCCTGAAATCTGCTCCTGCATTCATTCAAGTCATCAGACACAGAGCATCGGGGTAGGTGCATGTCTGACATCAATGTGTGTGCAATTACAATGACAATTGTATATGGTCAATGCATTCTTTTTAAATATATAACATAATTATACTGTTTTATACATAGGCTATGGTGTAATGGAATGTTTTGCCTTGTGTTGTAGGTTTTATGGGTTTTGACACTCTTATGTAGGTGTTTACAACCAGCCATAGAATAACTACAGTGGCAGGTTTTGATACTCTTATGTAGGTGTCATAACCAGTCATAGAAAAACTACAGTGGCAGGTTTTGATACTCTTATGTAGGTGTCATAACCAGCCATAAATGTCACAACAGGTCTCAATATATGTGTCATGATAGTGTTATGACCATATTATAAAGGATTATCAAATGTTATATCAGCTGTTGTGACATATTATGACCGGGACATAACGTGTTATGATGCTGAGTGTGAAGTAAAGTGTTACCAAATACTGATTTCCCCCTAGTTGATCATTGTCTGCAGCCCCCCCCCCCCCCCCCCCCCCAGAGCCTTTAAGTCAATCGTACTCTCCCCCTCCCACCGCTTTTATACCCCCTCCCTCCCTGTCGCCGGAGCTGTGCTCATATCCATTACACAGCACCACTCCCATGATAAATCTGTCTGTCAGCAGAACATCATAATCAAATTGTTTCAGAGGTCATTTAACATCGCAGAGGAGGGACTTCACTTTAGCCCTGGGAAAATCCGTCTCAAATACAATTTATGTGTCAGAGATGAATTGTGGAACGAAACATTTACTGAGAAAATGAACTGTCCTGCCGTCTGAAATAGCCTTGTTACGGCCAACTGTGTCACTCTATCTGCAATCTTCCATTAAAGGTATTTAGTTGCAGCCTCCAGCTCCTGTTATCTCACCACCACCCACCAGTGGTTTGCATAAATAACCCATCACATTTTAGCCACTTATAAAACTGTACAGAGCCATTGTGGAAAAGTTACCCATTCTACAACTCATACGAACAATGTGTTTATATCAAACTGTACTCATGTATAATCATGTAGTTTAATTTCCATCATATCTTAACGTTTTACAAAGGAGACAGAGTTAACTATCCTCGGGGGTTTGTGGTTATATGGCCAATATACCACGGCTGAGGGCTGTATCCATGCACTCCGCATTGCGTCGTGCATAAGAACAGCCCTTAGTCGTGCTATATTGGCCACCTCCTCTGGCCTTATTGTTTCAATGTACCATGCAGGATTGTGACTAAATAAGATTGTAATTGTAGCCCACGGAACTAACATGCAAGTCACTCCTCCTTAAGTTTATCATAATGTGTTTTCTTCCTCAAATGATTCACTGATTTTGTTTCTGAGGTGAATTAATATTTTCCTTAAAACATAAACACTGGGAACAATAATTAGTATAACGGTTTTGCTGTTAATTTCAAAACAACATCAGTGATTATTATGTTTGTCTTGAATTAAGAATTAAAATGCTCCAAACTAAATTAGTTCAGTTTTAATTAATCAAGAATTTTTTAATAAACTTAATGGATTCCTTTTGCTTTGATTTAGTGTTCAATTACTGTTCCCTTATGCCGTTACTTGTTAGCTCTATATTATCAAATATCCATAACACACCGTGTTAAAACAATTTAATGGAAATCTAAGAATGCCACATTAGCCCTTTAACTGGCACACCAAGAAATAAATGTATAAATATATTCAAAAAAATGTGTATTTAGCCTTAATATAGGCCATAAATGAATATGTTTTATTTGCATGACTTAACACATCGCAAACATCCCAACCAGCTGGTTGATTTGCCCAATTTGTATTGGAATTTGCATAGATTTTTTTTATCATCCCCCAAAAATTACATTATGTCTACTTCAGTTACTTATAATGGAAGACAGGCCTAGTTAAATGAGGACTCATTTAAAATATTAATAAAATATGATACATTTGTTTGTCAAAATATGAATATAAAAATATACACACTACAAGACCAAAAGTATGTGGACACTTGCTCGTCGAACATCTCATTCCAAAATGATGGGCATTAATATGGAGTTGGTCCCCCCTTTGATGCTATAACAACCTCCACTCTCTGGGAAGGCTTTCCACTAGATGTTGGAACATTTCTATTCAGCCACAAGAGCATTAGTGAGGTTGAGCACTAATGTTGGGAGATGAGGCCTGGCTTTCAGTCAGCATTCCAATTCCTCCCAAATGTCTTCAATGCGGTTGATGTCAGGGCTCTGTGCAGGCCAGTCAAGTTCTTCCACAGTGATCTCGACAAAACCTTTCTGTATGGACCTCACTTTGTATCATTGTCATGCTGATTGTCATGCTGAACAGGAAGGGCCCTTCCCCAAACTGTTGCCACAAAGCAAGATGGTACCAACAGACAGGGCAACTCTGCTTCTAGCTCCTAAGAAACTTTGCAGTTTTTTGTGTGTCTTATTTCTTACATTATTAGTCCAGGAAATTCATTGTATGCTGTAGTGTTAAGATTTCCCTTCACTGGAACTAAGGGGCCTAGCCCAAACCATGAAAAAAGCCCCAGACCATTATTCCTCCTCCACCAAACTTTACAGTTGGCACTATGCAGTCGGGCAGGTAGCGTTTCTCCTGGCATCCGCCAAACCCAGATTCGTCCGCCTGCCTGCCAGATGGTGAAGGGTGATTAAGAGAACGCGTTTCATCTGCTCCAGAGTCCAATGGCGGCGAGCTTTACACCCCTCCAGGCGACACTTGGCACTGCGCATGGAGATTGTAGGCTTGTGTGCAGCTGCTCGGCCATGGAACCCATTTCATGAAGCTCCCGAATGAACGGTTCTTGTGCTGACGTTGCTTCCAGAGGCAGATTGGAACAGTTGATTTTTACTCGCTATGCGCTTCAGCAATCGCTGGTCCCGTTCTGTGGGGTTGTGTGGCCTACCAATTCACAGCTTAGCCGTTGTTGCTCCTATACGTTTCCACTGCACAATAACAACACTGACAGTTGACCAGGGTAGCTCTAGAAGGGATGAAATGTCTGAACTGACTTGTTGGAAAGATGTCATCATATGACGGTGCCACATTGAAAGTCACTGAACTCTTCAGTAAGGCCATTCTACTGCCAATCTTTGTCTATGGAGATTGCATGGCTGTGTGCTCGGTGTTATACACCTGTCAGCAATGGGTGTGGCTGAAATAGCCAAATCCACTAATTTGAAGGGGTGTTCACATACTTTTGTATATATGTAGTGTATGTAAATTCATGTGTTTACTGTTTATATGCTCATAATACATGTAAAATGACATGTACTGAATAATATTGTAAATCATATTGAAGATAACAAGCAGACAGTAAATACTGATGTGAAAATCAGAAGATTTATTTGCACAGACAAAAAAATCCTATAACAATGTTCCTCCATTGTCCATAATAGCTAGTTTTGACTAAATTGCATTCCTTTAATTGGCAACTCTAACACCTAGTAGAGTATAGTTTTCAAAAGTTCCTAAAATGATAAAACAAGAACATTATAATAATTGAATAACTCCAAAATGATGTTGTAGAGGTCAACAAACATTTTACAGTCTCGTAATTTCCTGTTTTATACACAATTAGTAGCGGGAATGAGTGATTAATGAGATTTGGTTTTGCTAACGTTCACTTCCTGGTTTTCAACAATCTTTGAATGTGTGTCCGATAATGAAAAGCATATGATCATTTTACTAAATGGCAATATTTGAGATGATAAAATATGCCCAACTATTATTCATGTGTTTAATTTCATTTAAAATTGTCAAAATTTGCTCAGCCACATGGTTGAGCTGCCTGTTAAAGGGTTAACATGCTGGCCATAGTCCTGTCTGTTTTCCCCAACACCACCACGCCTCTCTTGGGAGGACCCTTTTATTTATATTCTCTTTAAGAAAAAGCCTTGTGGCACGTAGTATGCCTAGGGAAACAACTGTAGCATGACACTATCTCTTCACTGCCATCATTGTCACCAAAGTGATTACTCATCTGTCAGGCTGCAAAACCAATGAAAGGGAAAAGGAAGAAATGGAAGTAAGCCAAGCATAGAAAATAAGCCAAGTACACAACAAACTATTATATTGGACTATTTATTATCCTGACCAATCAATATTTAGGGTGTGCCTCCCTCTCAAATTGTTGGTGACTGTACAGTGTATGGGTATAGTGTAGGAACATTCCAACCCTAAGGCCCGTGTCATACTTGTTTGGAAGTGAAATAATCTGTATATTATTTTAGGGATGGAAAATATGCATGTTTGTGATTCTTCAAAGGGAGGCTGGCATACCTAATGCATAAGTAATGTGGTTCACTTTCAAGTGTAACGTTTCACTTTTGCCTCAGGAATATTAGTCCTCTGTGTTGGTATCGCTCCCATTCTCTGCAAACACATAAAATCAGGATGAAACTAGGAGGGGATGTAAGCCTATAGCACACCAACGACAGCAGTAAGACAGAGAACCTAATGTTTATGGGCAGAGACATAAGAAGGAGGCTCAACTGCATGTTGATATTTCGTGTTGACATTGCATATTGAGTTTCATTGTTTGCTTGTGTATGTGAAGATATTTATTTTTACACTCAGCCTCTTTTTCAGCTCTTCTCTTTTCAGCAAACAAACTGCATATGCAGTGTATTCCCTAGAGTCCTCTCATGTTGTGTGAAAGTATTTCTGTGAATGGTCAAAGTGAGATTAGCCAAAGTGGCTGGTTCCCTGTGGGCTGAGAGCAGGTGAGAAGGTATGGGGACTTTATGATGAAAATGTAATTTAGCTGAGGAGATTAGATTCAGCTGCTCAACTCCTCAGGTAAAGCTTAGCTCACAGCTAGACACATCTATTTGGACATTCATTGGCTCCAGTGGTTACCTATTTCTTTTAACCTGAATAATAATACATTGAGTGTCCTAATCGATGGCATCCTGAGGGCCAGACTAAATGGAAACAGGAAACAATGACAGAGACAATCAAACATACAGGAATAGATTTGTGAGACAGCAGCTTTGTTAAGCGAGGGGGGGGGGGGGGGGCATCGAGCCAGCTGCTGCCAGATTGAGAGCTTTGTGGCACAACAGAGACAGGCTGTAGCCACAGCCCTAACTACTACCCACTCGTATCAACTGATTTAGGATCAGGCATGTGCTTTCATGACTGATTTTAGTTGTTGTGAGACAAACAACATACTTTAGTTTTTGTGAGACAAACAACATAGCTGGCCTTGATCCATAAGCAGAAAAGACTAACAGTAAGCAGGCAATAGCTACTTCATGGATTGTTACCATGTATAGTTGCAGTCTGTATCATGCTTGTTTCAGGGCTATGGACAGCTAAAGTCTACATTCTGATCCAGGTAAACTTAGCTCTCAGTCTGAACTGGTCAGCTTTAGCTGGAGAGTGGCAAGACACACAGGAGAAGCTATTTGCCAGAGGCACTGTGTCCCCCACCTAACAGAAGATGCCACAGGTTACTAACTCACGAAGCTGGTTGAGAGAATGCCAAGAGTGTGCAAAGCTGTCGTCAAGGCAAAGGGTGACTACTTTGAAGAATCTCAAATCTCAAATATATTTAGATTTGTTTAACACTTTTTTTGGTTACAACATGATTCCATACGCGTTATTTCATAGTTTTGATGTCTTCACTATTATTCTACAATGTAGAAAATAGTACAAATAAAGAAAAACCCTTGAAATGAGTCCAAACATTTGACTTGTACTGTATATCTGTCTCCCATTAACTTCACATGGATAGACATTAATAGATTTAGAGCAGAGATAGCCATGCACTGTTTCCCCATGAGTCCTCTTAAACCTCTGGACATTCTGTATAAAGCGTGTTACACACATCATTAGCTCAACAATGCACACTGTAAGTGCGGTCACATTTATTAACATGCCAGTTGATAAAGGGATAGGTGTGAATATGATACTAATGGTTAAGGCCTGAGGCCCAGCCCCAAGCCCAACCCGCTGGATTTTTCAGGACTGTGTCCAAAGGCTCACTTGAGGAGCCTCTTTCAGAAATCTATGATGGATTAACCAAAGAAATGCAACTTCCTAGAGGATTTACAGTGTTCATTTAGATGATGGTTACTTCTGGCACAAAATAATGTTGGCTCTTTAAATCTCATTGTGTTTTTGTCATGAAAAATAGCCTAATGGAAACATATTTTCATATCAGTTATTTGAGCAATTGCCAGCTGGCTGCATAGAGATATTTTCAGTAAAAATCACAGTATTTCTAATTCCAGGTATTCATAATAAAACAGCAGTGGATTTGGAGCTATATTTATTGTCACTAAATCCAATTGTGGTTCAAGTGAAAGCACACATCAAAGCCATAATGGAAAGCTGAGGTTTGAATGACACTGAACAAAAATAGAAAAGCAACATGCAACCATTTCAAAGATTTAACTGAGTTACAGTTGATATAAGGAACTATGAATTTTACATGACTGAGAATATAGATATGCATCTGTTGGTCACATACACCTTTTAAAAAAGATAGGGGCGTGGATCAGAGAACCCGTCAGTATATGGTCCGCCACCATTTGAATTATGCAGCGAGACACAGCTCCTGGCCACTGGCACACTTCTCCAGCGTGCCAGTGTCCATCGAAGGTGAGCATTTGCCCACTGAAGAAGGTTACGAGGCCGAACTGGAGTCAGGTCAAGACCTTGGTGAGGACGACGAGCACGCAGATGAGCTTCCCTGAGATGATTTCTGACAGGGCAGAAATTGTTCGGTTGTGCAAACCCACAGTTTCATCAGCTGTCCGGGTGGCTGGTCTCAGACGATCCCGCAGGTGAAGAAGCCGGATGTGGAGGTCCTGGGCTGGTGTGGTTGCACATGGTCTGCAGTTGTGAATCCAGTTGGACGTACTGACAATTTTTCTAAAATGATGTTGGCGGCGGCTTATGATAGAGAAATTGACAGTAAATTCACTGGCTACAGTTCTGGTGGAAATTCCTGCAGTCAGAATGCCAATTGCACACTCCCTCAAAACTTGCAACATCTGTAGCATTGTGTTGTGACAAAAATGCACATTTTAGAAATAAGCTTTTTGTACTTATGGAAAATTCTGGGATCTTTTATTTCAGCTCATGAAACAAGGGACCAACATTTTATGTTTACATATTTATTCAGTATATTAATTTGCATGGCAATCAGAAAATAGCCAAATGTAATGGCGCACAACGTAAAAGCCCTTATGTGATCGCAATTCCCAGACTACAATGCTGCAGTAAGGTGCTCAGTCTTTATTTAAATTAAACTTTACACCCATGACAATGGAAAATGTAGAGCGATTGAGAGTGGCACAGGAGCTGGCTGAGCAAAGCAGGGTATTTAGCTCTCTAAAGTGAGGCCAGAGAACAAACAGGAGCTTCACAACAACCACACAATGGACACACATGTCTAATCTCTGTTATTCTGGGAAAGTGTCAGTGCATCTCTGTCGCTTCAATCAATAGATCCCTCTCCCTCCAAACAAAAATACCCAACTGAGATGGTTAGCCTAGACAAAGCATTGAAAGAATGCATTGAAAGATTGTCAAACAATTTGACATCTTCTCATGTTTTAAAGTTCTCTTCAAAATGCATTTCAAATTGTTTTGCCCTAACAAAAGAACCTATTTTACATGTACAATAAACACATACATAAAAACACAAATCATGAAGTAAAAATGTGGCTTATTGTATAACAATCTACTGTTGGAACACAAACATTTCTGGGTAGACAGACAATGCATAAGCCAGAGCGAGACGGTAAGAATGGAGGGGTCGTGGCCCCGGTGAGTTTCCCGCCCATAGGCCTAAGGAGGCCCAGCTCGCTGGTGTCTCTTTCTTATTATATTGTGTTATAATGAGGGGAAAGCTGGGAGGCCATTGAGCTCTGATGACCCTTATTAGTGACTCTGCCTGCCAAAGCCTAGTAAAGCACAAGTTTTGTGAGAGTTATTTATTTCATCTCTCCACTGGTCTATTATTTTCCATATTTTGTTAAGAACATATCAATACCAATGGAAACCCGTTGTCACGCCCTGATCTGTTTCACCTGTCCTTGTGATTGTCTCCACACCCTCCAGGTGTGCTGATTTTCCCCAGTGTATTTATCCCTGTGTTTCCTGTCTCTCTGTGCCAGTTCGTCTTGTATGTTTCCAAGTCAACCAGCGGTTTTCCCGTTCTCCTGCTTTTTGTATTTCTCCTTTTTCTAGTCCTCCTGGTTTTGACCCTTGCCTGTTTCTGGACTTTGCACCCGCCTGCCTGACCATTCTGCCTGCCTTGACCACGAACCTGTCTGCCACTCTGTACCTCCAGGACTCTGATCTGGTTTTGACCTTTTTGCCTGTCCACGACCATTCTCTTGCCTACTCCTTTTGGATTGATAAACATGGTAAGACTCCAACCATCTGCCTCCTGTGTCTGCATCTGGGTCTCGCCTTGTGGCATGATACCCATTTAATTTGAAACCTCATTTGATACCGTTGCAGAGCAGAAAGTATTGAACAGTAATTGAAGCGAGACACAGTAGTAATGTATTGTATTCATTTTTCTGGTTCAGTTTCTGTTTTCACAAGGCCCATTTCAAACACGTAGTTTCATTCCTGATTATGTCCATATAAGGACATATTTCTGTGCCCTTTTTGTAATTCTGTGATCGGTTAAAAAGAGAAATCAATAAAGACACGTCATGCTGTTAAAAGCTCCCATGCGGTGAGTCCATGAAAAACACAAGGTCATTCATTTACTGTGCTTATGTCACCACTAGGTTGCCTTTTTTCTCTTCCTGCTTTTCCCTCTGCTGCAAATTATATGTAAAGTCATCAGTGGGATGAACAGTCCAATGAAACGAAGAGACATCTACAAAAAATGTCTAACAGAAATAGAAGACAATCAAGTCTTAATCATTTACTGAATGCATGTTCAAGCCGACACTAAACAAGGTAAAGTATCTCTGTCTTTAGAGAATAATGAGTCCTTTGGGATTGGAACATGGAAAAGGTAGATGGATGAATAGATCAAGGTCAGCTCACCTCTCTTCTCCCTCTCATCTTCTTTCTTAGAATTTCTACATGACGTTACATGGAAACCGAGTGAGTTAAAGGTTTCTTTGTACAAGCCAAACATCAGGCTTTCACAATTCACACAGCTTCCAGACAACCTTTTCTTATTTCTTATTCTTCACTCTCTCCCTGGAGCTTAGCCCAAAGCCAGTCGGGGCCCCCCTCCCAAAAAAATGGCAATAGCTAAATGCATGATTTTGGTGCACTTTGACATGAACATTGAGAGATTAGAACATTGAGAGAGATCTTTTTCAGGTAACTTGCACCTTCCCACCTGCCACAGCAGACACTGCCAGTACTCAATTACAGTAGCTATTGTGGGTCTCTCTACTCTGGAACACTCTGTACTCTCTACTCTGGAACACATAGATCTAAAGCAGTGGTCATCAACCTTTTCTGAGTCAAGATAACTTTCTAAAATCAAAATGCAAGCCGAGATCTACAGCTCAGATTTGATTATATACGTGACTTAAAAAATGTAAGCCTATGCGACATTAATCTATTCAAAACAGTAGTGTAGCAATGAGGTTTGTGCAGTAGGCTGTAGGCCCAATACCATTTTTAAAAAATGCAGTTAAGCTATATAATCACACCGTTAATAGTTAAATTGTTGTATTACTTGTGAGGAACAGCTTAGTGAGCATACATTTAAATAACTGGGTTTTTATTTGAATTTTACTGTGCTGATGGTAGGAGAGGGAGAGAGCAGCAGACTAAGGGTCTGCCTCTCAATGTCCCTCCATTCTCCCTTTCCTCCACTGCCACTGACCAAAAAGGGACACTTCAGTCTTCCAGCTGATGGTGCACTCTAGTCAAACTTAAACATAAACTCATTCATAAAAAGTAATGGTTTTAAAAGTTTTGATCTCACAGTATAAACTTTGCTGTAGTTTTTTTTACTCCTGCTATGTTACAGCAGACGCGGTAATCTGAGACATCCGATTGGCCAGCACTAGGCCTATAGTGCACTTGACTTGCTCTCTGGGCCTGCCGGGAAGGCAGAGTTTGTACCTTCAGACACATGAAATGGTTCAAAATGGGAACACTTTGCCTACCTGGCGCGCAGAGCAGCTGAATCAGATGCACCTACCGCCAACAGCTCCACTCACCCAAGTCATAGACTGCTCTCTCTGCTACTGCACTGCAAGCGGTAGAAAAGTCTCGGTCCAAAAGGCTCCTAACAGCTTCAGTCTGCTGTGTGCTCACCCTTCCTCTGCCTCTCTCCATCACTTTCTCTGTGTTGTCTTTTGCTGTCTCTCGGCTGCCCTCTTCTGTTGCCGTCTCTTAATCTTCTATGTTGTCTCTTTTGTCTACCCTCCTCTCTCGTCCTGTCCTGGTTTGTTTTAATAGTAATTTCACAGGATTTTTCACCTCACCTGCAAATTCTTTGTAATCCATGTTATATTTTTTCACTGTATGTATTTCACCTGTTATAATTTGTGCACATAAATACAACCAATTAGAATCTATAGAGCAGCTAGAAGTGATAGAGTCTACTGTGTGCTCAACCCACCTCTGTTCTCTCTCCATCTGCCCTCTTCTGTCTCTTTCTCTGTCTTGTCTGTTGCTGTCTCGGGTTATTCATTGTTGCTGTCTCCTTTGTCTGTCCCTTTCTCTTATGGCCTGTTCTGTTCTTCTGGTGTCTTTTTCCATCATATCCTACTGTTCTGTAGCAGTCTCTGTGTCTCTCTCCATCATCTGCTCTTCTGTTGCATCTGCAAGGTAGAGGTGCAACATTTCATGAGTTTGTTTTAAAATTACTGTATACTGACATGACCAGGGCAACTGAACTGTAAAGAAAAATTGAAGTGTCTGCATGACAGAGCAACACAACTGCAAACATGACAGATAAGAAGCAACCCCATAGGCAATATAAAGAGACCCCAAAAAATACCTGTAGAATGGGATAAGTTATAAGACGTCTATGATTCATTTAATTTAGTCAGTTCTACCACCCCAACATTGCCCATTTTAAACAGGGTTAAATATCTAGTTGTAGTTCAGCTTCAGTCCACAGGGGGGTACTGTGTCATTATTGAGTCAGATAAACGTTCTCTCATCTCTTCGGTTTCAGTTAGCTAGTCAGCCAGTAGCTACCAAAGTGGCTAGCCAGCCAAGCTAGCTACACAAACGAAACCCATCAAATATACTCCCTGGAAATGAAACACTTTTCCTAACATGACTTATATCAACATCCTTAGCTTGCTCATTCACTAAATATACTGTTTATTAACTCTGACTGACACCCAATAGTTTACGGATGTTGAGCACTAACGCTAGCTTGTTAGCATTAACCAATCCTTATGCTGAGGGAGACGACTTAGCTAGTAAGTTATCACTAACCCTGCACAAAGCTGTGGCTAACTCTGCTGCATTTGACTTTCTGACTGCTCTTCTCTCTCCACCTCATTCACTGGTGCCTGCTCATGCTCAACCTGCTTGCTTTTTTTTTTTCTTTTGGAAGAAGTTCTGGATATCCATATTTGCTCTGTGCTAAGATGCAGACTCTGACTGAGTGACAGGTGTTTTGTTGAGTGATGACAATGACATTTAACCGGCGCTGTAGGGGTGGGGGAGGGTCAAGGGACATGATCGGTGTACTGCCTTGTGAAATCTCGACCAATCACAGCAAGGACTCACTCCAGGGGCTTCCTGCAGTACCTGCTGCTGCTTAGCGCTGTGTATTGTATTGTTTATTCTTGTCATTCAAATTTGTCAGTCAAAAATTAAATACAGTGCCTTGCGAAAGTATTCGGCCCCCTTGAACATTGCAACCTTTTGCCACATTTCAGGCTTCAAACATAAAGATATAAAACTGTATTTTTTTGTGAAGAATCAACAACAAGTGGGAAGCAATCATGAAGTGGAACGACATTTATTGGATATTTCAAACTTTTTTAACAAATCAAAAACTGAAAAATTGGGCGTGCAAAATTATTCAGCCCCTTTACTTTCAGTGCAGCTAACTCTCTCCAGAAGTTCAGTGAGGATCTCTGAATGATCCAATGTTGACCTAAATGACTAATGATGATAAATACAATCCACCTGTGTGTAATCAAGTCTCCGTATAAATGCACCTGCACTGTGATAGTCTCAGAGGTCCGTTAAAAGCGCAGAGAGCATCATGAAGAACAAGGAACACACCAGGCAGGTCCGAGATACTGTTGTGAAGAAGTTTAAAGCCGGATTTGGATACAAAAAAGATTTCCCAAGCTTTAAACATCCCAAGGAGCACTGTGCAAGCGATAATATTGAAATGGAAGGAGTATCAGACCACTGCAAATCTACCAAGACCTGGCCGTCCCTCTAAACTTTCAGCTCATACAAGGAGAAGACTGATCAGAGATGCAGCCAAGAGGCCCATGATCACTCTGGATGAACTGCAGAGATCTACAGCTGAGGTGGGAGACTCTGTCCATAGGACAACAATCAGTCTTATATTGCACAAATCTGGCCTTTATGGAAAAATGGCAAGAAGAAAGCCATTTCTTAAAGATATCCATAAAAAGTGTCGTTTAAAGTTTGCCACAAGCCACCTGGGAGACACACCAAACATGTGGAAGAAGGTGCTCTGGTCAGATGAAACCAAAATTGAACTTTTTGGAAACAATGCAAAACGTTATGTTTGGCGTAAAAGCAACACAGCTCATCACCCTGAACACACCATCCCCACTGTCAAACATGGTGGTGGCAGCATCGTGGTTTGGGCCTGCTTTTCTTCAGCAGGGACAGGGAAGATGGTTAAAATTGATGGGAAGATGGATGGAGCCAAATACAGGACCATTCTGGATGGAGTCTGCAAAAGACCTGAGACTGGGACGGAGATTTGTCTTCCAACAAGACAATGATCCAAAACATAAAGCAAAATCTACAATGGAATGGTTCAAAAATAAACATATCCAGGTGTTAGAATGGCCAAGTCAAAGTCCAGACCTGAATCCAATCGAGAATCTGTGGAAAGAACTGAAAACTGCTGTTCACAAATGCTCTCCATCCAACCTCACTGAGCTCGAGCTGTTTTGCAAGGAGGAATGGGAAAAAAATGTCAGTCTCTCGATGTGCAAAACTGATAGAGACATACCCCAAGCGACTTACAGCTGTAATCGCAGCAAAAGGTGGCGCTACAAAGTATTAACTTAAGGGGGCTGAATAATTTTGCACGCCCAACTTTTCAGTTTTTGATTTGTTCAAAAAGTTTGAAATATCCAATAAATGTCGTTCCACTTCATGATTGTGTCCCACTTGTTGTTGATTCTTCACAAAAAAATACAGTTTTATATCTTTATGTTTGAAGCCTGAAATGTGGCAAAAGGTCGCAAAGTTCAAGGGGGCCGAACACTTTCGCAAGGCACTGTATTATGCTGCATAGTGCAGGTGATGCGTGGTTCTGAAAACACATATCAGACTGAAAATATATGTTCGTTGAGCAGGTGTCCACATACTTTTGGCCATGTAGTGTGTATATATATTTTTATTCAGATTTTTCAGAGGGTGTTACAGTACCCTCAGCACCACTACTTCCCAAAGCTATGCAGAGGAGAGTGTGTAATAATGACAGGTAATGTGGGAAAGGACTATAAATGATGTCCACTGAAAGCAGAGAGTGTAGGCTGCCAGAGCTGCCATGCATTTAAAGTAGTGCGGCTCTTTGAGTACACACAACACAGCACAAGGTGTAATTGCATTTTGACTGGGTCGTACTTCTGAGTCATTTTACTGGGGGAAGAGACAAAGGCATATGGGTAACCAGCTGGCTACCTTCACAAAAGTGTGACCCTGTACTGAGAGAAGTGTGACAGGGTAAATTTAAGAGGGACCGCTGCACAGTTTTCACTGAGTAATGAGCCAGTAATTACTCTCGTAATTACAACCTGTGAATACAAACATGCCTGGGAATCTACTGATCACTACTGGTCTATTTGGTTTCTTGAGTTTAAAATTACTCTCAGGTGCTAATTTGAAGTAAATGTGGCATTTATGGGATTTTTTTTATTGGGATGTAATGTCAATGTTATTGGGGTGTGGGTGAGATCATACCATTCCTCCTCATCCTCCATACTACTTCTGATGAACTTACCACTAAAGAGAGAAGACGCAGTCCTCTCCAACTATGAATTAATTGCCATCTTATAACCAGAGGTTCCCATTTTGGCGGGATAAGGGTAAGGGTTGAGCCAGAGTTGAACATAAGGCTAGGGTAAGGGTTATACAAATATTAGGGTTAGGGTAAAGGTTAGGGTTGAACCGGGGTGTGGTCATGAAGCTAGGATTAGGGTTAGTACTTTTATCCTAATTTCTATCTTACTCCTTTTTGGACCTGTAAGGTGCTGAGCTCGGCTCTGATGGGCTCTCCCTTTGACCCAAGGTGCAGGAGCCCAGCTCCGGGTAGTTCCAACTCATTTGAATCACTGCTTATAACCCTCTTAGACCTATCTGTGGATGGCATGTGAAACGACATACATAAGATGAAAGAACGCAAACGTATCCTCAAATCCATTTCAAACAACTGGATATTCCAGAGAGTTATTTGGTTTTGGTTTGATGTTTGCGACAGCTCTCTGCAAACAGACAAAGAAGACATTGCATAGTGGCTTGGTGTCATTTTCTCACAAAAAAAAGTATAATGGTGGTGAATTACCTTGAAGAATCAGGTGGATGTGGCAGACATGATAAAGTTCTGCTCTACTCCTTTGGCTTGGCAGTGAACTGTGAGGGCCTTATTGATTGGAGTTTCATTAGTAGCCCATGACTCGCTGTAAATGCTGGAGGTTAGAATATTAGAGTTCCACCTGGGACCCAGTTTCTGTATAAACTCACACACTGGCTGGCTCAGGAGTCACAGGGAGGATGGAGATGGTGTATCTGGAGTCCAAGTCTCCCTAGCATCTCTCTTGTGAGAGAGAGAGAGAGGGGGGGGGGGGGGGGTCCAGCATATGCCCGGGGCCAGTGCATCCTGATGTGTCCACTTTAAAGGAGGGAAATTAGGGAGTTCATGGAGGGGAGATGCCACTCGCCAGGCCATGCAATCTCCTTATCACCAGGAGCCAGATTATGGTTGGAGGGGTCCACACAGATGAGAGCAGTTGCAGGTTCAGAGACCACATGGTACAGACTGTGCATCCTCAATGTATGGATAATGTATAAGAGGTTGGGGGAGGGAAGTGGGGTTCAATAATACAATAGGCTCTAAAGTAGGCTCAACTAAACTCTTAGCTGTTAATGTAAGAAGTCTGACCTATCAGTCTGCTTCTGTTTTGAAAAGTCAAAAGGCTAATTATCTGATTCCAATCTCTTGGGCAGACACCAAGGAGTATTACGTTAGTATTATGTTTGCTTCCACCAATTTGTATTTCATGTTAGACTGTGGAGGAATGAGAATCTTTCAGCACTTTCTCCTCTACAGACTGTTTCAGAGTGGGTGTAAGATATTACCAGTGGCATTTCAATGCCGAACCAATCTATTTCAACATGCATCTGTTCAATTATACCTGAGAACCTCCAGATAATTACCTTTCTCCCCTCCGGCTCCACTGAATTACTATTGATCCAGGGAACTTAAGAGCCAACCAGAGCATATCTCCACATCCTTATAAGAGAGATGATGCAGTCACAAAACTCTTTCCTGCTTCTCGACTTTCTAATCTCCTGTCTCTGTCACAAACAGAGAGATTATTGAACTACTGGTACCCACTACGTGTGCTTGATACCGGTGAAACTGGTTTAAGTCAATTGTTGTTTACGAATATTCTCAGATTTTTAAGTAAGGGCTGGATTCAATCAGTGGTGCTGAAGATTTTTAAAGGCAATGTTTCCGCGGTCGCGGAGACTGCATTCATGGTAAACGATGCATATGTCAGCTCAATCAAAAATGACATTTAAATTTCAATCCCGCTACAACAGCAGATCTTCAGCTCTACGGATTGAATCCAGCCCAAGGTAAAAAAAAAATCTGTTGTTCTGCAACCGAGCAGGGCAGTTAACTCACTGTTCCACGGGCGCCGATAACGTGGATATCGATTAAGGCAGCGCCCCGTACCTCTCTGATTCAGTTAATGCGTTAAATGCGGAAGACACATTTCAGTTGAATGCATTCAGTTGAACAACTGACTAGGTATCCCCCTTTCCCTTTCCCTAAATCAATCAGGGAAGGGCCTCTATATAATAAACTGCATCTGCAGTTAATCAACTTCAACGTGCACAGCCAGCGGAGAGATCCAAAGAGACAATGCTGTGCTTATATTCTTGTTGGGTACACGAACAGTGGTCAAGCTGTTATGGAGAGGGGTAAACATCTATTCTCTTAACAATGCATGTATGTGTTTATCAAGATGAGCGGTCCAGAGCATGGGAAATATACAAACAGGAAACCCCTATTTCAGCAGCTTCACAGAACATCCTCTCATAGCAGCGTTAAAGACATGCTCCAGAACTTTGTCGATGAGTAAGTATTTTTTAAACCTCACGTTTTGGGATGGATGTGTACATATGTAGTTCATACGTGCATAATCTATGAGCAGAATGACTGTTTTACATCAATGAACCACGAAATTACCTAAAGTTGGCACCAATGAAAAAGGCTGACGTTTTACATTCTCCCAACCAATTGTGCAATTATTTTTATTTTTTTGCATTTTGTGTAACTTATTTTTTAAACTTATTGTGTACATAATATCTACCATCTCTTATGACCAGAAATAACATCTGGACGTCAGAAAAGCGATTACTCACCGCGGACTGGAAGAAACTTTTTCCTTTAACGAGTCTGACGAGAAGGATATCCTGCTTTCACTGGAACAGGCTCAGATCCACGCCTTTTGCGTGATGAAAAGACGCCGGAAAAGGGGACGCAGATCGGGGATCCTTCTGAGAAGCCAGAGGCGAGCGAGTAAACTCCCAATGCCTTCTATTCTTTTGTTAACGTGCAATCGTTAGAAAATAAAATTGATGACCTACTATTAAGATTATCCTACCAACGGGACATTAAAAACTGTAACATCTTATGTTTCATGTGGTTGAACGAAGATTTACCACTACAAAGCAAAGCTGGCACTAAAATGCTCACCCAGAAGTGGCGCTCCTAGTGGCCGGGGACTTTATTGCAGGCTAACATAAATCAGTTTCACCAAATTTTTTACAGCATGTCACATGTGCAACCAGGGAAAACAAAATCCTAGACAACCTTTACTCCACACACAGAGATGCATGCAAAGCTCTCCCCCACCCTCCGTTTGGCAAATCTGACCACAATTCAATCCTCCTGATTCCTGCTTACAAGCAAAAACTAAAGCAGGAAGTACCAGTGACTCGCTCAATACGGAAGTGGTCAGACTATTTTGCTAGCAGGACTGTTTTGCAGGACTGTTTTGCTAGCACAGACTGGATAATGTTCCGGGATTCATCCCACGGAATTGAGGAATGCATTACCTCAGTAATCGGCTTCATCAATAAGTGCCTCGATGACGTCATCCCCACAGTGACTGTATGTACAGTTGAAGCCGGAAATTTACATACAGTTAAGTTGGAGTCATTAAAACTCATTTTTCACCCACTCCACAAATGTCTTGTTAACAAACTATAGTTTTGGCAAGTCGATTAGGACATCTACTTTGTGCATGACACAAGTCATTTTTCCAACAATTGTTCACAGACAGATTATTTCACTAATAATTCGCTGTGTCACAATTCCAGTGGGTCAAAAGTTTACATACACTAAGTTGACTGTGCCTTCAAACAGCTTGGAAAATTCCAGAAAATTATGTCTTGGCTTAAGAAGCTTATGAAAGGTTACTTGACATAATTTTTGTCAATTTGAGGTATACCTGCTGATGTATTTCAAAGCCTACCTTCAAACTCAGTGCCTCTTTGAACGTACTTTGGTGCGAAAAGTGCACATCAATCCCAAAACAACAGCAAAGGACCTTGCGAAGATGCTGGAGGAAAAAGGTACAAAAGTATTTATATCCACAGTAAAACAAGTCCTATATCGACATAACCTGAAAGGCCGCTCAGCAAGGAAGAAGCCACTGATCCAAAACCACCATAAAAAGGCCAGACTACGGTTTGCAGCTGCACATAGGGACAAAGATCATACATTTTGGAGAAATGTCCTCTGGTCTGACGAAACAGAAATGGAACTGTTTGGCCATAATGACCATCGTTAGGTTAGGAGGAAAAAGGGGGAGGCTTGCAAGCCGAAGTCCACCATCCCAACCGTGAAGCATGGGGGTGGCAGCATCATGTTGTGTGGGTGCTTTGCTGCAGGAGGGACTGGTGGCATCATGAGGAGGGAAAACTATGGGGATATATTGAAGCAACATCTCAAGACATCAGTCAGGAAGTTGAAGCTTGGTTGCAAATGGGTCTTCCAAATTGACAATGGCCCCCAGCATACTTCCAAAGTTGTGGCAAAATGGCTTAAACTTCTTGATAGTACCCATCCCTCATGCGGGAGCGTAATCATAGCCTCAAACTAATTAGCATAACGCAGCGGGCATAAATATCCCTAGAAAATGTTCCTATTCATGAAAATCACAAATGAAATATATTGAGACACAGGTTAGCCTTTTGTTAATCACACTGTCATCTCAGATTTTCAAAATATGCTTTACAGCCAACGCTAGACAAGCATTTGTGTAAGTTTATCATGGCATAATGCTAGGCTAGGCTCTGCTACCAGCAGGCAACATTTTCACGAAAATAAGAATCAAATTAAATAATTTCCCTTTGAAGAACTTCAGATGTTTTCACTCAGGAGACTCCCAGTTAGATAGCAAATGTTCCTTTTTTTCCAAAAATATTATTTTTGTAGGCGAAATAGCTCCGTTTGTTCTTCACGTTTGGCTGAGAAATCGATCGGAAAATGCAGTCACTACAACTTTTTTCCAAATTAGCTCCATAATATCGACAGAAACATGGCAAACGTTGTTTAGAATCAATCCTCAAGGTGTTTTTCACATATCTATTCGATAAAATATCCACCGGGACAATTGGTTTCTCATAAGAAGCGATTGGAAAAATGACTACTTCTGTACGTTACGCAAGATTTTCTGCGGGAGCCATCATGTGACAACTTGCTCAATGTGGTCCCTTATAGCTATTCTTCAACATAAATGTGTAAAAAGACGTCACAATGCTGTAGACACCTTGGGGAATACGTAGAAAGCGTAAGCTCATTCGTAGCCCATTCACAGCCATATAAGGAGTCATTGGCATGCAGGGCTTTCAATATATGGGGCACTTCCTGGTTGGATTTTTATCTGGATTTCGCCTGTAACATCAGTTCTGTTGCACTCACAGACAATATATTTGCAGTTTTGGAAACGTCAGAGTGTTTTCTATCCAAAGCTGTCAATTATATGCATAGTCGAGCATCTTGTCGTGACAAAATATCCCGTTTAAAACGGGAACTTTTTTTATCCAAAAATGAAAATACTGCCCCCTAGTTACAGGTTAAGGACAACAAAGTCAAGGTGGTCTTCACAAAGCCCTGACCTCAAATCTATAGAAAATGTGTGAGCAGAACTGAAAAAGCATGTGAGAGCAAGGAGACCTACAAACCTGACTCAGTTACACCAGCTCTGTCAGGAGGAAAGGGCCAAAATTCACCCAACTTATTGTGGGAAGCTTGTGGAAGGCTCCCCAAAATGTTTGACCCAAGTTAAACAATTTAAATGCAATGCTACCAAAGACTCATTGAGTGTATGTAATTGTCTGACCCACTGGGAATGTGATGAAAGAAATAAAAGCTGAAATAAATCATTCTCTCTACTATTATTCTGACATTTCACATTCTTAAAATAAAGTGGTGATCCTAACTGACCTAAGACAGGGACTTTTTTACAATGATTAAATGTCAGGAATTGTGAAAAACTGAGTTTAAATGTATTTGGCTAAGGTGTATGTAAACTTCCGACTTCAACTGTACATATCCCAAACAGCCGGTCTAGCTAAAGGCTAGACCGTCCGCTTTCAAGGAGCGGGAGAGTAATCGAGACGCTTACAAGAAATCCCGCTATGCCCTCAGACGAACCATCAAACAAGCAAAGCGTCAATACAGGATTAAGATAGAATCCTACTACACCAGCTCTGACGCTAAACTATTACGGACTACAGAGGGAAACCCAGACGTGAGCTGCCCAGTGACGCGAGCCTACCAGACGAGCTAAATTCATTTTATTCTCGCTTCAAAGCAAGCAACACTGAAGCATGCACGAGAGCACCAGCTGTTCTGAATGACTGTGTGATAACGCTCTCGGGAGCAAATTTGAACAAAACCTTTAAACAGGTCAACATTCAAAAAGCCGCTTGGCCAAACGACTTAGCAGGACGTGTACTCAAAGTATGCGCTGACCAACTGTCAAGTGTCTTCACTGACATTTTCAACCTCTCCCTGATCGAGTCTATAATACCTACATGTTTCAAGCAGACCACAGTAGTCCCTGTGCCCAAAGAAGCGAAGGTAAATCATTACCGCACCGTGGCAATCACGTCATTAGCCATGAAGTGTTTTGAAAGCCTGGTCATGCCTGACATCAACAGCATCCTCCAGGACACCCTAGACCCACTCCAAATTGCATATAGCTACAACAGATCCACAGATGATGCAATCACAATCCACACTGCCCTTTCTCACCTGGACAAAATGAACACCTATGTGAGAATGCTTTTCATCGATTACAGCTCAGCGTTCAACGCCATAGTGCCCACGAAGCTCATCATTAAGCTAAGGACCCTGGGACTAAACACCTCCCTCTGCACCTGGATCCTGGACTTCCTGACGGAGTAAGCAGTAAGAGTAGGCATCAACATGTCTGCCACGCTGATCCTTAACACTGGGGTGTGTACTTAGTCCCCTCCTGTATTCCCTGTTCACCCACGACTTCATGGCCAAACACGACTCCAAAACCATCATTAAGGTTGCCGACAACACAACAGTGGTAGGCCTGATCACCGACAACGGCCTATAGGGGACGGCCTATAGGAGACGGCCTATAGGGAGGAGGTCAGAGAACTGGCAGTGTGGTGCCAGGACAACAACCTCTCCCTCAATGTGAGGAAGACAAAGAGCTGATAGTGGACTACAGGAAAAGGCGGGCCTAACAGGTCCCCATTAGCGTCAACGGGGCTGAAGTGGAGCGGATCGAGAGTTTCAAGTTCCTTGTTGTCCACATCACCAACGAACTATCATGGTCCAAACATACCAAGACAGTCGTCAAGAGGCCATGACAAAACCTTTTCCCCCTCAGGAGACTGAAAAGATTTAGCATGGGCCCCCAGATCCTCAAAAGGTTCTACAGCTGCACCATCAAGAGCATACTGACCGGTTGCATTACCGCCTGGTATGGTAGCTGCTCGGCATCTGACCGTAATGCGCTACAGAGGGTAGTGCGAACGTCCATGGAAACATCACTGGGGCCAAGCTTCCTGCCATCCAGGACTTATATAATAGGCAGTGTCAGAGGAAAGCCCATACAACTGTCAGAGACTCCAGTCACCCAAGCTTTTGACTGTTTTCTCTGCTACAGCACGGCAATCGGTGCCGGAGCGCCAAGTCTAGGACCAAAAGGCTCCTCAACAGCTTCTACCCCCAAGCCATTAGACTGCTGAACAATTCATAAAAATCGCCACCGGACAATTTACATTGACAACCCCACCTCTTGTACACTGCTGCTTCTCGTTGTTTGTTTGTTACCTATGCATAGTCACTTCGCCCCCACGTACATGTACAGATTACCTCAACTAGTCTGTACTCCTGCATACTGACTTGGTACCGGTGCCCTCTGTATATAGCCTTGTTATTGTTATTCTTATTGTGTTACTTTTTATTATTACTTTTTATTTTAGCCTACTTGGTAAATATTTTCTTCATCTTGAAATGCACTGTTGGTTAAGGGCTTGTAAGTAAGCATTTCATGGTAAAGTCTACACTTGTTGTTTTCGGCGCATGTGGCAAATAAAGTTTGATTTGATTTGAAACCCCTGTTTTCTCGACTGTTTTCTCAAAATTGTGCGACGCCATTTACCCTACATTTTCCCCCACGTGGGACAGCACCTAGCAATTCAAGTTTCAGCCAATGAGATTCAGCTACTCGCCATTTGAATGACAGCTCAAAGATGCAGACACAGCACAGCTAGAGAAAGATCAATGACGTGTTGCACATATTTGCATATATATCCCTTTCGGGGGCCACTTTTGGCTTGTGAGAGCTTCTTTCAGAACTACTGGCTATAAATAATACAAAAGTACCGGAGAATCTCTTTAAAATACACACCCAGATAGCAGTTGTAAATGAGAACTTGTTCTCAACTGGCCTACCTGGTTAAATAAAGGTGAAATAAGAAATAAAAAATGAATGCAGGCGTGCACACACACACACACACACACACGCACACACACACACACGCACACACACACACACACACACACACAAATCCTAAAACAGAGTGCTTTATTCTGACAGTAAATGAAAGAGGAGGTAGACAATTAAACCTTCTTCTGAGACCATTGTTTTATTTTCTACTTGCCAAGTAAGACAGCCAGAGGATATATCTGTGTCAATCGTCCAACACTTTTAATTAAATCAGTGAGAGCAGTGACAATAGAAGGAAAATGTAGTTACATTGTTGGCTTTACAGAACAGATCATCAGATGTTCAGCTTCATCAGATTAATTAATTAATCTGGCAGAACATCATATTTCCCTGGAACCAAATATTTCCTTTTAATTTCTAATGCATTGAATTGGTACACCATCAAACATATGGCCAGTAACCATAGAAACTAAAATAATCTCATCTCACAAATAAAGCTTTTCCGATCATAAGCTGTTCAAAGCGACAAAGACAGAATGTTCCAGTCGAGCAGGAGAATCTTGGGATAATACAATTGCCTTCATGGGGAGAGAGCAGATGCAATGGACCAGTTGCCATAGCACCCTCCATTGCTGAACGATTTTAATAGTACAGATAGGATCTTAATTTCAAATCAAATCAAATTCTATTCGTGACATGCTTTGTAAACAACAGGTGTAGACTAAGAGTGAAATGTTACTTATTGGCACTTCCCAACAACACAGAGAGAAAAATATAGAAAAATAATAACACAAGGAATAAATACACAATGAATAAAGATAACTTGGCTATATACATGGAGTACCAGTCTTGAGTCGATGTGCAGGGGTACGAGGTAATTGAGGTACATATAGTATATACATATAGATAGGGGTAAAGTGACTAGGCAACATGATAGATAATTATCAGTAGCAGCAGCATATGTGATGAGTCAAAATAGTTAGTGCAAGAAGGGTCAATGCAGATAGTCTGGGTAGCTATTTGGTTAGCTATTTAGTAGTCCTATGGCTTGGGGGTAGAAGCTGTTCAGGGTCCAGTTGGTTCCAGACTTGGCGCATCGGTACAGCTTGCCGTGAGGTAGCAGAGAGAACATTCTATGACTAGGGTGGTTTGTGTCTTTGACAATTTTTATGGCCTTTCTCTCACATTGTGTGGTATAGAGGTCCTGGATGGCAGGGAGCTCGGCCCCAGTGATGTACTGGGCCGTACGCACCACCCTCTGTAGCACCTTGCCATACCAAGCAGGGACGCACTACCCTCTGTAGCACCTTGCCATACCAAGCAGGGACGCACTACCCTCTTCAGCACCTTGCCATACCAAGCAGTGATGCAGCCAGTCTAGACGCTCTCAGTGGTTTTATTATTATTTTCCTGCTGTAGCAAACTGGCTCAAATAAGATCCTGTATCTGTAGGTGATAAGTTGGAAATTGACTGTTGTTGGCGGATTAATATGTATTTTATGTTTACGGTATATTGTTGTAAATGGCATGAAATGATTGCAGTGTTTTGTGTACCATGCCAAGGTTATTACGAAAGAAATACAAGTGCACTCATATTCGTCTCTGTAAATCACAGGCTCACCCAAAGACACGAGGGTCAATGTGGACATTATCAGAGACCCTGTTCAACTGAGGAACATTTTGTTCGGTCACATCGATTGTTCTTGCAGAGCCACCATCCTCCAAGGTAACCATAAAAACAAATGTCCTTTTGATAATAGAGTTAGGGTATTATCAGTGACAGCTTTATACTGCTCTAATACAAGACCTGTGCTTTGCTGGAGCTACGCCTGCTCATAAAATAAATGCTGTCATTCCTTTAAAACTTTACAACTGTTTAAAATCTTGATAACTTTATCCTGCTAACTCAGGAAGTAGATGTGTGCCTTACAGCTCATATTAGTGTAAATCTCAGAACTAGATACATGGACAGAGTGAGGCAGAGAAAGAATCAGGGAAAGAAATCATAGTCAATCCATTATCTTTTTTCCATGTATAAGAAGCTGTGACATTCCCCTAATGTAAAATCCACATGAATTTCTCATGATCACATGTGATCTCATGTGATCCCATGTGATGTAATGTGAAGTTAATGTGATAACATGTGAAGCAACATGTGATAACATAAAAATACATGTGACAACATGTGAGCAAGCATATGTGAAAACATGATATCATGTGAAGTTAATGTGAAATACATGTGACAACATGGGGATGCAAAATGTCAACATGTGAGAACATGAAACTACACATGACAACATGTGAGCACATCAAAACACAATGTCATGTGAAATAAATAATGCATCATTTCAAGTTGTGATACTATGACACTACACATGTGACAACATTTCAGGAGATGTGAAAACATGAACAATTTTTTTAACAAAAAAAGGGGGATGCAACATTTCAACATGTGATACCATGAACTTTCATGTGACATTTGAGCACATGTGAAAGCCGAGATGTCAATTGTAATTTAGAAAACTTTACTTTAAAAGGCATAATTTACACTAAACTCAATTTAAACAGTCATTGTCCCCTGTAGGTTTTGTCTAGTTCCTGGTTTGTTCCAGGGACATTCTCAGAAAGTTGTGTCATGGTCCCTTGGAGGTTTTTGTCTAGTTGCGGTGAAATTATAGTAAATCTACAACAAGTTGCTGTATTTTTACATCTGAATTAAGGTGTTAATGTTAAAGGACAGTATGCTGGATACTTGGGACTCAACCTAAATTGCGATTTGAAGTCACAACCTCTTGGTTGCCAACTATATGAAGTTCCTGCTGAGCCACCAGGTGTATAGACATACTGCAGATTGGCTATATATTTACTGCCAAGAATACATTTCTGCACTTTGCCTAAAGTTGCAGTAAAAATAAAGTAGTATTTCAAACTTTTTTAACAAATCAAAAACTGAAAAATTGGGCGTGCAAAATTATTCAGCCCCCTTAAATTAATACTTTGTAGCGCCACCTTTTGCTGCGATTACAGCTGTAAGTCGCTTGGGGTATGTCTCTATCAGTTTTGCACATCGAGAGACTGAAATTTTTTCCCATTCCTCCTTGCAAAACAGCTCGAGCTCAGTGAGGTTGGATGGAGAGCATTTGTGAACAGCAGTTTTCAGTTCTTTCCACAGATTCTCGATTGGATTCAGGTCTGGACTTTGACTTGGCCATTCTAACACCTGGATATGTTTATTTTTGAACCATTCCATTGTAGATTTTGCTTTATGTTTTGGATCATTGTCTTGTTGGAAGACAAATCTCCGTCCCAGTCTCAGGTCTTTTGCAGACTCCATCAGGTTTTCTTCCAGAATGGTCCTGTATTTGGCTCCATCCATCTTCCCATCAATTTTAACCATCTTCCCTGTCCCTGCTGAAGAAAAGAAGGCCCAAACCATGATGCTGCCACCACTATGTTTGACAGTGGGGGTGGTGTGTTCAGCTGTGTTGCTTTTACACCAAACATAACGTTTTGCATTGTTGCCAAAAAGTTCAATTTTGGTTTCATCTGACCAGAGCACCTTCTTCCACATGTTTGGTGTGTCTCCCAGGTGGCTTGTGGCAAACTTTAAACGACACTTTTTATGGATATCTTTAAGAAATGGCTTTCTTCTTGCCACTCTTCCATAAAGGCCAGATTTGTGCAATACACGACTGATTGTTGTCCTATGGACAGAGTCTCCCACCTCAGCTGTAGATCTTTGCAGTTCATCCAGAGTGATCATGGGCCTCTTGGCTGCATCTCTGATCAGTCTTCTCCTTGTATGAGCTGAAAGTTTAGAGGGACGGCCAGGTCTTGGTAGATTTGCAGTGGTCTGATACTCCTTCCATTTCAATATTATCGCTTGCACAGTGCTCCTTGGGATGTTTAAAGCTTGGGAAATCTTTTTGTATCCAAATCCGGCTTTAAACTTCTTCACAACAGTATCTCGGACCTGCCTGGTGTGTTCCTTGTTCTTCATGATGCTCTCTGCGCTTTTAACGGACCTCTGAGACTATCACAGTGCAGGTGCATTTATACGGAGACTTGATTACACACAGGTGGATTGTATTTATCATCATTAGTCATTTAGGTCAACATTGGATCATTCAGAGATCCTCACTGAACTTCTGGAGAGAGTTTGCTGCACTGAAAGTAAAGGGGCTTAATAATTTTGCACACCCAATTTTTCAGTTTTTGATTTGTTAAAAAAGTTTGAAATATCCAATAAATGTCGTTCCACTTCATGATTGTGTCCCACTTGTTGTTGATTCTTCACAAAAAAAGACAGTTTTATATCTTTATGTTTGAAGCCTGAAATGTGGCAAAAGGTCGCAAAGTTCAAGGGGGCCGAATACTTTCGCAAGGTACTGTATATACAACAACTTAAAAGTGTTGCCACACACTTATTGGCAAGAATGCACTTCTCCACTTTGCCAAAAGATGCCCAGAATTAGGTAAATAATTGTACAATTATCACCACCAATGTAAAGGACACTTGAGGTAGAGTATAGAGCAAATCTTCGGGGATTTGGTTGGGAGTGTATCAATATTTCTGCCGTGCAACTTGTTTCATACTTACTGTTTGGAACATATATTAACACACTCTCAAAAAATAAGGTTAGGGTTAGGGTACAGTGTTGTTCCCTGAGGTACAAAAAGGTCAAAGGTACACTTCACAGCTCCACATGTACACTCACATGGTACAGTTCGGTACCTTGAAGGTATTGGAGATTTTTCTACCCAATATTTTTTATATAAGGTACGATCAACGCTGCAGTTTAAAATATAGGTTGGGGTATTGTACTAGTTGGGACTAATTAGCATGTTTGGGGGCGTGTTAAATATATATGTATTTGTGCCAACCGTCAGTGGAAGTGTTGGAGACGTTAAAGCGTCTGATGTTTATGCCTATGCAAGTGGAGTAATGCATTTGACACGGTTCTTCAGACTTGGCAAGGGAACGGATCAGTAATGAGCTGCATTGTAAAGAGATTATTGTGCGTTTTCCAGTAACTTAATGCCAACTTGTAGATGTGAATTTGTTGTTCTTAATTGGAAGCTAATTGTCAGGAAGTTATTGTAAAGTCAAAATAACTTAGTGGCAAAATGTTGCCAGTAACCTACAGTGCCTTAAATTACGTTTCTGTTGACAACATGCACATCACTAGCTGATTGGCAGCATACTGTAGCAGCGGCAGCCTATCAGAAGATTGCAGAAGTGACTTACTCAAGCCATGGCTTTCAGGAATCTGTTTTTGTTCTCCTATGAGAGGGAATGTCATCCCAGTTAATGTGCTCTGTTGTATTCTGTTCATAAACATTAAGCTTGTATATTGTCAGTTCCGTAGCCTTGTTAAAGGCTGACATAAGTTAATGCGATACCAAAGAGCCATACAGTATTTAATTCATTGCTAGTCACCATGTTATTGTGATACTCACTTAGCTACCAGACCATCAGGACAGTGAGTGTGACAGGTCAGTAAGTGCCTTTTCAAGAACCCACTTGAAACTAATTGATAGTAAGTTATTGAAAATTAAACATTAACTTCCTGTGAACCAGGCCAAATGACAAAATATGTTAGACCATGGGAAGTGGAAATTTACCACATACATGTACGACTGAGAAAAATCCACTTGAACAGCCTTTCAACTAGAAATTACTAGTGGGATATTAATCTATCATCCCTGAGCTCTGACCTTTCCCACATACTGACCTCTGACATCACCTACTAAGTGAATGACCTTGGTAACAGGATTTTCGGCAGATAAATGTAACAAGACATTATTTATAAAAATCAATCTATTAATATGGTTTTTGAAGTCTATAATGTATTTCAAAGCATGATAGTTTGTACGGTAATCTAGCAGTTAGAGCATTGGGCCAGTAACTGAAAGGTTGCTGGATCAAATCCCTAAGCTGACAAGGTAAGAATCTGTCATCTGCCCCTGAACAAGGCAGTTAACCAACTGTTCCCCGGTAGGCTGTCATTGTAAATCAGAATTAGTTCTTAACTAACTTGCCTAGTTAAACAAAAAATACTTTTAGTTTGTGGTTGATGCAGCTTGTTGGCTATAAGCCATCCAACTGGTATTTACGACTTCACAACTGATAAATTCCCACCTCCCGCATGGCTACAAATGCACCATTATATTGACTATATTGGGTAGAACATTTGACCATTATACTAGATAATCTGCACATGTACCCTGAAAGGTACTGACTGACCTGTACCATGTGAGTTCCTATGTATACCCCTGAAAGTACCTTATTGACCGTTTTGTACACCAGGGAACAACACTGTACTGTAATCATACTCTTATATTTGAGAGTGTGTGAACATACACTGAGTATACAAAACATGAAGAACACCTACTCTTTCCATGACATAAGGTAGACTGACCAGGTGAATCCAGATGAAAGCTATGATCCCTTATTAATGTCACTTGTTAAATCCACTTCAATCAGTGTAGATGAATGGGAGGAGAGAGGTTAAAGGATTTTTAAGCCTTGAGACAAGTGAGACATATATTTGTATGTGTGCCATTCAGAGGGTAAATGGACAAGACTAAAGATTTAAGTGCCTTTGAACGGGGTATGGTAGAAGGTGCCAGGCGCACCGGTTTGTGTCAAGAACTGCAACGCTGCTGGGTTTTTAATTCTCATCAATTTCCTGTGTGTGTCGAGAATGGTCCACCACCCAAAGGATATCAGGGGTCAGAATCACTGTGGAGTTATGCACAGTTAGGGCTAGATTCAGTTAGATCTGCACCACCTATACGGGTGTTGACAATCGCCTATTTATGCTTGATCTGATTCAATCTAGACCTTAATGTCAAATGTCCCTTAACACAGCTACTTTGTTGTTGATGTTGCCAGAGAATTGCTAAATTATTGACATGATTCCGGGCAACATTTAGCAAAGTGCAAAAATCTATTCTTGCCAATAAATCTGTGGCTGATCACTGTCATGACCACATACCTGATGGTTTAGCAGGAAATTCAGGTTGCTGGGATCCAAGAGGTTGCAAGGTGTAATCCTAGCTGTGGTTGCATCCCAAGTGTGCTAACCGGGTCAATTACATTTACGTTCCAATCAATTCAGAACTTTCTGAATGTAGTTTGTTTTGAACAGTATATTTACTGTGAAAATACAGTTCAGCAGTAGAAATATATATTTTTTAAATCCACCATATACACTGCAACTCAGTAGCCGGTAACTTACTATAAAATTAGACAACTATCCTTTAAGTTTAAATAAAATTGCAAGTGAGGCGTGCCAAGTTAATTTGCAGGACAGGCCAAAGAAGATCCATGTGCATTGCGATTCAGAGTAAATAAATAGAAAAACACTATTACTGTAGACATGTGGCTAACATGTTGAAGGGCATGTTATCACGTGGAAAACCACATGTTTTTGGAACATTTCACATGTGGAAACATGTTTTTGGAACACTTGACATGTGTCATTTCACATGTGACATTTCACATATAAAGAATGTGTGTTTTTGGAATACTTCATGTGACATTTCACATGTGAAAACGTATTTTTGGAACACTTGACATGTGACATTTCACATGTGAAAACGTATTTTTGGAACACTTGACATGTGACATTTCACATGTGAAAACGTATTTTTGGAACACTTGACATGTGACATTTCACATGTGACATTTCACATGTGACATTTCACATATGAAAACATTTGTTTTTAGAACACTTCAAATGACATTGACATGAGACATTTCACATGTGATATTTCACGTGAAAACATTTGTTTTTGGAGCACTTATCATGCATGACATTTCACATGTGCAAAACATGTGAAAATGTCACAATCGTGATTTTCCACATGTGAAATCATGTGGTTTTTCCACAAGGGTCCATTGGTTCTCTGGTAGAAATATCTTGTGTATGTGGATAGCAAGCACCGGGAGTCCATGTAAAAATCTCTATAGGCTATGCAAGACCAGCTCTCCATATCCCGTTATACTGAAAATCAATTTGCACTCTTCAAAATGAACTGTGTCCAATCGCCATAGATATGTTTATTTCATTGACTCCAAATGAGATTATGGACACAAAGGAATGACCCAGAAAACACCTGTAGCAAATTTACTTAATTCAGGAATAGCAGATACAGCCTCAGCCTGTATATGCAGTAACCTCTATAAAACAGCCATAGTCTCATAAAGGGTGAGCTATTTTGTAAATGAGGGGACATTTTTGGGGGGTCACGTCCAACTGTGACCAGCTAGGTATCATATATACAGAGACATATTCATTGGTTATATTATCTTTGAATGCTCCCCGACTAGAGGATTTTTTCAAAAGATAGCCCAAATCCACAAACCCGCACATACTTAAACTACCTGTCATGTTAAAGGTATTGGTCAAAGAATCTCTTATCCAAACCCACTCCAACCATTTCAGAGGAAATGTATGGTAATTCCTGAAGGATGTGTGCTGCCAAACTTCCACTAATGACTTGAAGGCAGACAGACTGAGCCTCTGGCGACTCTGGCAGTAAACACATCCACCTGCATTATTTCAAATGGCTCTCTGAAAACTGAAGCTCCTAACCAATTTAGAGCAATTTCACATTATATTATGCCATGACCTGAGGCTTTTGTTGTTCTTTTTCATGCATGGAAATCATAATAATCAAGGTACATATATTTTATTGAAAACTAAATTTCATGATAAACATGAGAATCACTGAGTGGAATCAGATATCTTTGTAAACAACTTGAATGACACGTTGACTAGAGTCTGAAGTCTATAGAATGGTTGAATAGGAACAACTACTCTCTGCCTTTAACCATTGTCGTGGATTGAAACACTTCTTGGATCAATGGTAAAGATTCGTCTGGATGGGTTATGTTTTCAATACAGAAATGCTACCCCCTTCTCCCTCTACAGTCATGGGTATATTGACCTTAATGACATGTGACTAAGGTAATAAACATAGCACAAACAGGTATACTGCTCATGTGCTTGTAAAGATTGGCGTCAAAACTACATTCAAATCAGACAGGGCCCAAGGATCAATTCTCCCTTATTGAAGACCAATTTCCAGTCCCTCAGAATGATTCTGTTGGCTCCAGGGGCAGATCTAAAGGAAAAAGTAATGAGATTCAGCCAGACTTCTCCCTCTTATCTAAAGCCACCACTGACATCGTGCTACATTTATCCTCTCTTCCTTCCAACTTACTCCGACATCGTGTTTTTCTTTCCTGCACCAACTAAGAGCATTTCTCTTGTAAATGCTTTCTCTTGAGCTTGTAGCTCAACATTGTTAAGAAATTGAGAGCTACAGTCACCTCGAAAAGTTATTGGCACCCTTGATAAAGATGAGCATAGAAATACTGAACTATATCATATGCACACAACATTTGAAAATTATATAAATTTATACTAATACAATTGCTTTATACTAAGGTAAAATTCTCAAAAATATTTTTATTGCCACCCCTGTTTTCAATACTCTGGCACTCTCCCCTTGTGAGGATAATGGCAGTGAGCCTTTTTCTATCATGTTAAATGAGATTGGAGAACATCTTGGGAAGGATCTTCGAGCAGTCCTCCAAACAGAATCTTTTCAGATCCTTGATATTCTTTGTTTGCGCTTATGGACTGCGCTTTTCAATTCAAACTACTAGGTTTTCAATGGGGATCAAGTCCGGAGAATGAGATGGACATTACAAAATGTTTCTTTGTTTGTTTGTAAATTAAGACGTTTTTGTTGATTTGATGTGTGATTGGGGTTATTGTCTTGCTGGAAGATTCACTTGCGGCCAAGTTTCAGCCTCTTGGCAGAGGCAACCAGGTTTTTGGCTAAAATATCCTTATACTGTGTAAAGTTAATGATGCCATTGACCTTAAAAAGGGCCAGGACCAGTGGAAGCAAAATTGCTCCATAACATCAAAGATCCACCACCATATTTTACATTAAGTATGAGATACTTTTCTGCATATGCATCTTTCTGTCGACGCCAAACCCACCACTGGTGTACGTGGCCAAAGAGCTCTGTTTTCATGTCATCTGACCATAGCACCGGTTCCAATCCAAGTGCCAATGCCATTAACTCGAGGCTTTTACATTTGTTGGAAGACATGAAAATACAGCTTATTGGTAGGTTTGGATAGAGAGTCAAATGCATATGCAAAAAACTACCTCATACCTACTGTAAAATATGGTGGTGGATCTTTGATGTTGCAGGCAATTTCCCAGACACTCTGGAAAGCATTCAGTCGTAATTACTTGACCCAGAGCTCTGAAGGTGAGTGCATCCAGCCCACAGTCTCTCTCTGCGTTCCAATGGCACCACAGTATGTGGCGGCAGTGAAGTGGCACAGCTGGGTTAGTGTCACTTGGAGGAGTGTGGAGTGTGTGGTTTGGCTGCTTGAGGAGGGGGAAGAACTGAGCGAGTGTGTGATTACTGAGACCTGCTGTGAGCGCCCCAGTGCACCTGAGGGGTGGCAGGGGACAGATGGCAGGGAGGGACCCAAATGGGAGATGCCAACCATCATTAGACACACCCATTACTCATACACCGTCTTCTGGCTGACAACAAGTGACTGTGCCACAGACGTCTTCATACAAAGGGTTTCTCATTAACAACCTGTACGGAGAAAACACAATGAATGAGAGAGTGAGGTTTTTCTTGTATACTGAGTATATCATGTACAATTATAATTAATATGCTTTGTTTAACTGATTGTGCAAACTTGATTTTGTACTTATATTTGTGGTGTTGTTTTCATATAAGCCCGTTTGGGCTTCCAACCTCACCTGCACACCGTTTATTACCAGTTTTTTTATCAGTACTGTTTTGTCTTTCAGTTCTTTTCTTTGGTGCCTAAACCCTAAATGAGAGAGAGAGAGAGAGAGAGAGAGAGAGAGAGAGAGAGAGAGAGAGAGAGAGAGAGAGAGAGAGAGAGAGAGAGAGAGAGAGAGAGAGAGAGAGAGAGAGAGAGAGAGAGAGAGAGAGAGAGAGAGAGAGAGAGAGAGAGAGAGAGAGAGAGAGAGAGAGAGAGAGAGAGAGAGAGAGAGAGAGAGAGAGAGGAGAGAGAGAGAGAGAGAGAGAGAGAGAGAGAGAGAGAGAGAGAGAGAGAGAGAGAGAGAGAGAGAGAGAGAGAGAGAGAGAGAGAGAGAGAGAGAGAGAGAGAGAGAGAGAGAGAGAGAGAGAGAGAGAGAGAGAGAGAGAGAGAGAGAGAGAGAGAGAGAGAGAGAGAGAGAGAGATGGAGTGGAAGGAATGTGTCATGATCATCATCAAAATGATCTAGTTCCCCATGAAGAAGCACAAATCCATATGAACTGGAAACAACATGCCGTAACACATTTTACTAGATCATGGATCATTTTTCAAATCATATGTTTTAGGAGTTAAAATGATTCTAAATAGTTAACCCTGCAGACTACAATCACATTCCACAGTAAGTGTATTTATTTCCAAGGGTCTATGAACAAACACTTTGTTTCTGACTCTTATCTGTACTCTGGGAGGTGTTAACTGCGCTCAGTGTTAATTTCCCCTTTTAGAACCCAGCTAATGAAGTCACAAACAGGCTGACCCTCTGGGAGGCGTGGAACCACTGAAGGAGATGGAGGGAAATTTGAGGCCTAATTGGCAGCACACTTGTTTCCAGTGTAATCGCACTTATCTAGCGAGTCACCTTCGAGGGTCATTAAGGCCGCTGGATTAATTGGGCAGAGCGTGGCTTGGCCGCGGCTGGGAGGAGAGGAGCTGGAGACTGGAAAATTTGGCCCATTACTGATAGCAAACCTACTCTGAGGCTGACACATCTGCTAATGTGGGACGCTCCCAATGAGCCGGCTAAATCGCTCCTTGACTTTGACTAACAAATGCATGCCAAAGTTAGTATTTTTATAGAATTCTAGCGGTTATCTTTTTTTCACAGTGCTCTCCCTCAAAGATGCAGATACTCTCTTTATATTACTCTTTATATTATTACAAGGATGATTTTAATATATTTAGAGATAATATGGTAAAGATAATGTACACTGCCAGTTCTGGCAAGGCTCATCAAGGCTTTGTCAAGGTTTGCTACAATAAACAAGATGCCTATTACACATTTCAAAGAGGAAGCAAACAAATGACTATGTGGTTGTGTCAGCCTCTCTCAATAATATTACAGTATGTGCATTTGTGCGATTCTTTCTGCATTAATATCTTCACATTCAGTTCTTTCATCCCATCAAGGATTTAACAGCCAAACCAGAGCTCAGTTCAAACCAGAGTAATAGGAAATGTGAAGACATGGTGGATCATGGCAAACAACATCCTCAGGGGAGTGGCTCAAAGGGGTTTTCTGACTCCTTTTAATGATGCAGCCAGGAAGGAAATCATTCTTAAAGCGGCAATCAGCAGTTGAAACAATAGCAAAGCGTACTTCCCACCCCTGTTTCAGTAAAAAGCTGATGGATGGGCCTGGAGAAATGAAACCACTCTCAAATTCATAGACAGAGCTATTGATGCAAGGATTGACCATCCATGATAATACAATTATAGTTGTAACCATGTTTTGAGGCAATATAATGTTTGTTTATATTTGCTTTGATCACATACCTTGGCGTAAAACCAAGCTTATCTTTTGGGTTCTGATGGGGTACAGCAGTTGAAGTAAGCTCATGAATGAGTACATATCATTAATTTATGAGTCCAAAAATGGATGTAGCAACAGCTAATTGCCCCTTTAAGGTTACCTGTCATAAGGGATGGATATCTATATATAGCCAGCATTTTTCTTGTGCTTTAAATACAGTGCCTTGCGAAAGTATTCGCCCCCCTTGAACTTTACGACCTTTTGCCACATTTCAGGCTTCAAACATAAAGATATAAAACTGTATTTTTTTGTGAAGAATCAGCAACAAGTGGGACACAATCATGAAGTGGAACGACATTTATTGGATATTTCAAACTTTTTTAACAAATCAAAAACGGAAAAATTGGGCGTGCAAAATTATTCAGCCCCCTTAAGTTAATACTTTGTAGCGCCACCTTTTGCTGCGATTACAGCTGTAAGTCGCTTGGGGTATGTCTCTATCAGTTTTGCACATCGAGAGACTGACATTTTTTCCCATTCCTCCTTGCAAAACAGCTCGAGCTCAGTGAGGTTGGATGGAGAGCATTTGTGAACAGCAGTTTTCAGTTCCTTCCACAGATTCTCGATTGGATTCAGGTCTGGACTTTGACTTGGCCATTCTAACACCTGGATATGTTTATTTTTGAACCATTCCATTGTAGATTTTGCTTTATGTTTTGGATCATTGTCTTGTTGGAAGACAAATCTCCGTCCCAGTCTCAGGTCTTTTGCAGACTCCATCAGGTTTTCTTCCAGAATGGTCCTGTATTTGGCTCCATCCATCTTCCCATCAATTTTAACCATCTTCCCTGTCCCTGCTGAAGAAAAGCAGGCCCAAACCATGATGCTGCCACCACCAACTTTGACAGTGGGGATGGTGTGTTCAGCTGTGCTGCTTTTACGCCAAACATAACGTTTTGCATTGTTGCCAAAAAGTTCAATTTTGGTTTCATCTGACCAGAGCACCTTCTTCCACATGTTTGGTGTGTCTCCCAGGTGGCTTGTGGCAAACTTTAAACGACACCTTTTATGGATATCTTTAAGAAATGGCTTTCTTCTTGCCACTCTTCCATAAAGGCCAGATTTGTGCAATATACGACTGATTGTTGTCCTATGGACAGAGTCTCCCACCTCAGCTGTAGATCTCTGCAGTTCATCCAGAGTGATCATGGGCCTCTTGGCTGCATCTCTGATCAGTCTTCTCCTTGTATGAGCTGAAAGTTTAGAGGGACGGCCAGGTCTTGGTAGATTTGCAGTGGTCTGATACTCCTTCCATTTCAATATTATCGCTTGCACAGTGCTCCTTGGGATGTTTAAAGCTTGGGAAATCTTTTTGTATCCAAATCCGGCTTTAAACTTCTTCACAACAGTATCTCAGACCTGCCTGGTGTGTTCCTTGTTCTTCATGATGCTCTCTGCGCTTTTAACGGACCTCTGAGACTATCACAGTGCAGGTGCATTTATATGGAGACTTGATTACACACAGGTGGATTGTATTTATCATCATTAGTCATTTAGGTCAACATTGGATCATTCAGAGATCCCCACTGAACTTCTGGAGAGAGTTTGCTGCACTGAAAGTAAAGGGGCTGAATAATTTTGAACGCCCAATTTTTCAGTTTTTGATTTGTTAAAAAACTTTGAAATATCCAATAAATGTCGTTCCACTTCATGATTGTGTCCCACTTGTTGTTGATTCTTCACAAAAAAATACAGTTTTATATCTTTATGTTTGAAGCCTGAAATGTGGCAAAAGGTCGCAAAGTTCAAGGGGGCCGAATACTTTCGCAAGGCACTGTATATACACAGCACCAGTCAAAAGTTTGGACACACCTACTCATTCATGGATTTTTCATTATTTTTATTATTGTCTACATTGAACAATAATAGTGAAAACATCAAAACTATTAAATAGCACATATGGAATCATGTAGTAACCAACTATATTTAATATTTTAGATTCTTCAAAGTAGTCACCCTTTGCATTGATGACAGCTTTGCACACTCTTGGCATTCTCTCAACCAGCTCTACCTGGAATGCTTTTCCAACAGTCTTGAAGGAGTTCCCACATATGCTGAGCACTTTTTGGCTGCTTTTTTTTTTTTTTTTTTCATCCCAATCCATCTCAATTTGGTTGAAGTCGGTTGATTGTGGGGGCCAAGTCATCGGATGCAGCACTCATTTTACTTTTCTTCTTGGTCAAATAGCCCTTACACAGCCTGGAGGTACTGAATGTTGGGTCATTGTCCTTTTGAAAAACAAATTACAGTCCCACTAAGCGCAAACCGGATGGGATGACGTATCACTGCATAATACTGTGGTAGCCACGCTGGTTAAGTGTGCCTTGAATTCTAAGTAAATCACAGAGTGTGTCACCAGCAAAGCACCCCCACACCTCCTCCTCTATGATTCACGGTGGGAAACACACATGTGGAGATCATCCGTTCACCTACTCCGCGTCTCACATAGACACAGCAGTTGGAACCAAATATCTCAAATTTGGATTCATCAGACCAAAAGACAGATTTCCACGGGTCTAATGTCCATTGCTCGAGTATCTTGGCCCAAGCGAGTCTCTTTTTCGTATTGGTGTCCTTTAGTAGTGGTTACCTTGCAGCAATTCGACCATGAAGGCCTGATTCGTGCAGTTTACTCTGAACAGTTGATGTTGAGATGTGTCTGTTACTTGAACTCTGTGAAGCATTTATTTGGGTTGCAATCTGAGGTGCAATTAACTCTAATGAACTTATACTCTGCAGCAGAGGTAACTCTGAGTCTTCCTTTCCTATTGTGGTCCTCATGAGAGACGCCTCCAACTCAATCATCAAGTTTGCAGACGACACAACAATAGTGGGCTTGATTAATAACAACAACGAGACAACCAACAGGGAGTAGGTGAGGGCACTCAGAGTGTGGTGTCAGGAAAACAACCTCTCACTCAACGTTAACAAAACAAAGGAGATGATTGTGGAAACAGCTATCCTCATCGAAGGGACAGCAGTGGAGAAGGTGAAAAGTTTCAAGTTCCTCAGTGTACACATCACAGACAAACTGAAATTGTCCACCCACACAAGCAGCGTGGTGAAGAAGGCGCAACAGCGCCTCTTCAACCTCAGGAGGCTGAAGAAATTTGGCTTGTCACCAAAAACATAGACAAACCTTTACAGATGCACAATCAAGAGCATCCTGTCGGGCTGTATCACAGCCTGGTATGGCAACTGCACTGCCCTCAACTGCAAGGCTCTCCAGAGGGTGGTATGGTCTGCACAATGCATCATCGCATCAAACTACCTGCCCTCCATGACACCTACAGCACCCAATGTCACAGGAAGGCCAAAAAGATCATCAAGGACAACATCCACCCGAGCAACTGCCTGTTCACCCTGTTACCATCCAGAAAGCTGGGACAGAGAGACTGAAAAACAGCTTCTATCTCAAGGCCATCAGACTGCTAAACAGCAATCACTAACTCAGAGAGGTTGCTGCCAACATTGAGACCCAAATCACTGGCCACTTTAATGAACCTTTTTGCGATAGGGGGCAGCATTTTCACTTTTGGATGAATAGCGTGCCCAGACTAAACTGCCTCCTACTCTGTCCCAGATGCTAATATATGCATATTATGCATATTAGTATTGGATAGAAAACACTCAGAAGTTTCTAAAACTGTTTGAATGATGTCTGTGAGTATAACTCATATGGCAGGCAAAAACCTGAGAAGAAATCCAAACAGGAAGTGAGAAATCGATTTTCAAAACAGTGCCTATTGAAATCCCAGTGAGATACGAATGAGGATGCACTTCCTAGGGCTTCCACTAGATGTCACCGTCTTTAGAAACTGGTTTGAGGATTCCACAATAAAGCATGGGCTCATAATTGCTCTTTGAGTGAGTGGTCTGGCAGAGAGCCTCGGTCTCATGACGCGCGCTCCCGACAGAGTTTGCTCTCGTTCCAATGCTTTTCTTCAGACAATTAAATTCTCCGGTTGGAACCTTATTGATGATTTATGTTAAAAACATCCTAAAGATTGATTGCATACATCATTTGACTACGGACTGTGACGGAACTTTTTGAGTTATTGTCTGGAGGAAGTGTTCGTAGCTCATGAAGATGGATTACTGGGCTGAACATGCTAACAACAATTGGCTAAATGATGGGCTTTATGGAACAAAAAGCAGATCCCCTGCCCTAGAAAGTTTAATGGATCACTAGTCACTTTAAACAATGCCACTTTAATAATGTTTACATATCTTACTATATTCATATCATATGAATATACTGTGTTTTACACCATCTATTGTACCTTGCCTGTGCCACTCGGCAATCGCTCATCCATATATTTACATGTACATATTCTTATTCACCCCTTTAGATTTGTGTGTATTCAGAAGTTGTTGGGGAGTTGTTAGATTACTTGTTAGATATTACTGCACTGTTGGAACTAGAAACACAAGCATTTAGCTACTCTCACATTAACATCTGCTAACCATGTGTATGTAACCAATAACATTTGATTTGATTTGGTTTTTGCGACTGCATTTGAAAAAACTTTCAAAGTTATTGATATTTTCTGCACTGACTGACCTTCATGTGTTAAAGTTATGATGGACTTTTGTTTCTCTTTGCTTATTTGAGCTGTTCTTGCCATAATATGGAATTGGTCTTTTACCAAATAGGGCTATCTTCTGTATACCATCCCTACCATGTCACAACACAACTGATTGGCTCAAACGCATTAAGAAGGAAAGAAATCCCACAAATTAACTTTTAACAAGGCGATAAAGGGCTGTGAGACATAGGTTTAATCCTAGACACATGAAAAGGAGGATGTATACAGAGGGTACAGGGCAACAGAAGAAGAACAGCAGAGGGGCTAAGGATTTTGGAGATTGGGAAAGGGCCAATAGAACGGGGGGACAGTTTGCGGGACTCTACATGGTGGCCCACAACCCAATGAGCGTGCAGAAAGTCTTCCAGAACTGGGACGAGAACTGAGCACCCCGGTCGAAGACCATGTCCACTGGAAGTCCATTGATCCAGAATACGTGCTGCACCATAAGCTGGGCCATCTCCATGGCTGAGGGTAGCTTGGGGAGAGGGATGAAGTGGGCGGCTTTGGAAAACTGGTCCACCACAGTAAGGATAACCGTGTTGCCATCAGACGGGAGGAGACCAGTGACGAAGTCCAGGGATATATGTGACCAGGGACGGTGAGGGACGGGAAGTGGTTAAAGAATGCCAGTCAGAGCTTGCAGAGGAGTCTTACCGTCACACATGATGCTAGCTGTGACAAACGTGGAGACGTCAGGAACCAAGATTGGTCACCAAAAACGTTGTCGTACAAAGTCCAGTGTCCGACGGGAGGTAGGATAGCAGGCCAGTTGAGAGGAATGAGCCCATTCCAGAACTGAGTCCGGGACAAACATCTGGTTAGCCCGGATAACCAGTGCCTCCACTCTATCCAGTGCCTCCAAGTTCCCGGTTACCCATGTCGTAATTCCTTTCTGTGGGGTTGAGACGATGGGAGTGAATTTGTGTTTGAGGTCCAAGAACGCCTGGTCTGCAGCTGGAGACCACGTAAACAGGACCTTGGGAGAGGTGAGTGCTGACAGGGGTGAAGCCCGGGTGCTGTAGCCCCGGATGAACCGGCAGTAGGAATTGGCGAACCCCGGAAGCATTCAGGCTGAACTCTGGTGGTGGGTAGCGGCCAATCCACCACTGCTCTCATCTTTTCCGGATCCATCTGGATGTTGCCTGCAGCTATGATGTACCCCAGGATGGAGATGGTGGAGCGATGGAATTCTCATTTTTATGCTTTGACTTACAACTGGAGGACTTGTCTGACATGGAGGACATGTTCTTGAGGCGAGTGGGAAAACACGAGGATGTAATCAATGTAGACGAATACGAACCAGTTCAACATGTCCCGGAGAACATTGTTTACCGGGGCCTGGAACACAGCAGGGGCTTTGGTCATTCTGAATGGCAACACCAGGTATTCGTAGTGCCCACTAGCCGTGCCAGATGGTACGCGTTCCGGAGGTCCAACTTGGAGAAGATGGTAGCCCCCTGGAGAGGCTCGAAAGCCGAGGCGATAAATGGAAGCGGGTAACATTTTTTAACCGTGATGTCATTCAGGCCGCGGTAGTCAATACACGCCGGCGGGGGAGGCAGAAGGACAGATACCCCTTGCAGTCAGGGAGTCCTCACTATACATCTCCATCGCCGTGGTCTCTGGACCTGACAGGGAATAAAGCCGCCCTATGCGGTGTTGTGCCCGGGAGAAGGTCGATGGCACAGTCATAGGGCCGATGTGGCTTTTTCCAAGCCCGCAGGAAGACGTTCCGGGGCAGGCGGCGCCGACTTAAGCCACTGCCAACCCAGGATAGAACCAGTAGCCCAGTCGATCAGGAGATTGTACCTCTGGAGACAGGAAATCCCCAAAACCACGGGTGCATGAGGGGATTCGATGGGCAGGAACGGCATAAACTCACTGTGATTACCCGACACTCAGGTTAATGGGACACGTGGTGTGGGTAACTCTGCCAATAGAGTGCACATCCAATGCTCTGATGTCCATGCGCAAACAGGGCTTCCGGGTTCCAGGCACTCTCAGCCGCCAGCGTGCAAAAATCCACTGCGTAGTCTGCCATACTATGGAAATCCTGACGTAGTTGGAGCAGCTTACAAACTGCCTCTCTCCCGGAAAATGGAGAATCGAACACTTTCTGTACCTCCTCCACAAACTCCAACAAACAGAGGCAAATGGTGGATTGTTGCTCCCACACAGCTGTAACCCAGGCAAGAGCCCTCCTGGACATTAGCGTTATCACGTACGTTATTCTCAAGCGATCCAAGGGAAATTAAGAGGGCTGCAGCTCAAAGATAAGAGAACAATGGGAGAGAAATGCCTGGCAGGATCCAGGATCTCCAGCGTAGCGTTCAGGTTGAGGTAAGCAGGGTTCTTGGGAAGCCAGGGAGAAACACCGCTTGTAGCGGGGTAATTGACAGTCTGGGGGGGACACGGGAGGCGGATAGTACAGTTCTCCGGTAATTTATTAGAAACATGGTGCAGTCAATGTGCAGGCAAAGGGCAGGAAAAGGGCAGGCAAAGGGTCGTGATCAGGTCAGAGTCAGGCAGGTACAGGATGGCAGGCAGGCTCGGGGTCAGGGCAGGCAGAGGTTCATAATCAGGTCAGAGTCAGGCACTTGCAGGCAGGCTCGGGGTCAGGGCAGGCAGAATGGTCAGAACCGGGAAAACTAGGAAATAGAAATAGAGAAACAGGAATGCGTGAAAGAACACTGGTAAGACCTGACAAGACAAGACGAACTGGCAACAGACAAACAGAGAACACAGGTATAAATACACAGGGGATAATGGGAAAATGGGCGACACCATGAGGGGGGTGGAGATAAGCACAAAGACAGGTGAAACAGATCAGGGTGTGTGACAAGATATATATTTTGATGACCTGTCAACTCTATTAAAGTCCTACAGAGATGGCTCCAGGGTTAATAAGCTGGGTCTAAATGCTCAGACCTGGCTTTATAAGTCAATGTCAAGCGTTTCGTTACATCACCTCTTTACTTGTGATGGCTCAGCATCTAGGACAATGTCCTCACCTGCAGGATTACCAGGTTACTGCTGCAGTCTACGGAGCAACTCTCCATCACTTTCATAGTGGCAGCGTTTTCTTTATTCACGAATTCATGAAAGTGTAACTCATTTGTAGCAGATTGAGGGGCTAAACCCACCAGTGGTGACTAATAAATGCGTTTGTGTCTTTCCTTCCTCTCATGGATGGAGGCTCTGCTGTTTGGATTGCAGATGGATGTTGATGTGCCTGACCTTTCATTTGTGTGCCATACCATGCATGTTCCACAAGCAGAGACGGCACACTGTGTCTCACAATCACTGACAGGCGTTGTGTGTGTGTGTGTGTGTGTGTGTGTGTGTGTGTGTGTGAGAGAGCAAGACTGTAATCTCTTATCCTTTAACACAATCCTTTCTTTCATTGAAAAAAAGGGGAAAGACAGACGAAAAGGGCATTTTGGAATTCTGTCTCTTCCAAGAGAAAAACCCCTAAAGGACAAAGCCATGAACAACTGCATTGAGAGAGAGGAGCAGAGCATCATCTAGCCAAATGTCAACATGATAAATCCAACCTTTACAAGCAATCTCTGATGTAAGCGCTCATGTCCCAGAATTAATAATCAGATCTATCAAATTGTTTTGGAATAATTAATGCCAACAGGGCTGTCATATATCTCCACTCCGGGGTATATAAATCCAGCCTTTAAAAATAATTTATGGCTAATATATACCGCCAGCGCTGCCCTGTGAGCTGCCTTATGGGGAGAAAATGTTTTTTTTATTGGTAGCGAGGATGGCGCTTGTTAAACAAGCTTCGCCAGAACTCTGCTGCTGACAGCCCCATGAGAAAGAGAGATCAATCTCTCCTACCCGTGTCAGTACTCTGATTGATGAAGAGGGAGAAGGAGAGGGGGCTGTCATTGTTTCAAATGATTTTACCTCTGTGTCATACTCCACATCCCCCCCATCGCCCCCACTGTGCTACAGTAACACGGTTCAAATGGATTCAGAGGGAAATCTCAGGAGAATGGTTCACATCTACTCTAGCCTAGTATGGGAAATGTCTATGACATGGGCTCAGAGGTGGTTAGGAATACCTATATGGGGATGTCTAACCTCTTAAATCAAGAGAAACCCACCAAAGGCTCTATGATTCAAAGCCTTGGGGTCATAGAGCATTGTAGAGTAATAATACAATATCTTGTCAATCTCTTACATCTAACTCAAAACCAATACGCTCTATATCTTCACGATTCAAGACAAATCAAACTTATATACAGTATTCAACCATCGCATTCCTCGTTCAGCTATTTCACATGGGACAGTCCAAGGAGACCTCATCTCATACACAATACTCAATATACAATATACTGTGTATTTTAAATGTACACATTAAACTTTTGGTGGAACACAAAATCAGGCACAATCTGAAAATCTGTAGACCAATGTAAGATACTGGTAAGTGGTGTCAAACGTAAAATGCATGGTTTCTGAGAGAGCAAAATCAATATACGTTGTAATGACTGATCACACTAAGTCAGTGTAGAGGGCAAATATTGATGGCTTTTATTGAGATAAAGCATGGCCGACTCTAGCTTTTTGGGGTCATGCCAAACAGTGTCCCCCTGGCATAAAGTGCCCCCCCCCCCGCGTCACAGTGGAATTCAATGAGTACTAGCTTCTGTTGCTAGGGCTGTTGTAGAACTTGCAAAATTCTGACCGCATTACGTAATGAACCAAAGCATCCGTTGCTATGCTGGTTGCTTGGCTCTATTTCACCTTATAACACTTTCTCAGTCCACACAAAATGATTACCTCAGAATTGCTCTCCAAGGACGTTTTTGATGGTGACAGCCTGCTGCTTCACAGGACCGAAAATAATGGAAAGAGAACAATCTTTCTTTACCATATATTTGTCTTTATATAAGAAAATATTGTTAAATAATTTAAGCTGTTTTTAGATTGACATTTCTGGCTACTGTACTTATTTACCTCAGCCTAGTCAACTAGCCAGCTACAGTAGGTTGATACAGCTAGCTAGCGAGACAGTTTTATTTAGCTAACGTTAGCAAGCTAGCTAGCTACTATAACTGTTAATGTAGCATTCTGTTTGCATGTACCTTGAACTTCAATGGCATACCTCGAGGAGATTTTATTTTATCTTTCCAACCAGGCGTAGTACTATGTATGAAGGCACCACTGATCTCAACAAGAGGCGCAACATTCAGAGAAATTCACAATTCAGGGTAACGTTAACAGTTAACTTCTATTAGATAACTGGACAGATTTAGCTATGTACAACCATATTTCAACAATAATTTTCCATCTAGCTAGTTGGTCATCTACATATTGCTAGCTATGCATATAGGTCAGTTTAGGCTGCTGAGAGAAGGACGGCTCATAATAATGGCTGGAATAGAGTAAATGGAATGGTATCAAACACGTGGCCTGTGGTTGATACCATTCAATTGACTCCATTCCAGCCATTATTATGAGTCTCCTTCCATCAGCAGACTCCACTGATGTAGTTATATGTCTGTCATATTGTGTCACAACTTCCACCGAAGTTGGCTCCCCTGCCTGTTCGGGCGGTGCTCGGCGGTCGTCGTCACCAGCCTACTAGCCGCCACCGATCCCTTTTTTGTTGTCAGTTTGTTTTGTCTTATTAGTTGCACCTGTCTATTTGTGTGCTTGATTATTGGCTTCCTTATTTATAGTACGTTTACCCGCCCTTTTGTGCGGGATTACTCATATGTTACGTGTGTATGTTTTTGTGGTGTTCGTGCTCTGGACCTGGTACCCTGTTGTGTTGGGTTGCGCGCCCTGTTTTGTTGGGCATTATCTTCTGTGCGATATTAAAAGTGCACGTCTTCCTGTGGAACTATATTCTCTCTGCGCCTGATTCTTCCCTCACGCACCAAGTTACCTGTGACATATTGAGGTATGTATCTATAACATAAACCTAATAAATCAAATGTATTTGTAAGCAATGTAAGCAATTATGGCAATTCCAAATGCCCTAAACTACGTGTCTTCGCTAGACAGACAAAGAGAGAAAGAGGCGGGAGAGAGGAGAAGAAAGTGAGAAAGAAAGGATGAAAGTGAGAGAGAGAGCAAGAGAGAGAGAGAGAGAGAGAGAGAGAGAGAGAGAGAGAGAGAGAGAGAGAGAGAGAGAGAGAGAGAGAGAGAGAGAGAGAGAGAGAGAGAGACAGAAGTGGCCCTGCTATACAAATTGATGAAAAGTGGTGTGGGGGAAAAATATATGACATTATAAAATCCATGTACATAAACAACAAGTGTGTGGTTAAAATAGGCAAAAAACAAACACATTTCTTTGCACAGGGCCGGGGGGTGAGACAGGGATGCAGCGTAAGCCCCACCCTCTTCAACATATATATCAACGAATTGGCAAGGACACTAGAACAGTCTGCAGCACCCGGCCTCACCCTACTAGAATCTGAAGTCAAATGTCTACTGTTTGCTGATGAACTGGTGCTTATCTCCCCAACCAAGGAGGATCTACAGCAGCACCTAGATATTCTGCACAGATTCTGTCAGACCTGGGCCCTGACAGTAAATCTCAGTAAAACAAAAATAATGGTGTTCCAAAACAGGTCCAGTAGCCAGGAACATGAATACAAATTCCACCTAGACACCGTTGCACTAGAGCACACAAAAAACTACACATGCCTCGGCCTAAACATCAGTGCCACAGGTAACTTCCACAAAGCTGTGAACAATCTGAGAGACAAGGCAAGAACGGCCTTCTATGCCATCAAAATGAACATAAAATTCGACATACCAATTAGGATCTGGCTAAAAATGTTTTAATCAGTTGTAGAACCCATTGCCTTCTATGTTTGTGAGGTCTGGGGTCCGTTCACCAACCTGGAATTCACAAAATGCGACACACAGCAAATTGAGAGTCTGCATGCAGAATTCTGCAAAAATATCACCCCGTGTACAACGTAAAACACCAAATAATGCATGCAGAGCAGAATTAAGCCGATACCCGCTAATGATCAAAATCCAGAAAATACCTGTTAAATTCTACAACCACTTAAAATAAAGCGATTCCCAAAACTTCCTTGACAAAGCCATCACCTACAGAGAAATTAACCTGGAGAAGAGACCCCTAAGCAAGCTGGTCCTGGGGCTCTGTTCACAAACAGACCCCACAGAACCCCAGGACAACAACACAATTAGACTCAACCAAGTCATGAAAAAGTTTTCAAAATCATTATTTGACATATTGGAAGGAATTTACAAAAACTAAAATGCTATTTGGCATTAAGAAGAGAGCAGACAGTGGCAGAATACCTGACCACCGCAACTGACCCAATATAAAGGACATCTTTGATTATGTACAGATTCAGTGAGCATAGCCTTGCAATAGAGAAAGGCCACCGAAGGCCGACCTGGCTCTCAAGAGAAAACAAGCTATGTGCAGACTGCCAACAAAATGAGGTGGAAACTGTGCTGCACTTCCTAACCTTCTGCCAAATGTATGACCATATTAGAGACACATATTTCCCTCAGATTACACAAACACAGAAAGAATTCGAAATCAAATCCAATAATGAGAAACCCCATACATATTGGGTGAAATACCACAGCGTGCAATCACAGCAGCAAGATTTGTGACCTGTTGCCACAAGAAAAGGGTAACCAGTGAAGAACAAACACCATTGTAAATACAACCTATATTTATGTTTATTTAATTTCCCTTTTGTATTTTAACTATTTGCACATCATTACAGCACTGTGTATAGACATAATATGACATTTGAAATGTCTTCATTCTTTTGTAACTTGTGTGTAATGTTTACTGTTCATTTTTGATTGTTTATTTCACTTTTGTTTATTATCTATTTCACTTGATTTGGCAAAGTAAACATATGTTTCCCATGCCAATAAAGCCCCTTAAATTAAAATTGAATTGAGTGGAAGACAGACAGAGAGAGACCGATGGAGAGAGAAAAACAGAGACAGAAAGACAGCAGTGCAAATGTACTTAGATTTTAGTATTTCAACAACTTTTCTCTTCCAACTTGTTAGGCAATCATACGTACCTACGGGGGAACGATGGCCAGCCACACAGGAGGGGTGATTTTTACTAAGGAGGAGGAGACCGTTCTGACCGAGATGCATGCTGGCCATTTCGGAGTGAAGAGCATGATTGCCAAAATTAACCTACTCTTCTTCTGACGTGGAATTGTCAAGGAGGTGGACAGCTGGGCAAGTGAAATAACCTTTTGTTTATCAATTATATTATATTTGCTATTTTCATGATTTCAATTAATGTCATATCAGAGAGCACACAATGTTTCAATTTGTCACTTTTGTCTAGCCTGCCAGAAGTTTGCGAGGGTGAAGACTATGGCGTCGGAGTTGAAGCCCATCAAAGTTGCCTCACCATGATTCATGATCGGTAAGTGTCCCAATTAATTTTTTTTTCCTGATAACTGGTTTTGTAATGGTTGCTTTATTTGACCGCAGCATAGTTCAATATTATAGCATGTGTGTGTATGTGTGTGTCAGTATCCTTACAAATATGAAAATCTGCACACTGTATGACACAGATACAGGTAAAAAAGTAATCTTCTCTCTAACACTGTAAATGTTAGGGATGGACCTCATTGGACCCTTCAGGAATGGCAACAGCTGGTGTCGGATGGCGACCGATCACTTTACCAAGTGGGTGGAGGCAATACCCATTAAGGTCAGTTAAGAAAAAATATGTGCTTAACTCTAAATTCCCTTCTGTAACCCATTAAAAAGGGTGCTTAGAACCAAAAATAGATGTTCATTTTATATGATACCCATTAAGGACGAGACTGGCGAGGCCACCTCCAAGGCGATGATGGACATCTTCAACACCCACGGTTCTCCTGAGGTCATCTTGAGTGACCGAGGTCATGAACGCTGGAACAAGGTTCAGATGTTATAAGTTATATTCTGTCACCAATGGTTTGTTTTATTACTTTAAAGTACTACTTAAGTAAATGGTGCTGTCTGGTTTGCTAAATATAAGGACGTTTAAATGATTTATACTTTTACTTTTGGTACTTAAGTACATTTGAGAAATTACATTTACTTTTGATACTTAAGTATATTTAAAACCAAATACTTTTATACTTTTACTCAAGTAGTATTTTACTGGGTGATCTTCACTTTTACTTGAGTGTTTTTCTATTGAAATATCTTTACATTTTCAAGTATGAAAATGGAGTACTTTTTCCACCACTGCATATTTCAATATCTTACATTGTCAATAGATATCGCTTTCCTAACCTCTCCTCCAGGTTTGGTGAATGGACCAACCAGACCCTCAAGACTGTCATGGGAAAGTCCCTTGATTGGTACTGTACCAGGAAGGGTGGAAGAACAACCTGAAGGTAATTCTCTTCGAACACAACAACAGCATCCAGGCCTCCACCAAGTACAGATGGGAGCCACAGCTGTTGACTGATGGAAACAATGCAATTGTATATACAATTATTGCATATACTGTTGTCTTTCTCATTTGTGATTTACTTAGTGTTGTTGATTGTCTATTGCTACCGTCGAATAACGTACTTTCAGATCACTGAAACCCCACCTGGTGTTGTGCAAGTTGTCAAACCAGATCAGAACCCCTTTGAGGACCACCTTCAGGAACGGACTGAGAAGGATGTGGAGGTTTTTGACCAGGTAAAAATTATTGTCCACTTGTAATAGATTTTTTGGCCCTCAAAGAGATACAGTATGTAAGAAATGTATTTGAAATATGAAATATAATTGCAATTCATTCTTGTTATCAATAAAGGTGAGACTGAACATCGACAAGGCACAGGAGAAACAGAAGGAGAGCTAACGGAACAGAATCAAGAAAGGGAATAAGTGCCACGACGTCCTGGCGAAATACTTGGTTTTGAAGAAGGACGAAAGGAAGGCGAGACCTGGCAATCCTCGCTGCTCTTTCGCTCCTAGCTGAGGTCACCATCTGTTAAGGTGAATATAAAAAATTGCAGATAATAACTATTTGCATTGGCACACAAAATAACCTGAAGCTAGTTTCAGTTTCCCTAACACTGATACTTTTCTCTTAGTCTTCCTAGGTTTACCTCGGTGGAAGCCAACAATCTTCTCCAATCTTCTCCAACTTCGGTGAAGTCCAATAGACGAAGTATGTTAAGCTTTGGTTAACATTTGAGAAAGCAAGAAATGGTAGTTAAACTGAGCTTATAAAAATACATTTCTTCAATTTACCACTCCAAATGACTTTAGGACCATCGACTGTCCAAGCCCCCAAGGAGGTATCCCATCCACCAGAACCAGTGAGTTCGGATAAGTTTGATTCTCTGTGCTCTGAGTCAGAGGGGGACCAGCTTGAGGTAGGCTATACCTCTAAAAAGTGTTGAAAAGTACATATCTCCCATTTATAACACTGTACTAATCCATCACATTTTCTCACAATAATGTGTAACCTGTGTGTTTGCTTGTTTACGTCTGTCTCCTCCCGTTCCCTTTAACTCTGCTCCTGTTCTCCAGGACCTAGGGGGTTCTGCCTAACATCCAGACGTGGATCCACCTGATCCATTACCAACCACCCTCCAACTTTTCATTACATCATCTACAGCTACTGTTATTGCCATGTTGTCATTATCTGCTAATAAAGTTTGCTAGCCTTGTCATACTGGGCAGAAATGTGTGAGATACACAGATGAACTAAAAACACTAGCGCTGCAAACACTCAGAACAAAGAGAGCAGCGGTGCCTGGACTTCGTAGTCTCTCTCTCTTGAAGTCCCCCTTCTGAGAAAAAGTGACAAACAGAACCTGCCACCTACACAGCACCCACCTCCTCTCTATTCCACACACCAGAATTAAGTATTTCAGTCTGATTGCCATGTGAGTGTACAAAAAATAATCTGAGAAAATAAATGAATGACAAACCTGTATCACAAAAAGATAAATGTCATGTATTAAAATTGTAAATATTGGCAGGTTGGTTTTGTACGGTATTCTTTGGTGGTATTTATTTGTTCCACATTATTCACTGTTTATATCCTAGGACCTACAATAGATACATATGTATTCAACCACAAGGGCGCACTAAGGAGCTATGCGAGTTAGATTTTTTTTTAATCATAACAGTGGACTATTGAAATCCTATTATTTCAGTGTAGATAAGGGAAGGGCAGGTTAAAATACAAACATACCAGCCAGACAAGCCCGTGAATGAATGGAAATGATTTGCATATGAATGGAGTGGAAATTAGTTCATTTAAGGTAAGTTACTATAATGTGGCAAGTAGATTACATGTTTTCTTTTCCATTTCCGAAACATAGCAACGTTTAAGACATGGATTTCATGTTGTAATGTTAACAAGGTTCCCAAAAGTAGTTTGAATTCATATTTTCATTTTATTAGCTAAACTAAATTTGCTTAATAAACAGTGAAATTGTCACGGAAATCAGCCTTATTTGCATAGCGATGATGAAAAGAACGCCATTTAGGCTGTAATGACCTCCAAAATTCTAATCATTAGGTCATCACACCATTGATATACCAACGGAGTCTAATAGTTTATCGAATCCCATTGTGACGCAGAGGGGGACACTATTTGGCTGGGGGACATTATTTGGCATGACTGGGCTCTGGCCTCCAGGAAACTCGGGGTCTCAACTTACTATTGAGAGTAAAGACCAATAAAATACACAAGGTGCAAATTTTGAAATGTGGTTGTGCATCAGCAGTTTTCCTCCTGTCACTAAATTAGCTGACAATGAGCTATGTCAATGAGATATTTATTGGTAGTTAGTCTAGCCAGCTATGTAAACCTGTATTATTAATCATAGCTGAATACCGACCAGGCACGCAGGGCACGATCTCACTCAGATATAAACATGGCATAACAGGCTGACTACACCGCTCGCGAGCGCCAATGAGCATCTGCATTGCCAAGGGCTAAAATAGAAGTCAGTTCTATTTGTGACTCTGAACGCGGTGCAAGTCCTGTTGCAACAGCAAGCTAGTCCGCGTTGCAACAGCAAGCTAGCTAAATAGGACAAATTAGCTAGCAAGTGCAAGCTAGCTAGCTAAATTGCCATAAATGTTTAATGCTTTTCTACCTGTCCCCAAATGAACGTAATTGGTTCAGAGTTTGTTTTGATATTTTACCCTGCGTGTCGTGATCACATTTGGTGTGGGGGGGCCAAAATAAATATATGCATGATGGCGTACGCAGTCCGGTCCGGCGCGCTATCGTCTGTGCCGCAAAAGCATACTCGTACGGCAGGGTTGATTTCCGCGCTTATAAACCCAGGGTCGTTACAATAGGTTAGACACTTCTGATTTCTAGATGCACCAATCAAAGCAGTGGAGCATGGTTAAAATCATTCATCTTGAGGCGACGGGGGGAGCGTGGTCCCAAAATGCAATCATATTCAATGCAATTTGACCATTTATAAAATGGTCCTATATATATTATATATATATATATAAATATTATATATATATATATTATATATATAAATATTATATATATATATATATATATATATATATATACACATATATAAATATTATATATATAAATATATATTTATATAAATGTATAAATAATAAATATATATATAAATAATAAATATTTATATAAATAATATATATACAGTGCCTTGCGAAAGTATTCGGCCCCCTTGAATTTTGCGAACTTTTGCCACATTTCAGGCTTCAAACATAAAGATATAAAACTGTATTTTTTGTGAAGAATCAACAACAAGTGGGACACAATCATGAAGTGGAACGACATTTATTGGATATTTCAAACTTTAACAAATCAAAAACTGAAAAATTGGGCATGCAAAATTATTCAGCCCCCTTAAGTTAATACTTTGTAGCGCCACATTTTGCCGCGATTACAGCTGTAAGTCGCTTGGGGTATGTCTCTATCAGTTTTGCACATCGAGAGACTGACATTTTTTCCCATTCCTCCTTGCAAAACAGCTCGAGCTCAGTGAGGTTGGATGGAGAGCATTTGTGAAAAGCAGTTTTCAGTTCTTTCCACAGATTCTCGATTGGATTCAGGTCTGGACTTTGACTTGGCCATTCTAACACCTGGATATGTTTATTTTTGAACCATTCCATTGTAGATTTTGCTTTATGTTTTGGATCATTGTCTTTTTTGGAAGACAAATCTCCGTCCCAGTCTCAGGTCTTTTGCAGTCTCCATCAGGTTTTCTTCCAGAATGGTCCTGTATTTGGCTCCATCCATCTCTCCATCAATTTTAACCATCTTCCCTGTCCCTGCTGAAGAAAAGCAGGCCCAAACCATGATGCTGCCACCACCATGTTTGACAGTGGGGATGGTGTGTTCAGCTGTGTTGCTTTTACGCCAAACATAACGTTTTGCATTGTTGCCAAAAAGTTCAATTTTGGTTTCATCTGACCAGAGCACCTTCTTCCACATGTTTGGTGTGTCTCCCAGGTGGCTTGTGGCAAACTTTAAACAACACTTTTTATGGATATCTGAAATGGCTTTCTTCTTGCCACTCTTCCAGAAAGGCCAGATTTGTGCAATATACGACTGATTGTTGTCCTATGGACAGAGTCTCCCACCTCAGCTGTAGATCTCTGCAGGTCATCCAGAGTGATCATGGGCCTCTTGGCTGCATCTCTGATCAGTCTTCTCCTTGTATGAGCTAAAAGTTTAGAGGGACGGCCAGGTCTTGGTAGATTTGCAGTGGTCTGATACTCCTTCCATTTCAATATTATCGCTTGCACAGTGCTCCTTGGAATGTTTAAAGCTTGGGAAATCTTTTTGTATCCAAATCCGGCTTTAAACTTCTTCACAACAGTATCTCGGACCTGCCTGGTGTGTTCCTTGTTCTTCATGATGCTCTCTGCGCTTTTAACGGACCTCTGAGACTACCACAGTGCAGGTGCATTTATACGGAGACTTGATTACACACAGGTGGATTGTATTTATCATCATTAGTCATTTAGGTCAACATTGGATCATTCAGAGATCCTCACTGAACTTCTGGAGAGAGTTTGCTGCACTGAAAGTAAAGGGGCTGAATAATTTTGAACGCCCAATTTTTCAGTTTTTGATTTGTTAAAAAAGTTTGAAATATTAAATAAATGTCATTCCACTTCATGATTGTGTCCCACTTGTTGTTGATTCTTCACAAAAAAATACAGTTTTATATCTTTATGTTTGAAGCCTGAAATGTGGCAAAAGGTTGCAAAGTTCAAGGGGGCCGAATACTTTCGCAAGGCACTGTATATATATATGTATATATATATATAATAAATAAATTATACAGACTTGTGAAACTTAACAAATTATCCAATGGATTATGATCATTTTTGCTGGTAAAAAAGTGGAGGTGCAAAAACACAAGTTTGCACCCCCTACTTTAATTTGCTCCATGGCTCAGACAGCCAACTGTACACTATGGCGAACAGTTGTTTTGCTCAGCCAAAGATGACCTATTATATTGCTCAGCTCAATCTCGGCTCGCAAACAGGAAGAACTTTGTAGGTGTTTCTGATTAATAAACAATGCCATACAGGTGGGTGGTTACATTCAAATTAAACCCTGCACTGAAAAGAAACAGACTAAAAACTATTAGCACAGCATACAGGAAACACACAGCATTGGCACAGAAAATATCAGAAGTTTCCACTTTGGCTTTCCCAAGACCCAATAAATGTACATCATACTTTAACTAAAACGAGGACTTATTAACTTAAATTGTTGTGCAACATCATGGTTAAGCTATGGGCATCATCTTTCAGCTGAAAAAATGTTCACTCTTAAAACTGACATTTGTTCTCTTTGCCCCATGGCAATATGATTAGAATTGCAACAAAAGATACATTTTTCTCTCCACTGTCAAGAGAGGGGCCACTAAAATGTTTTGCCGCAAGGTGTGGGGCCCCCCAACCAAATCTCACTTACGGCCTGTCATGCCAACTAATGTCCCCCTCTGAGTCACAATGGGATTTGATAAACTATTAGCGTCCGTTGCTTTATCAACAGTTTGATGACCTAAAATAAAGCAACCATTAAAGAACAACTTATCAATGCAAAATGTGAATTGACTGCTTATGTCGCTTATGCCTAGAGCCGGCCCCCAGATAAAGGTGATCTTATTACAAAGCCATTAATAAAACATTTTTCTTTAAGTGGTGTAATAATGCTCCCATTAGTGCTGTTAGCTATGACTGATACTTAATCAATGCCTGGTGGACTTCCAAACTTCTGATGCAATCCAAATTTACACAGCATTTATCAAGCATGGAAACGTGCAATCCAGGGGGCTCCATACTTATGCATATGAATGTCTGCTGCTAACCACAACATGTTTGATAATATTTATAACTGTCTGTCCCAAAGGCTCTTCAAAGTTGTATTCTGAAGGGAAGCATAATTGAGTCTGCCCATTCCACGGGGAAATAGAGCTTCTGCTTTTGAACCTGCTGGTGTAACAGCAGTGTGTTTTCAGGAAAGCATTAGCTGTGTTTTTTCCTGCTACTTCAGATCAAGCAACAACTGCAGCTTATCTAAGGGTCTGAATGTATGCGAGTGATAGAGGTTGCCTTGAGTCAAGTGAGAATAGATCAGAACACATCACAGTTTGATAAAAGCCCTGATCTCTTGAGAGATTATGGATTTTTTTTCTCTTACAATTTCTTCCGGCATCAAACAGACCAATTCTTATTGGAATAAAAAATATATAACTCCATCACTGAAACGCTTTAGCCATAGGTAGAATTGCCAAATAACTGAAGGGAATTGGAATGGGTAGTAATTTAATGGTTGATGGAGAAAGAAATGTGGTGGGATCCAGTGTGTACTGAAGGTGAGCACTCCATGGGGACAGAGATTCCCAGGAGAACTGCAGGAAGGCAGTGGCTAAGGTGAATGTGTGTGGGGGAAGAGCTAAAATAATGATTGTCAAAGGTTGCAAAATCGTAATGTATAACAGGGAGTAAGGATCTGTGCAACAGTATGACACAGAACACCAACATGGTAGATTTTTTTTTAAAGAACAATTTATTCTCAACACCAGCCTCAATTTGTTCTCAACACCAACATGTTTTCCTCAGATTTAAGCTTGCGATTTGACTTGTTGCTCGCTGTGACTTTGGTATCTTGGCAATGACAGAATGATTGCATGAAACTTCACTCCCAAAGAATGGCAGTGCGTTCATTGCCCTATCATTCATTAAAGTGTTCTCTTTGTGAGAATGTACTTTGAACACAGCAGAGTGTTTAGAACCTTTAGAATATGAAGAAAAATAACTAGGCCTTTGCTTAAAAATGATTGGTTGAGAAGTTCTAACATTCCTTTAACCTTTTACTGCGGGGGCTAAATCAGGGTCACGGTGTTTCTTGGTAGTCTTGAACAAATATACCTCACACATATGGTTGTGGGCTTAAAAAGAAAAGACACCTGTACCATGTCGGATGTTGTAACGGCTCTCGGTGGTGGAAGGAAACGCGGACCAAAGCGCAGCGTGGTAAATGTTCAGGATTCCTTTTATTTAAACACTTAAACAAAATAACAAAGCGAAAGCGAACAGTTCTGTCAGGCACAGACACCAAACAGAAAACAAAAGGAAAGTGACAACTTATATGTGATCCCCAATCAGAGACCGCGATAGACAGCTGCCTCTGATTGGGAAACACACACACACGGCCAAAAACAAAGAAATAGAAAACATAGACTTTCCCACACGAGTCACACCCTGACCTAACCAAACATAGAGAATAATAAGGATCTCTAAGGTCAGGGCGTGACAGATATAGAGTTGAAATGTATTACACATTGAGTTTGCATCCCAACATTACACTTTACATACATTACACCACAGAAGACTGAAATATAACAAAACCCATTGACATAGAAATGCTGGATTTTCGGGAGTTTTTTTACAAATTATGTTAATTCATGATGAAATTATGAGAAAGAAGACGAGTAGGCGGCCGGTACGTTGAAATTAACTTCAATGAACTATTAACATAATATATTTACTAAATGATGGGAGCAATCAGCCTAGTACATCAGGACGCACAACTACAAGGTGTTTCGATTACTAGAGTCTAGGGGCCTACCTTCCCAATGCCTTCTTCTCACTTTGGAAATTATGAAAAATATTAATAACATTCCACCCATGATGCCACTAGAGGGCAATTTGGTCATTTGACTGCAGGAAAGGGCTACAAGCAACATAAAAGGAACATTTGGATAATTACCCCTCGTGATACAAGCATTGCTAAACGTATAATAAAGGTCATGAAGCCTTGGTACAATCTACGAGGGAGTGCGTACAATTCCAGCTCTCTCTGTTATTTCCCTCCACCGTTTTTACATAGATCTCACAGAATAAGAGCTCTTGATACGCTTCCATTATTCCCATCAGGTCATGCAAACCTCTAGCTAAACTTGCTAGGTGCTCCTCCATCACCCTCTCCCATCACTAATAACACAGAACTCAGCTCTGACTAGCACTAATACTATAGCGGAGATGGGGGCTGCGCTACAGAGATCACCAGTATCTCATTAATGGGCACACAGTAAGCTCTTGTGTTGTGACTTAGTGGGTTAAAGAGTGTGTGGGAGTCACTTATATAACTTTTATACCATAATGGAGCAGTCAATACTTCCATAACAGTAGATTTGTGCTTTTTAATGACTAGTTGTTAGAGTTCGCTGAAAGAGACTATTGATATTTTTTACTTGAAAATTGAATGTCCTTGAATTTCATATCATACAGTATGTTTGCTGAACCCACAGGCTTTGACAGTGCTCATACACAATTGGATCAGGCTTGTTGAATACCAGAAATGTCTAATTAAGGCCAACTTTACTTGGACTGAATTAAGATTAGAGAGATAAAAAAGTGCCTATTAAAGACACAATCATCTCTTAATTATATTGTCTACGGAGATGCTAGAGTAAGATATGATAGGAAACAATCTTTTCCACTTCCCTGCTCAACTGGTGCCTTATCGTTCATGAACCGTTAGGGTAATTTGCACTGTCAGCCATATCCGGGCCCCACATTTCCCCAACATTAACTGCACGATTAAAAACTCATTCCAGCTGTAATTCTGCAGTTAAGCGCCTTTACCTCTCCCATGTTACAGATGTAGAATCTTAATTTGAGCCACTTTGCTACAGCAGGAAAATAGAATGTACAAAACATTAGGAACACCTGCTCTTTCCGTGACATAGACTGTCCAGGTGAATCCAGGTGAAAGCTATGATCCCTTGTTGATGTCACTTGTTAATTCCACTTCAATCAGGGTAGATGAAGTCAAGGAGACAGGCTAAATAAGTATTTTTATGTGCCTATGAACGAGGTATGGTAGTAGGTGCCCTGCGTACCGCTTTGAGTTTGTCATGAACTGCCACGAATCTGCTGCGTTATGTATTGCTCAACAGTTTCTGGTGTGTGTATCAAGAATGGTCCACCCCCCAAAGGACATCCAGCCAACTTGACACAACTGTGAGAAGCATTGGGATCATGGGCCATCATCCCTGTGGAACGCTTTCAACACCTTGAAGAGTAGAATGCGCTGATGAATTGAGGGTGTTCTGATGGCAAAAGGGGGTGCAAGTCAATATTAGGAAGGTGTTTGTAATGTTTTGTACACTCAATGTAATTAACATACATTTTTGTAGGCTTGATAGATTCACTCGATAGATTCGAAAGGGAAAATCGGAAATTTCAAGTGGAAATTACACTTCAGAAACCTTTAAAAACTTCAAATACACTAAGTTTTAAATATCCTGGGTTGCAGAAATGATCTCCTGCAACAGGATGATCAAATTAAGATCCTACATCTGTAGATCCTCCTAATCCTTCCTCTGACGTACAGTATGTGTCCACTCTTCTCAAATCGTTCCAACTGATGCACATAATGGTTTAATTAACTAACATATTTTCAGGAAGTAAGATATCCTAATATGAGTCCAGCCAGCTGATTTATAGAGCATCATTATCTCCTAGTAAGAGGCTATATCCAATGGAATTCAACTGCCTTTTTATTCCCACAAAACAGTACAGTATGAATTAGAAAGTAAAGCTTACTGGAGCATCCAAGGTTAAGCATTCCTTATAAACACCCAGCAAAAGAGTTCTCCTGTTCACTGAGAGGGTTGAAAACAAGCCATTCACCAAACCACTGTCATTTATACTGTAATGAATACCAGCGTAATACTGTTAATGTGGATATATAATTAAACAACCATTTTGTACTCTCTCTCTGCTACTGTATGATTCATTTCCTAGTATTTTTCTCACTTCCCCTGTCAGGTTGTTTGTACTGCTGCTCTACATACCGTATGGTTTGAAACTTACCGTAATAGATTTATATTATAATACAGTTATTATACTGTAATAATAAACAGTAACAGATCAAAACTGTTCTATTAAAAAAAAGGGTAGGCATGAAAGCTCAAACTGAAACTGAATCTCCACTCTACACAATAATCAAAAATAAAATATCATCATTGGGTTGTGCCGTGGCGGAGATCTTTGTGGGCTGTACTCAGGCTTGTCTCAGGATGGTAAGTTGGTGGAAGAAGATATCCCTCTAGTGGTGTGGGGGCTGTGCTTTGGAAAAGTGGGTGGGGTTATATCCTTCCTGTTTGGCCCTGTCCGAGGGTGTCATCGGATGGGGCCAAAGTGTCTCCTGACCCTTCCTGTCTCAGCCTCCAGTATTTATGCTGCAGTAGTTTATGTGTTGGGGGGCTAGGGTCAGTTTGTTATATCTGGAGTACTTCTCCTGTCCTATCCAGTGTCCTGTGTGAATTTAAGTATGCTCTCTCTAATTCTCTCTTTCTCTTTTTCTTTCTCTCTCTCGGAGGACCTGAGTCCTAGGACCATGCCTCAGGACTACATGACATGATGACTCCTTGCTGTCCCCAGTCCACCTGGCCGTGCTGCTGCTCCAGTTTCAACTGTTCTGCCTGTGATTATTATTATTTGACCATGCTGGTCATTTATGAACATTTAAACATCTTGGCCATGTTTTGTTATAATCTCCACCCGGCACAGCAAGAAGAGGACTGGCCACCCCACATAGCCTGGTTCCTCTCTAAGTTTCTTCCTAGGTTTTGGCCTTTCTAGGGAGTTTTTCGTAGCCACCGTGCGTCTACACCTGCATTGATTGCTGTTTGGGGTTTTAGGCTGGGTTTCTGTACAGCACTTTGAGATATCAGCTGATGTACGAAGGGCTATATAAAAAATAAAATTTGATTTGAATCATGGCTGCCTCTCTCCTGCATGAAGTTAACACATGCAATACACCCTCTAGACTTAAGATGCTATCATTTCATCAGAGATAATGCATGATAAATCCGATTGATTCACACTATGCCGGAACATCAGTCTATGAACTCAATGGGCTTGGATAGGCACTTCTCACTATATTACCTGTTGGGTTTGGGCATCTCTCTCTCTTGCCTTCTCTGCCTGTCTGTCTGTTAATGGCTGTCACTATCCTGCTATGATCATGATAGCAACAAACAAAGTCAACACATGGAACACACCTTCCTGACCCATAATCACTGTGATGAAGTTAAAGACGTCTGAAGCTGAAAGCACTCAAAATTGCCAGCTAGTATGCCAAGGGTGTTGTGAGGGCAGTTGTCAAGAACCTTACAGTCCCTTGCACTACTCTTCTTGATTGGTGGCACATCCATTGCTAACTTTCTGAACCTATGAGGAAGACTAAGACAGTGATTGTGCAAGTAATTCTGTACTAGCTAGGAAGTATTATTGGCTTCAAAATATACACTGCCAGTTTTTCAGACAGCCAGAGTTACCCAGCGTTAGCTGATTAGATAAAAAACCTGGCACAGCAAAAAATGACTAAACTATCAATGTAAAGTAACATGTCCCCTACCCCGGTTAGACAGTATCTCACATGGTGCAGGAACCCAATTATTATTTTCCTTTAATCAGCAGCATTAATAGGACTGATGAGAATGGGTAGACTGGGAAGGAGGGAGGAAGAAAGAGGCATGGGTCATTCATTAATCTGCTCTACCTCTTCACCACTCCACTTAACAACTCATTAAATATTAATGCAAACCACCCTTCACCTTTCCTTATTTTAAACACTGTCTTAGAACAAACTGATACTTCTCACTCTTAGCTGATTTAAAATGCATTTAGTTAGGGCTCTGGGAGATACTCTCAGCCAAAGTTTGAAATACAAAGTCTCTCTTGTATAGAAAAGAAGGGCCAAAGGATCTAGCTAAAGCACCATCCTGTTGCTAGCAGCTACAGTAAAATATCCCCGCAGACCAAGCTGTCAATACCTTCGACTTTCTCCACCATTTGATACGTATGTTGTTTATTGTAAGTCTCGAACATTGCTGGAACTCTCCCTTGTATCTGTGCACTCCAAGATTAATTTAAGACTCCTGGACTGTGTGAAGTGTATAGTATCATCAATGGAGCCTGGGACTGTGACAGTGACCTTGAGGAACGCACCGTATCTTATTTCTCCCTCACTGTCAAAGGCTGGGCTGGGGGTCGATCACTGAGAGGATGTGGGGTAGGGGGATGGTTGGTTTGGTAACACACATTCAGAGAGTCAGAATCAAAAAGTATAAGGATAGAGTTATTGGTCAAACAGAACATTGCTTCTCCATTCTTTGGATGTCTTGGAGATTTATATTCTTTATGCAAACTCTGCCTCCAGTATCGATCCCTCCTACTGTCTGGGTACCACGTGCTCATTCCACTTATCTGTAATAAATCATAGTGTTCAAAAGAGGAACAGCTACGATCACTCATGAAATGTCACTTTTACCCTTCAATGAGGCAAGTGGAGTAGGATAATATACTAGTGACGACTGGCTTGCTACCGTACTTCATCATTGTTCAGGCTCCACTTCACTAGGCCTACTCTCTGTCGGAAGTTTCAGTTACAAACAGTCTGGCCACTCCAGTGACTTTGTTAACAGTTAGCAAATAATGATGTCATGAAATGGAAACTTCTGGAATCAACAGTCTTTGCTTTGCGTAATGACAAAAGCCCCGTATGAAAATGAAATGCATTAATGTGCCAAAATAGCACCGTGCTTCTGCAAGTCATGCAGATATATTGATATATGAGAAGACCATATTTCCACTGACCTTTATGATTAGGATATCTGAAAAAGGTAACTCGGGAAGCAGAGATACTGGGAAAACGTCTAATTGACTCCACTCCCAGTAGTGCATTATGAAATGGCTCAGTTCAGATCAGGACTCATCATTTGTATTATTTCAAAAAGCACATTTGACATGCCTCAAATGAACCCTTTTCCATGTTTGATATGCACATGAGATGAAAGTTTGTTTCTTCATTTGTAGATAGCACTAATCAGTGTGGGTTATTAGCTTTTCTAATTGCCAAATATTTCTAATTATGAATTGCAGCAGTAACAAGCTTAAAGGATTTGACATATTTCTCTTTAATTAAGAGCATGAAGGACCCATAAATCTGTTCATTAATTATTGATATTACCTTTCTAAGAGATCTTGGGTGAAACTTGGTGTACAGGTTTCCAGCGCTCTCAAATGTGGCAAATAGTAGGGAGGGAAACAGCACCCATATTGCACAGGCATGCAGCCTCTGCTGAAAAAAACCTCACTGGAAGTGTGAGATCAAATAAATGGGGAGAAAAATAGACAGAAATAATAAAAACAGACAGCAGATAAAGCTAATCAGAGGAGCAAAGGATAAATGAATTTCCCTCTCATCCTGTCTGTGGCGTGGCAGGGTTATTAGTGCTCTCTCCCTTAGCCCAGATTGACTGTCAGCAACTTTCGAACAAACCCCTATCTCTGTGGAACGCTGCTACAAAAACACTGCTTAAGCTCCTCTGATGTCCAAAATATTATATTTTGTATGTCATTTTTTGCAGTTTCTGGAAATGAAATTTGCATTTTGGCAAAGGCACTTGAAATGTGGTGTTTTAAATATGCTTCTTGTATAAGTACAGAGGGCCCATCTAAAGCTTGCGTCTTCTAACTGTTATCCCTACTAAAAATAAGGTAAACAAAACATATGTATATTTCTTTATATATACAATATTTTTTAAATGTCGCTTTGTACAAGTTGGTGTGCAGGGGAAAGTTTGAAACTGACTTTATGATATAATAGAGTTAAAAGAGGAACTGATGTAGCTCTCACGATTTCAGAAATGTACAAAGAAAATGAAAAGGGGATAATTCTACATTTAGGGTGTGTGTGTGTGTGTGTGGGGGGGGGGGGGGGGGTTAACACAATCACACAATCAATTCATTGTGCAATCACAAACCCTAATGTGTAGTCCCACCAGCCACATTGTAAAAATAGTCCATAATTACACTGTACTTACTTACAGTGTGTAATTATTGTGTACTCTACAGGTTGTTGCAAAACATCATCTAAAGTGGCACCTGAAAAGTGTCTGTCAAGGAACAGATGGATACATGTGTTTCAAGAACCCAAACACCATATTATAGATTTCAACAGCAGCACTAAAGCAATTGGACCCATGTTGACCTTGGAAATTCAAGTAATGGCATTATCTTTGATACAACATTGAAGATGAAAAGCTGACGTGATCACAATCAGTATACCGGTCTCTTTCATGCCTCAACTCATTTCCTGTGCTGTTAGATTTGATAATGAAAAAGATAGCGATGTCATCATGCAGCACGGCTAACATCAGATATGACACACTTTTATCAGCTTTTGAAATATCGATGAAGACTGCATGTCAAGACGGTGATATGCTATGGTGCTATGGGCTATTGATATACTAAATGTTGACTGTTGACTGGGATACATTTACAAAAGCTTTGTGCAGGTTGATTCATAATAGATTTGATACCGGAGAGGCTAGCTAAGCCATAGGGACAAAGAGAGAATAATAGAGAGCTGGGGGAGTTATAGAGGGTCCCATGTAGCTCAGTTGGTAGAGCATGGCACTTGCAACGCCAGGGTTGTGGGTTTGATTTCCAAGGGGGACCAGTATGAAAATATATATGATGATATAAGTTGCTCTGGATAAGAGTGTCTTCTAAATGACTAAAATGTAAAAATATTAAATGTTATTAGAGTACTGCCATCCTTTTGACACAGAGAAGAAGAAATAGAGAGAGAGAGAGAGAGAGAGAGAGAGAGAGAGAGAGAGAGAGAGAAAGTAAAGCTGCAGAAAGATGATTGATGGAGAGAGAGAGAGAGAGAGAGAGAGAGAGAGAGAGAGAGAGAGAAAGAGAGAGAGAGAGGGAGAAAGTAAAGCTGCAGAAAGATGATTGATGGAGAGAGAGAAAGAGAGAGAGAGAGAGAGAGAGAGAGAGAGAAAGGAGAGAGAGAGAGAGAGAGAGAGAGAGAGTAAAGCTGCAGGAAGATGGTTGATGGAGAGAGAGAGAGAGAGAGAGAGAGAGAGAGAGTAAAGCTGCAGAAAGATGATTGATGGAGAGAGAGAAAGAGAGAGAGAGAGAGAGAGAGAGAGAGTGGGAAAGAGAGAGAGAAAGAGAGAGTAAAGCTGCAGGAAGATGGTTGATGGAGAGAGTGAGAGAGAGAGAGAGAGAGAGAGAGAGAGAGAGAGAGAGAGAGAGAGAGAGAGGGAGAATCCCTACCCCCTACAGACACACAGAAGCGTGGAGGCGCTCCCTCAGATGATGCCATATGTAAGATAGGGATCAGAGCCGTATTAATCTGGGCTCCTGCAGAGAAAGCCGTGGAGTCTACCCGTCATGTCCTGTCTGGGCAGATGAAGCGCCACCTCGCTCCCATCGCGCTCTACCCCTCTCTCTGCTGGAGATCCCTTTATACCAGATTAACTAGATTTGTGTTTTTGTGTTCCAGGCAATTAAATGTGTGTGTGTGTGCGGAGTTAAACGGGATCAGCAGAAGTAATTACTGACATAGAGCACTCTGCAACCCAATGCATGCCGTTTCAGTAAACGCGTGCATCTGGCAGTCGACACCCAGGGCTGAGTGGCAAGAGCATCTTAGACTCGTAAAACAATTTAGTTGAGTTTAATTAAACATTCTCTATTTTTGTACGGACATCTGCTTGCTTAAACGTACAGGTAACTGTTATTTTCCTTTGCATATGGCTTACCTTATCTGAAACGTTCAACTTTGCAGCCTACGCATTCCCAGTGTTTTCATCTAAGCCAAGAGGTGCCACTGTGATAAACATCTATAGCCTACTCATCACAATTTATATAATTTAGTGGTGGGTAGTGCTCCACACTTTTAAGTCTTGTACTGTATCTGTCTCTACTGTAGTAGATAGCACAGTATAAAGAGGAATGTTAGGAACTACCTTTTACCCTCTGCACTTTGAAGGTTACACTGTCTGTCTCTAGATCTAAGTACACCACACAGAAACAATCTTTGTCTGCTCTCTATTTCTTTTTATACAATGTACCAATGTTATGGGCGGATTCGGCAGTAAATGACTCTTCGCTGCACTGTAAATGTGTGGGGAGATGAACTGTCTGTGTGGAGGGTAGATAAGGGCAGATTTGACACCTTTCACTGCCAGTCCACGATTATTCCCTAAACTAAGACTTAAATTAAATGGAAATAGACTTCTGGAGTCTCTCTAATACAACAAAATGATCAGTCCATTTCCCTCCACAACAACCCAGGATATGCATTGTGGAGAGATACTCCCCTCATGTTTATGTAGTCAACATTTGGTCCCTCTGTATCTGCCGCTTCTCTGGGGCTTCTCTGGGGCTTCTCTGGGGCTTCTCTGGGGCTTCTCTGGGGCTTCTCTTGGGATTCTCTTGGGCTTCTCTGGGGCTTCTCTGGGGCTTCTCTTGGGCTTCTCTGGGGCTTCTCTGGGGCTTCTCTGGGGGCAGGACCTGGACCTTATGTCTGTCTGCACTACGACTATACGGTGACTCATTCACAAAATATTTATGTGCTTTTATGGGCTGTTGATTCTCAGATCTTCAAGTCTAGAATTGTACAAATCTTATGGAGAGATATTGTCACATCATTAATTAGCAGAGCAGGTATGTACTTGGAAAACATCCCAAAAATCATATGAAAAGGTGATATAGACTGAGTTTATGAAACATTAGGAACACCTGCTCCGTCCATGACATAGACTGACCAGGTGAATCCAGGTGAAAGCTATGATCCCTTATTGATGTCACTTGTTAAAGCCACTTCAATCAGTTTAGATCCGTGGTCAATCTCCAAGCCAACTCTTGTCGATCACCAAACATTTCTGCAAAAAAAACAACAATAAAGCCTTGCGTTCCTCTTTTTATTAATTTCTCGCTATTGACAGTAGGCACTACTTTTGATTCAGCAGTCCAGCAGTCTGCGCCATAGACTGTAAAAAGAAGCTTCGAACGCACAGCAAAGTTGATAATGTGAGATTTAAAAATGTTTAAAACCATAACTAGAGCGAAGAGCTGCTATTTTTACGAGCCAATTCATGTTTAAGTTTTTATTCAGCACTGTCAAGACTTTGTTCAAAAGTTTTATAAGCCATAAAATGCGGATTCCAATAAGCTTTCATTGTTATTATTTTATTTGCTTGTGTCTTTTTTAAAGTTAAGGAATATTTCACTTTCCCTGGTCATAAGAGTAACAACAGGAATTGGTGCATGAGGCAGAAGTAATGCAGTGTGATTTACGTTTCACTATCAGCTGGAAGACTGTGTCCCCTTTTCTCAGTGGAGGGAGGAAGGAGGGATGGTGAGTCTGGTGAGAGGCAGCCTCACTGCTGCTCCCTCCCCTCAGACTGACCATGTAGGCCATCAGTCCAGTAAAAAAAAACATAATTATTATGCTCACTCAGCTGTGCCTCACAAGTAATACAACAAATTATATTTTACCAGTGTGGTCATATACTTTAAATGTTGAAATATAATTTCAAAATTGTCCCAGAAGAACAACATTAGCAGGGCAATTCAAGCATAGCCAATATGCAGAGATAATGTATTAGGCCTGTAACATACTGTACAAACATTGCTTCAGTACTGTTTTTAATTGGTTAATGTTGCATAGGCTTATGTTTTTTTAAGTCTTGTAAAAAAAAAAATCTGAGTGTTAGACTTCGGCTTGCATTTTGACTCAGAAAGTGATCTTGACTCAGAAAAGGTTGGTAACCACTGCTGTAGACGAAGGGGAGGAGACAGGTCAAAGAAGGATTGTTAAGCCTTGAGACAATTGCGACATGGATTGTGTATGAGTGGCATTCAGAGGGTGAATGGGCAAGACAAAAGATTTAAGTGCCTTTGAACGCGGTATGGTAGTAGGTGTCAGGCGCACCAGTTTGTGTGTCAAGAACTGCAACGCTGTTGTTGTTTTTTCACGCTCAACAGTTTCCCATGTGTATCAAGAATGGTCCACCACCTAAAGGACATCCAGCCAACTTGACACAACTGTGGGAAGCATTGGAGTCAACAATGGCCAGCATCTCTGTGGAATGCTTTCGACACCTAGTAGAGTCCATGCCCCAACAAATTGAGGCTGTTCTGAGGGCAAAAGAGAGGTCTAGGCTCAGAGGGATACAACAATAAATTAGGGGGAGAGGGATTCAAGTCTAATTCCCCAGTCTGCCTGTGAGGTGGCGTAGTCCTTAGAATAACAAATGGTCCAACCAAGTCAGCCTGTAGGAGTGGATCTCTGTTTAATATAAGAACAATGTCTGTTCTCTCTGTGACCCCACTACCTCTTATAATAGACCAGTGAAGTCCTCCGTGGAGTGGCGGGCAGCAATGTTAAACCACAGCGTCCAGGTTCCTGAGTATGTATGGACTTTAATCCATCACCAAAAACGCTGAGCTAACATATTTAGTCCCACACATAAACAAAAAACCTGCCAACAGAGAGAGAGAGAGAAAAAAAAATCTCCCTACCATTGATAATGATATGGGGCCATTTAGAATCCCTGGAAATTGATAGGTAGCTCTGGCCATGAGTGAATTAATGTTCTTTAAGCACTGTTGAACTCTAGAGAGTAATTCACTGATAGGACAAGCTGTCGGCTGGGAAGACAAATGTGTGTGCATGATGCTTCAGAACATTAGCGGGTGGATTCCAAGGTATAACCTCTTCTTTATTTAATGTACTCCTCACAGATGGATTGATACTGTGGGGCGCAGAGCGGCACAATTAATATTTTGATTATAACTCCGGGAAAATAATAACCAGTGATCCATTGCCCCTGTCGACTCCTGGCACCAAAGACTCTCTCAGGGCATTTTAATGACATAAGTGATAAACCATGCACTGATGTGCTTCTTCTAGGTCCATAGTTGAATAAGAAGTTGCAAAAACAAAACAAAACTGTCCACTGCTGTTCAATAAAGATAACAATGCTGTAGCCTACAAGACAAGCAGTAGGCCTAAAGCTGGAATCAACAATGCAGACTTCTTTGTCTGTATCGTTCTAGTTGGATTTGAGGAGGATTATTTCTTATGAAAGTATTGACATGAAATGTGATCATCATCTCTCTTCACCTCCCGGCTACCTGCTAGCCAGCTAATCCACAAGCCAGCCCCCATATATCACTCTCACCTCGATAGAAAAACACACATATTCAAGTGTTTCCCTCCTGTGAACACTCAAATTCCCTGTAAAGATTTTAGACTATTACTGATGAAACACTGCATGAAGAAATGTGACTTACCAGAATGTCGGCGGAGAGTCACAGGTGTATTTGTGATAAGTCATTAAGCCTCAGTGCTGTGGCCATGTTGGGAGCGGTGCTCTGGGTCAAATGTAGACAGTGGCTCTATAACTCTGTCGGAGACAGACAGCAATCATAACAGGCCTAATGGCCCAGCCTAATGGTGCAATAGGCTCCAATTACATCTGCCTCTGACAGCTGCTCTCCACAACCATTTCACCTGCTGGACAAGGAGCACATCCAACATCCAATGGTAAGTAACTTAGAGGAGAGTGTTAGCAGAAAGACATCTCTTGGGAATTATGCCAGGGAACAATGGATCACTGCACACAATTAAAGAGACCCAATATGGAAGGACAATATGGGTCTTAACCAGGGGTGCTGTAAATGGACCATAGGGATGATACTATACTGTATTGTGGTGAAGATGCTCACCACTAAAGGGTAAGAACACAAGGAAAAGACCCCAGAGAGAAGGAGGGATGAAGCCAGAGAGAGTGAATGAGAGAATGAGATAAAAAAAAGTGAGTTTTAACATAAAATAAGTGAATTATGACATCAAGTAATAAGTGAGTTGGAACTCCTGGATTCCTCTGTCACCACTGTAACGCAACAGAAAAAACTCCCAATTCAGTTACTGCGAGCTAGCTGCTCCTGAGGCGATGCCCTCAACCATCCATCTCCCTCATCTAATGTGCCTGTTTATTTCATTCTCTCTCTACAACTTTTTCAAAACAAAATAATCCCGGTTGAGGAAAATCATCTTCACAAAGCCAGTGGCAGAAAGATCCCTCACTCCCTCATCCAGAAGACTGCTTGTAATGAATGTTCCCCGGCCGGCAAAACAACTCGTAAATTAACACGGTTTGCACCATCGCTTCTGGCTGTCCTAGCCATCTCCTGCAACCAAGCAGTTACTGTGGTAACTGCATGCGGCATCAGGAGAATGAAAAATAAGATCACCCTTGGCAACCAGACACTGTCGCTGGACATAACGGTTTTATGTAGCATTTAAAAGCCTCAGAGAGATGGGGATGTCAGTCTAGTCTCTACTGTGGAAACAAAAGTCAAACAGGAGGGGATGTTAGTGTGACTCAGTAAGACCTTAAACTGGTTTAGAACTTGAGACTCACCTCGCAAGATTACAGATAGACCCAAATGATTTTCTTCTCCAACTCAATTGAAGGCTATCTATTTGACTGTTGTATCTTGTAAATGCTCTGTTTATACACAGCTGAAGATGTTTCACTCTCCAAGCAATCAAAGGAGAATCTCTGCTACATGTTCAAAATATGTGTTATTTGCCAGAGACAAAGGCAAAAATCCATCCAAATACTGGATGTTTGGAGAGTTGTGTGTTTGATTTTTCAGAGTTTAAGTGTATCTATTCCCTATGTCACAACCGCATGCATTCTGACTAAATTGGAGACCCGCACAAAAATGTGTAATAAAAGCAGAATCAGTCTTAAAGCTGAGATCCGCATAAGGTGAAATAACATTTGTTATTGTTTTTAATTTGTTTTTGAAACAGGGCAGAGGAGCATCCTGCATCGTGCAACAACAAAATCATAGTACATATTCTGCTGTTCAATCGCACGTGCAGTGATGTCCAATGATGCCTGAGTGAAAACAATTGCGTTCACTGTTTGAAGTAATGTCGTTGCTGTCGTGATGTCGCAAATGGACGTGGCGGTTTCAATGCTACGGATTCCACCTTTAAGGTCTTTATATTTTTTTGGAAGTGAATTGAGAAAGTAAATGTATCCCCTGAATTATTCATGGCGTCACATGAAGAGAAACCACTGTAGCCTTTATTCCTGAGGGTTAAGATCACTCTAAGTCAGATGATTAAACTGCAATATAAGCCACAGAGAACCCAAAGAGTCTTAAGCTGTAGCAATGTGTCCAAAGTAGGAAATCCAGTGACAAAACCTATGTGGATGATGGGGGCCATGGGAACTGATCTGCCAGGCCCCGAGCTCAGAAGCCTGGATGTGTTGACATGAGACGCAAAGGGGGATAGATCTGAGAATGTCCTGGTAGGAGCTTCAGTGCAGCAGCCCCCTGGGTTAAACCAGCTCATAGAAACACATTGACAGACTGTTTACAGCTGGAGACATGGCCGGATGATCTCCCAGTTTTGTGGTCTCCCAGTTGTGTTTATTCCGAGGGGGATTGTAGGTTATCTGGCTCAGTCTCACACTGGCTATTGTCGCCAGGGGCCTGGGGGAGTGAGACCTCCATTTCACCTTTCTGAAGACTGTGCACACGCACACAGGCACATACTGTCCATCTGGGAGAGTGACCACAGGCCTGCGTCGCTAGGCCCAGTCCACCCCAGGAGGCTTTCTCCCGCCGGGGGCTACTGGCTCTGTTAATTATCTGGACCAACACTCAGCGAGGCCTCCTCTGGCCCGGTGCCTTGGCTGACAGTCACCCTTCCTGCCTCCGCCGCCCCACCGCCTGCCCACTGGGGATGGTCATTAAGGAAATCACAGTTTCCAGATCCCAGGCAGCGTGTTGGGATGAGAGGGTTGGCTGGTATGTTCTCCTCCTGCCACAGAGACTGGCCAGGGAGAGAATGGTGCAGGATCTCATTCTTGTACCTCAGAAAGAAGAGGAGAACTTGGTGGCACAGAATGCCAGACACATTAATAATGATGTTTTAACAGCAGCATGATGAGATGATTGGTTTGGAGTTCAATTGGAGGCATTTACAGATGTACCAGTGGCGGTATCAGTGGCGGTGTCATATTTGGGCCTCAGCTTCTCTGTAATATTTTCTCCCTGGTCTGAATCGACAAATTCTCAAGCAACCATAATCCTACATTGCAAGATGGTATCAAATTCCAACATTTACAAAAATTGTCTGTTATCACTCATGTGACGACATGCTCTATGTTGGATGTTAATCTGATCACTCTTTTGTTGCTGAGAATTTTCCTCAAACTTGTAGTGTGTTTGAGTTTTAAAAAGGCTTGTAAAGTTTGCCATTCCTACTTTAAAATTTCCGACTTGATTTGCCCTAACAAAAAACGCATCAACCCCTACAAAAATGTCCATGAATTATAATAATTATAATGTCCATGAAAAAATAATTTACATTTCCTGCTGCTGCAGGTTTATTTTCCTGCTGTAGAACACTGGCTCAAATTAAGATCCTTCATCTGTACCATCAAATACTGTCACATCAAATACTGTGTACCGTCACTCTGATATAAAGTGTGTTACAGTTATTCTAACATGTACAAAACATACATTTTCAACCTCTACATGTCAGTTTTGTAGCTTGTTTATGGAGTTTTTTAACTTGCTGCATCCATACTGTGATGTTCGGTCCTCTCTGTTACCGCCTGTTGTGATCAAATAACAAGGAAGTAAAGTAGCAGTTAATATTGCCCCATCTCGCACGTAATGTGGTCTAAGCTTCAGCTCATGGTGACAAGAGAAATATCAAAGAAAGAGGCTCGTTTGAGAGCAATGAATTAGATTTTCAAAGGGATTCATATAGCATAAATGTAAAATCAGTTGACCAGGCCACGCATAGCCCTTCTCTTACCTTTCATCTCAAGAGCCAGCCCCAGGAAACCGCTCAATATTGTAATGATTCAAGGCTGATAAGTTCATGCTTTTATTAGGATTTGATATAAATATTGATAGCATTGCTCTTAGCGTCTCCAAATCACAATGGTCTGGACTGAAGCATGTGAAGATAATGGAAAGCTGTCAGTGTCAGATTTTTTTTAGCAATTTGCTCAGTGAGGGAAGATGAAGAGGCTTCTTATCCATCCTTATTTCAATTCTGTTCTTGTATTTCATTGAAGATACAAAGTTTGTGCACATGGATAGCGTGACAGAGGACTCCCATTGGGCACACACTGGTTGAATCAACTTTGTTTCCTTGTCATTTTAATGAAATTACGTTGAACCAACGTGGAATAGATGTTGAATTGACTGTTTGGTTTTGTTTTTTGACAAAAATAAACAAGAACGTTACAATATACAAGTCAGGCAAGAATATAAAGAAAAGAAAAGAGATAACAGATCACATTTCATCAAACAACAAAGATTGCATTGTAGTATTTTACAGTACAAGTACATTTTCTGTTAATAGGGAATTTAATAAAGCTACAAATTCATACATGAAGGCTTGACATCTGTGGGTCTTCTTAAAAAATGGACATTTATAAACATAGAATTTACTCATTAGTATTATGATGTTTACAATGAAATCTAGCTCCTCATCAATGTTATCAAAATCTAAAAGATCAAAATCTTTTACCTCAAGGTTATGTCATGTCCTCTCTTGTATGTACTTTGTATACCCTCCTGACTGTGTCATATTGATAGCAAGTAAATAGAACGTTTTCCATGGCCGTATTTGGAAAAGTTACTTTTGCATACATACAGTAAGTGTTTTCACAAGGGCACCTTGAAACCTCGGAACGTAAGACCACAGTGGTAAACTCTTTGCTATGTGTCTGTAAATAAAATACTCTGTATTTTGTCCAGAGCTTTTGGGGCTGCCAAAGACCTGCAAGACAGGATGCATTATTCAACAGAATGAAGAATAGTGTGATGTAGCTCCAACAGCTACAAAAGCCAGCATCTATTATGATATTAAATGAACTGCCTGCCATGCCATGGCAGAGGACAGACACTTTGCCTTGTACATACTCTATCCCTGAGAGGACAATTGTTGAAGAAAAAACATTGTATTGTTAGTCTGTCTGGGTTCTGGAGTTAGGATTTTTTTAGTCTGTAAATAAATACTTTAGTTGTAAAATAAAAATAGTCTGAATGTGAATTTACTGGTTGGTGTTCCTACGTCTACATCAATATTATTTCCCTTGGTTTATGTCAAACTTAGTGTCCTGTGAGTGTATCGACATGTTTGCCTGACATCTGAAACCCTCAATTGGTTATCTTTCCCAATTTGAGAATATTTAAACATCAAACATGAAAAATGATCATGGAGATGATCAGGTTCTGTCAGTTAATCTAACATTTGGGCCTTTTTGGTACTCAACCATTTTATTTTGTTAAGATGTTACATGGAATAGGCCTAACTTCACTAATTTGTGACACACTGCTTACAGGTGAACCTTTCAACCTCTGTCTCTTATGTTATTCTATTTACTTTATCAAGACCAATACTGAGGCAGAGCCACATGAACACAACAACCATTTGCCTTGCCTGTGGGAATGCATGAAGAAGGCACACTTGGCGGTGGAGGTTTCAGTGAGGAAGCAGACTAAGTTAGCAAGATTATTTGTTTTTACAGGCAGGAATGGGAAATAAGATCCAGCAAACCTATGTAAAGCATGTACAAAGTATTTACACTGAAGAAAAATAAAAACACATCACACAAAAATGCCAAAGATTTTATTGAGTTACAATTCATATAAGGAAATCAGTCAATTGAAATATATTCATTAGGCCCTAATATATGAATTTCACATGACTGGGAATACAGATATGTATATGTTGGTCACTGATTCCTTAAAAAAACGTAGGTGCGTGGATTAGAATACCAGTCTGATGTGACCACCATTTGCATCATGCAGCGCGACACACTTCTTCGCATAGAGTTGATCCGGCTGTTGATTGTGACCTGTGGAATGTTGTCCCACTCCTCTTCAATGGCTGTGCGAAGTTGCTGGATATTGGCGGGAACTGGAACTCGGTGTCGTAAATGTCGATCCAGAGCATCCCAGACATGCTCAATGGGTGACATATGTGGTGAGTATGCAGGTCATGGGAAAACTGGGACATTTTCAACTTCCAGGAATTGTGTACAGGTTCTTGCGTCACGGGCCGTGCATTATCATGCTGAAACATGAGGTGATGGCAGCGGATAAATGGCATGACAATGGGCCTCAGGATCTCGTCACAGTATCTCTGTGCAATCAAATTGCCATTGTGTTCATTGTCCGTAGCTTATGCCTGCCCATACCATAACCCCAACGTCATCATGGAGCACTCTGTTCACAACGTTGACCTCAACAAATTGCTCGCCCACACAAGGCCATAAACACTGTCTGCTATCTGCCCGGTACAGTTGAAACCGAGACTCATCCATGAAGAGCACACTTCTCCAGTGTGTGAGTGGCCATCGAAGGTAAGCATTTCCGCACTGAAGTCAATTACGATGGTGAACTGCAGTCAGGTCAAGACCCTGGTGAGGATGATGAGCACACAGATGAGCTTCCCTGAGACAGCTTGTGACAGTTTGAAACCAAAAATTTGATTGAAACTGTGGTTTTGCACATCAGCTGTCTAGGTGGTTGGTCTCCGGCGATCCCGCAGATGAAGAGGCCGGATGTGGAGGTCCTGGGCTGGCATGGTTACATGTGGTCTGCGGTTGTGAGGCTGGCTGGACGTGCTGCGAAATTCTCTAAAATGGCGTTGGAGGTGGCTTATGGTAGAGAAATTAACATGACATTTTCTGGTAACAGCTCTGGTGGACCTTCCTGTAGTCAGCAAGGAAAGTGCATGCTCCTTCAAAACTTGAGAAACATTTTAGAGTGGACTTTCATTGTCTCCAGTACAAGTGTATTGATATGCCACATCTGTCAAGTGGATGGAATATCTTGAGAGCAATAAGCTTTTTGTGCATATGGAACATTTGTGGGTTGTTTTATTTCAGCTCATGAAACATTGGACCAACACTTTACATGTTGTGTTTATATTTTTGTTCAGTGTACAAAACAATAAATAGGATGATGAACAGACAGGAACATAAACTGGGCAGAAATGTAATAATAGTAAACTAAAGACCTTACAGTATACCAAGACTTCAATAACTCCTGCTTGCAACAGCAATGTAGCAACCTGTCCACTGTCTACAGGACTAACAGAATGTGTTTCCATCAAGGCATCACCTTGGAATAAACCATTCTGCATCAACTAAGGTATTAGCTAAATAAAGGTATGAAATCCACATCAAAATATTAGCGGCAATTGTAATTTGCTTATATAGCAAGGATCACTACACTGCCACCTCTGAACGAGAAGGCACGTCCCTGTGCTTCAACTACTTAGCCCCTCCACACATTTGGGCTGTGCATTCCGATGACCTCACAGCTGCCATCTCACTTTTGACACCAACGTAGCGAACGGTGGGGCCGGGAAACAAACCTGGGTTGCTGGTGTGAAAGGGAAGCACCCTATACATCGCGGCAGTAAGGTTAACTCAATTGATGGGAATTGTAACGTGGCACTTACAGCGAGGATCGTTACAATGTTCAGCTTATATTGGCATACAATTATCATAAATAATCAGGTGTGTAGGACTCCTTGCTCGCACACGCTTTTTCAGTTCTGCCCACACATTTTCTATGGGATTGAGGTCAGGGCTTTGTGATGGCCACCCCAATACCTTGACTTTGTTATCCTTAAGCCATTTTGCCACAACTTTAGAAGTATGCTTGGGGTCATTGTCCATTTGAAAGACCCATTTAAGACCAAGCTTTAACTTCCTGACTGATGTCTTGACATGTTGCTTCAATATATCCACATAATTTTCCTACCTCATGATGCCATCTATTTTGTGAAGTGTACCAATCCCTCCTGCAGGAAAGAACCCTCACAACATGATGCTGCCCCCCCATGCTTCATGGTTTTTCCTCCAAACATAACAATGGTCATTATGGCCACACAGTTCTATTTTTGTTTCATCAGACCAGAGGACATTTGTCCGAAAAGTTCGATCTTTGTCCCCATGGGCAGTTGCAAACCGTAGTCTGGCTTTTTTATGCTGGTTTTGGAGCAGTGGCTTCTTCCTTGCTGAGCGGCCTTTCAGGTTATGTCGATATGGGACTCGTTCTACTGTGGATATAGATACTTTTGTACCTGTTTCCTCTAGCATCTTCACAAGGGGCTTTTCTGCTGTCCTGGGATTGGTTTGCACTTTTCGCACCACAGTACGTTCATCTCTAGGAGACAGAACGCATCTCCTTCCTGAGTGGTATGACGGCTGCGTGGTCCCATGGTGTTAATACTTTCATACTATTGTTTGTACAGATGAACGTGGTACCTTCAGGTGTTTGAAAATTGCTCCCAAGGATGAACCAGACTTGTGGAGGTCAAAACATTTTTTCTGAGGTTTTTGCAGATTTATTTTGATTTTCCCATGATGTCAATCAAAGGGGCACTGAGTTTGAAGGTAGGCCTTGAAGTACATCCACAGGTACACCTCCAATTGACTCAAATGATGTCAATTAGCCTATCAGAAGCTTCAAAAGCCATGACATAATTTTCTGGAATTTTTAATGCACATAGATAGATGTCCTAACCGACTTGCCAAAACTATAGTTTGTTAACAAGACATTTGTGGAGTTGATGAAAAACAAGTTTTAATGACTCCAACATAAGTGTATGTAAACTTCCGACTTCAACTGTAGGTCTGACTGCGACCCGTGTCCTGGGCCAGGGAAGAACCGCCCAGGGAAGAACCGTCCAGGAAAAAACCCACCCCCTCATTCAATTGCTCCTGGATGCTGCTCTTTTGATTGTCCCCAGGTTGTTTCCTCGTTCTATGGGACGCAGTGAGTCATGGGTAACTGCTTTCCACTGTATAACACGTCTCAGGCAGTAGCTACTGTAACATGGTGACCTGTGACCGATGTTATAGCGAGGTGCCTGTCTACCGGAGGTGCTTTCCACTGGGCAGCTTTTTCAAGGCGTTGCCGGCGGTAGCTAGTAATGTGGCCCATTTTCCCCCTCCCAGGATTATATTTCAAGTAGTATAGAAGCTTACACAATAAATAACTCATATTGGTAGCCATCTAGATGTCACCGTGAGAGAAGTCACCGTGATAGTCTAGAAGAACCACCGGGACACAGCGTCCTTCACTCCCGTTTGCCTTCTCTCCTGTAACAGCGTGGAAACTAGCTACTGGCGTAGCCAATATCAGGGGGTGAGAGTCACTGCAGGCACTCATCAGTACTTTCATTAGAAATAAACAGACGTCAGTTTTATTGAAACTGCACAATTATTTGGTGTGTTAAATTAACACCGAAATCCGACTCCAAATCATCCGCTGGCTTCAAAACCCAGTCCAAACTCTCGCAGTAGATCAATGGTTAGCTTGTCTGCAAAACCCAGTCCAAACTCTCGCAGTAGATCAATGGTTAGCTTGTCTGTAAAACCGTGACCTGTAGAACGAGTAAGTAATCAGTAGCCAATAGAAAGAGGTGACAGGCTTTCCCTGGGTGGTTCTTCCCTGGTCAGGGAAGAACCGCCCAGGTTGCAGGTCGCAGTCAGACCATATTGTTCAATTTACGAGGTATCAAGAGGTGAGCTCTAGCCATGACTTTATATAGAGATAACGATCTTATTTCCAAAACATCTTTGTAGTGGTAACATTAATACACCAAAATGATGATTAATAGAGTGAAACTTGTGGAGCCACTATCAAAGCACAAGGCGAGATCCAAATGCAGACACAGGAGGCAGATCGTTGGAGTCTTACAATGTTTATTAATCCAAAGGGGTAGGCAAGAGAATGGTCGTGGACAGGCAAAAAGGTCAAAACCAGGAGGACTAGAAAAAGGAGAATGCAATAAGCAGGATAACAGGAAAACCGCTGGTTGACTTGGAAAAATACAAGATGAACTGGTAAAGAGAGACAGGAAACACAGGGATAAATACACTACGGAAAATAAGCGACACCTGGAGGGCATGGAGACAATTACGAGGACAGGTGAAACGGATCAGGGTGTGACAGCAACAAACAAATTGTCTGCGTCCCCAAATCCAACTGAATGACTGCTTCCAGCTACAATTTTTTAACAGAATGCTTTCAAATGCCGGGGTGGCAGGGTAGCCTAGCCTAGTGTTGGACTAGTAACCGGAAGGTTGCAAGTTCAAACCCCCGAGCTGGCAAGGTACAAATCTGTTGTTCTGCCCCTGAACAGGCAGTTAACCCACTGTTCCTAGGCCGTCATTGAAAATAAGAATTTGTTCTTAACTGACTTGCCTAGTGAAATAAAGGTAAAATAAAAATAAAAATGTGGAGTATGATCTTGAAAGAATTTGAGCACATGTTGTTAATTAATAATGGTCTTATGCCCATTTCTCTCATGTATAATTTTATTTTCAATAATTCCAAAAATGAGTTGAATTTTTCCACAGACTCCTTTGGAGGCCAGATACAGTTTGAGTGGACAGCAGGGCAATTCAATTGTATCCAGTGGTTTTAAGTTAATTGTGAGTTTTCTTGTCATCATAGATATATCCTGAAATTCAGACTTCTCTAAAGCTCTAAACTATATAACCCCCCCCCCCCCCCTCTTTCAGGAATATTCATGCCCATAGAACATGCTCTCTGATATTAAATAACCTGTAGTCTACAGTCACTCTCAGACATGCAAAGTGCTGCTAGTGCAGCTGTATTTACAGTCAGCCCAGCTAGCACGTAACATTCTGAGAACCATATGTTTCTTATTGTTTGGTGAGAGTGTGGTTGTCATATGGTTATTTTGTATACAACCACACAATGTTCTGGTAATGTTCCAGGATACCCAGCTAGCATTCTGAGAACCATATGTTTCTTAGGTGGGAATTTCAGTACTTCAGCATAACGTTTCCTACAGGTGTAATTGTCTTTCTCAGAACAGTAATAAAACTTCCAGGGAACCATAGCAAAACAATCTCAGTACCTCCCTGCAACCTAAAAATGTAAGTTCTGTTCTCAGAACGTTTAAAAAAAAACTGTTTTACCAGTCGGGGAACGTATGGCTTCATTCCCAGAACCAACGGGAAGCCAAAAACGTACTTTCCCACAACTTACACAAGGTTGCAAATGTTCTAGCTGGGAGGAGAGAGGCAGCACTGAGTTTTGATTAATGCACCAGGTCACTTCTCTCTGTGTCTTATTGAACTACTGCCTGTCTAACAGGTCATCAAAGACCTCAATGTATTTTTTTCTGTTTGCGTTTTGCAGTAGGGCTCCCTACTCCTTATTGACCAGGACACAGGCTTGGCCTTGGTTGAAGAAGTTGATCCCTTTTAGGTCAGTGGGTTATCTGATGGTTCATTAGGTTCCATTAAGTTCTGAGCCTGCTGCAGTGGTAGCAACTGTAGCACAGTGTGTATACGCTGTAGTCACAGTTCTAGTCGGAGGATAATTGAAACGAGACATAATCAATATGGATGTTAAGGGGAGATGGGTGCCTCATTTGTCAGTGACATAGGGAGAATATGAATTCCAATATATTGCTCTGAATGTGCACTATGGGTAAATCTATTTGAACTCAAACACTTTTGGACCGCACCCATTTTGATTTGAACAAAACCTTCCATACATATTTGACCATTGTAGAAGAGCTCAGAAAGTGACATTTTGGACCTGAATGCCAAAACATTCAAGAGATTAAGGTGCTCAAAATTGACAGAGTTTTGCATACCTCACCATACCATGAGACATCCTTGTCTTCATAACTGTAAAAGATTAACGGTTGACAATGATATCATTTAAAAGCTTGCAAACAGGAAAGTGCAACAACTCAGATTCGTTTCATATTTGCATACTTTATGTTTTAGTTTAGACCTTATTTTACATCATCTAAGGTTTTGGTGTTGTGCCCTCCATCGGTTGAGACACAACATACAGTCTAGGTGTCATGATTTGGCTGATAAATGTACTAAAATGGGAATAAATTGGTTGGAAGTCCACACATTAGAGAGTGATGACTTGAATGGGAATATATTTTATACTTTCAATCCTCCATAGAAATATAGATAATAGAATAGACATGACCATTTAAGTTGGCATTCGACAGTGGGTGGACCGGTGGTCATCTTTGTGGTAGTAATTAGAAGCAAACATTTAAATTAAAATGTAAATGGTTTCCCAGCAAAATTACAGTGGCCTGAAGGGACAGGTCCATGAATTATATTTCCATGATTAAAATGACACCCACCCTGTATTCAAGAGCATGTTCTGTCTCAGCCGATGACGGGCACAACACAAAAACCTCAGATGATGTGGAATAGGGTCTAAGATACAATATATGTGAATATTTAGAAAAATACGCAGTTTACACATTCCTAGGTCATTGACGTTCTTTTTTATTTTTTATTTAACCTTTATTTAACCAGGAAGGGCTCATTGAGATTTAAAATATATTTTTCAAGAGCGTCCTGGCCAAGATAGGCAGCACCAAGTCATTACAAAAATTACTGACAAACAACATGAAAAACTACAAGTAATCTAGTAAAAACCATAGAATTCACAAGAGTATAACAAAATCAAAAACAGCAAATTAAAAACGTTGACAGGTCAGGGAATCAGTCCCAAGATTATTCATCAGTGATTTAAAAATACCAATCAGGACAAGTTCTTCCAGTTCAAAAGTATTTTGTAAGGCGCTCCAAGACGATGGCGCAGAGTACATAAAAGCCCCTTTACCAAATTCAGTTCGGACATTTGGAACAGTTAGCAGGATAAAGTCCAGCGAACGAAGAGAGTACCCACCACATTTCTGAACAATAATAATGCCCAAATAAAAAGGTAGTAAACCCAAAATGGCTTTGTAAATAAAAGTATACCAGTGCCTGAGCCTACGAGTGACTAGAGAAGGCCAGCCAACCCAGGTATACAAAGTGCAGTGGTGCGTAAGTGTTTTGCAGTTTAAAATACAACTCAAAGTGCCATGGTAAAGGGTGTCAATTGATCTCAAACACTGAGCGGAAGCATTGATATATAAAATATCCCTGTAGTCTAGTAAAGGCATAAATGTAGCTGATACTAGCCTCCTCCTGGCTTCAAAAGTAAAACAGGACTTATTCCTAAAATAAAATCCCAATTTCAGCTTCAATATTTTTGTCAGTTGTTGAATATGCATTTTAAAAGAGGCCGTCATCAATTAAAATTCCAAGTTATTTATGAGGTTACAACCTCAATCTCCTTGCCCTGACAGGTAGTAATAGGAGAAAGGTTCAGATGTCTATTTCATGCTTTAGAAAACACCATTAGTTTAGTTGTCAGTATTGAGGATAAGCTTCAATTGACACAAGGTATGTTGAACAGTATAAAAAGCAGTTTGCAAGTTCTGGAAAGCTTTTGTAAGAGACGAGGCACAACAGTAAATAACAGTATCAGAATAAAAATGAAGTTGCGCATTTTGGACATTTTTGTCTAAATCATTTATATAAATAGTGAATATGTAACGGCTTTCTAGGTGTGAAGGAGAGTCGGACCAAAATGCGGCGTGTAGATTACGATTCATGTTTAATAAAAACAACGTAAACGAATCAATACAAAAACAATAAACGTAATGAGCGTAACGAAAACCAAAACAGCCTATACTTGTGTAAACTAACACAGAACAAGGACATCAGGACACTAAGGACAATCACCCACGAAACACCCAAAGAATATGGCTGCCTAAATATGGTTCCCAATCAGAGACAACGATAAACACCTGCCTCTGATTGAGAACCACTTCAGACAGCCATAGACTTCACTAGAACACCCCACTAAGCTACAAACCCAACACACCACATACAAAAACCCATGCCACACCCTGGCCTGACCAAATAAATGAAAATAAACACAAAATACTTCGACCAGGGCGTGACAGAATAAGAGAGGACCAAGTACAGAGTCTTGGGGCACACCATTAAAGACAGACAATTTAACAGACATACGTCCATCAAATTGAGTGCACTGAGTTCTATCAGACAGATAGTTAGCAAACCATGCAACTGCATGCTCTGAAAGACCAACACTCGACAATCTCTGCCTTAGTATAGCATGATCAACTGTATCAAAAGCCTTAGAGAGATCAATAAAAAGTGAGACACAGTGCTGTTTTTTGTCAAGGGCTTCAGTGATATCATTTAAAATCTTCATGGCTGCTGTAATTGTGCTATGCTTCTTCCTGAAGCCCAATTGGTACATTGATAAAATAGAGTTAGTAAATAAAAACTATTTTAGCTGTTCACTCACAAGGGTTTCAAATATTTTCACCAGGGGTGACAACTTTGAGATTGGCCTATAATTATTTAAAAGAGTTGGATCTCCCCCTTTTAAAAGTGGTAGGACAAATGCTGATTTCCAGATTTTTCGGAATTTCATTACATTCCAGGGTTAGATTGAACAGATATGTAAGCGGTTCAGCTATGAAATCAGCTGCCAGGTTTAAAAAGCAGGGATCCAAAAGATCATGCGCAGAATAGCTGGCTGGTGTGTTTACGGACATATTCAATCAATCCCTATCCCAGTCTGTTGTTCCCACATGCTTCAAGAGGGCCACCATTGTTCCTGTTCCCAAGAAAGCTAAGGTAACTGAGCTAAACGACTACCGCCCCGTAGCACTCACTTCCGTCATCATAAAGTGCTTTGAGAGACTAGTCAAGGACCATATCACCTCCACCCTACCTGACACCCTAGACCCACTCCAATTTGCTTACCGCCCAAATAGGTCCACAGACGATGCAATCTCAACCACACTGCACACTGCCCTAACCCATCTGGACAAGAGGAATACCTATGTGAGAATGCTGTTCATCGACTACAGCTCGGCATTTAACACCATAGTGCCCTCCAAGCTCGTCATCAAGCTCGAGACCCTGGGTCTCGACCCCGCCCTGTGCAACTGGGTACTGGACTTCCTGACGGGCCGCCCCCAGGTGGTGAGGGTAGGCAACAACATCTCCACCCCGCTGATCCTCAACACTGGGGCCCCACAAGGGTGCGTTCTGAGCCCTCTCCTGTACTCCCTGTTCACCCACGACTGCGTGGCCACGCACGCCTCCAACTCAATCATCAAGTTTGCGGACGACACAACAGTGGTAGGCTTGATTACCAACAACGACGAGACGGCCTACAGGGAGGAGGTGAGGGCCCTCGGAGTGTGGTGTCAGGAAAATAACCTCACACTCAACTTCAACAAAACTAAGGAGATGATTGTGGACTTCAGGAAACAGCAGAGGGAACACCCCCCTATCCACATCGATGGAACAGTAGTGGAGAGGGTAGTAAGTTTTAAGTTCCTCTGCGTACACATCACAGACAAACTGAATTGGTCCACCCACACAGACAGCATCGTGAAGAAGGCGCAGCAGCGCCTCTTCAACCTCAGGAGGCTGAAGAAATTCGGCTTATCACCAAAAGCACTCACAAACTTCTACAGATGCACAATCGAGAGCATCCTGTCGGGCTGTATACGCCTGGTACACCGCCTGGTACGGCAACTGCTCCGCCCACAACCGTAAGGCTCTCCAGAGGGTAGTGAGGTCTGCACAACGCATCACCGGGGGCAAACTACCTGCCCTCCAGGACACCTACACCACCCGATGTCACAGGAAGGCCATAAAGATCATCAAGGACAGCAACCACCCGAGCCACTGCCTGTTCACCCCGCTATCATCCAGAAGGCGAGGTCAGTACAGGTGCATCAAAGCTGGGACCGAGAGACTGAAAAACAGCTTCTATCTCAAGGCCATCAGACTGTTAAACAGCCACCACTAACATTGAGTGGCTGCTGCCAACAAACTGACTCAACTCCAGCCACTTTAATAATGGGAATTGATAGGAAATTATGTAAAATATATCACTAGCCACTTTAAACAATGCTACCTAATATAATGTTCCCTACATTACTCATCTCATATGTAAATGTATATACTGTACTCTATATCATCTACTGCATCCTTATGTAATACATGTATCACTAGCCACTTTAACTATGCCACTTTGTTTACATACTCATCTCATATGTATATACTGCACTCAAAACCATCTACTGTATCTTGCCTATGCCGCTCTGTACCATCACTCATTCATATATCTTTATGTACATATTCTTTATCCCCTTACACTTGTGTCTATAAGGTAGTAGTTTTGGAATTGTTAGCTAGATTACTTGTTGGTTATTACTGCATTGTCGGAACTAGAAGCACAAGCATTTCGCTACACTCGCACTAACATCTGCTAACCATGTGTATGTGACAAATAAAATTTGATTGGATTTGATTTAATTTGATTTGATCAGGACCTGCAGGCTTTCTCTGATCTAAGGATTTCAGGGCTTCATGTACCACCTGCACTGAGAATGGCAAAAAATAACACATTTGACCAGCTCTCACTGGTTCATCCACACAGGGTTGTACAGAGACAGAGGACACTGAATCAAACAGCCTACCAGATGATACAAAGTGCTCATTGAAACAATTCAGCATTTCAGTTTTGTCATATACAGCAACAGAGTCCTTCAAAACACATGAAGGTAATTCATTAACATTACTGTTACCAGACATAGACTTAATAGACTTCCAAAACTTTCTAGGGTCATTCAGGATATCAGTGGTAACAGACATAAAATATTCAGACTTGGCCTTCCTGAGAAGAAAAGAACACTTGTTTCGTAACTGCCTAAAAATAAGCCAATCAGCATCAGAACATGATTTCCTTGCTTTAGCCCAGGCTAGATTATGGTCGTGAATAACACAAGACAGCTCAGAAGAAAACCATGGATTTTCCCGCCCTTTAACCCTGAACCTTCGGAATGGGGCATGTTTGTTTACTATTTGGAAAAAAACACCATGAAAGAATTTCCAGGCAGTTTCCACATCAGGGATAAGCTCAATCTTACTCCTGTCAAAATAAAACAAATCATGAAAGAAAGAAAGCCTGCTCATTAAAACACTTCAAATTTCTCTTACGAATAAAATGTGGGTTTGTCTTAGGAAACGTTTCATTTCTAACAGCAACAACTGCACAATGGTCACTTAAATCATTGCGTTAAAGGTTTAAAGCTGTAATATGTCCCTTTTTGGGCAATCTGAAATTCACTTAGAAATGTTAGCTATAGATCTGGCATTGTCTAAGTAGCGGTAGATCTGTTCTATGTGCACTATTTCTATGCTTCCCGTTCTTAAGTTTTGTTTTTGCATCTTTTACTTTCGGTTTTGTACACAAGCTTTAAATATTTTTGGCTATGGAAATTATATTTCCCAGCGGTTTAGATTGTAAGGTTCTGTATTTATTTTCTTAGTCAACCTTGTGTTCTGTTTCTTTGTGTTCTTGAATATAGCCCTGTTTCTTTGTGTTCTTGAACGTAGCCCTGTCTTTCATTTTTGTTCTTTGATTTCACCTGTGTTCCTTATTTAGTTCAGTTCATTCTGTTTGTGCCTTTGTGAGGTATTGTTCGTTTTGACTCTACTAAGCCTTTTTCTAGCTTGTTTGTGAGAACCAGTTATAGCCTTCAGTCCTAGTTTGATTCACCTGCCTGTTTGCTTACAATGTATATGACCATTGCCTGCCTGTGATCACGATTCCTGCCTTCTGCGAAGGTGAAACAAACACCTGCCACGCTCTGCATGTGAATCTACACCTTTTTCTCTCTGAGTATTCATTCCATAGATGGTACAGTGCTTCTCCACACTATACTTGTTTTTTTTTGGCACAAACTGAAATTAGACTAACAATTTAGTTTTTTGTTGTAAAATTGTTTGACAGCCCTGTTTGTAAGCATTTTAATTATATCAAACTCAACTGTTTATATTTTCCAGTGAAGACATGGATATGGTATGGTGGGGTATACAAAATCGGTAAACTTTTATCACCTTTATCGGGTCCAAAAAGAAACTTACTGACCACTTGTTCCATTGGCAAACATGTATAGAAATGTATAAATACACTGCTCAAAAAAATAAAGGGAACACTTAAACAACACAATGTAACTCCAAGTCAATCACACTTCTGTGAAATCAAACTGTCCACTTCGGAAGCAACACTGATTGACAATAAATTTCACATGCTGTTGTGCAAATGGAATAGACAACAGGTGGAAATTATAGGCAATTAGCAAGACACCGCCAATAAAGGAGTGGTTCTGCAGGTGGTGACCACAGACCACTTCCCAGTTCCTATGCTTCCTGGCTGATGTTTTGGTCACTTTTGAATGCTGGCTGTGCTTTCACTCTAGTGGTAGCATGAGATGGAGTCTACAACCCACACAAGTGGCTCAGGTAGTGCAGCTCATCCAGGATGGCACATCAATGCGAGCTGTGGCAAGAAGGTTTGCTGTGTCTGTCAGCGTAGTGTCCAGAGCATGGAGGCGCTACCAGGAGACAGGCCAGTACATCAGGAGACGTGGAGGAGGCCGTAGGAGGGCAACAACCCAGCAGCAGGACCGCTACCTCCGCCTTTGTGCAAGGAGGAGCAGGAGGAGCACTGCCAGAGCCCTGCATAATAACCTCCAGCAGGCCACAAATGTGCATGTGTCTGCTCAAACAGTCAGAAACAGACTCCATGAGGGTGGTATGAGGGCCCAACGTCCACAGGTGGGGGTTGTGCTTACAGCCCAACACCGTGCAGGACGTTTGGCATTTGCCAGAGAACACCAAGATTGGCAAATTCGCCACTGGCGCCTTGTGCTCTTCACAGATGAAAGCAGGTTCACACTGAGCACGTGACAGAGTCTGGAGTGGTAACAGACATAAAATATTCAGACTTGGCCTTCCTGAGAAGAAAAGAACACTTGTTTCGTAACTGCCTAAAAATAAGCCAATCAGCATCAGAACATGATTTCCTTGCTTTAGCCCAGGCTAGATTATGGTCGTGAATAACACAAGACAGCTCAGAAGAAAACCATGGATTTTCCCGCCCTTTAACCCTGAACCTTCGGAATGGGGCATGTTTGTTTACTATTTGGAAAAAAACACCATGAAAGAATTTCCAGGCAGTTTCCACATCAGGGATAAGCTCAATCTTACTCCTGTCAAAATAAAACAAATCATGAAAGAAAGAAAGCCTGCTCATTAAAACACTTCAAATTTCTCTTACGAATAAAATGTGGGTTTGTCTTAGGAAACGTTTCATTTCTAACAGCAACAACTGCACAATGGTCACTTAAATCATTGCGTTAAAGGTTTAAAGCTGTAATATGTCCCTTTTTGGGCAATCTGAAATTCACTTAGAAATGTTAGCTATAGATCTGGCATTGTCTAAGTAGCGGTAGATCTGTTCTATGTGCACTATTTCTATGCTTCCCGTTCTTAAGTTTTGTTTTTGCATCTTTTACTTTCGGTTTTGTACACAAGCTTTAAATATTTTTGGCTATGGAAATTATATTTCCCAGCGGTTTAGATTGTAAGGTTCTGTATTTATTTTCTTAGTCAACCTTGTGTTCTGTTTCTTTGTGTTCTTGAATATAGCCCTGTTTCTTTGTGTTCTTGAACGTAGCCCTGTCTTTCATTTTTGTTCTTTGATTTCACCTGTGTTCCTTATTTAGTTCAGTTCATTCTGTTTGTGCCTTTGTGAGGTATTGTTCGTTTTGACTCTACTAAGCCTTTTTCTAGCTTGTTTGTGAGAACCAGTTATAGCCTTCAGTCCTAGTTTGATTCACCTGCCTGTTTGCTTACAATGTATATGACCATTGCCTGCCTGTGATCACGATTCCTGCCTTCTGCGAAGGTGAAACAAACACCTGCCACGCTCTGCATGTGAATCTACACCTTTTTCTCTCTGAGTATTCATTCCATAGATGGTACAGTGCTTCTCCACACTATACTTGTTTTTTTTTGGCACAAACTGAAATTAGACTAACAATTTAGTTTTTTGTTGTAAAATTGTTTGACAGCCCTGTTTGTAAGCATTTTAATTATATCAAACTCAACTGTTTATATTTTCCAGTGAAGACATGGATATGGTATGGTGGGGTATACAAAATCGGTAAACTTTTATCACCTTTATCGGGTCCAAAAAGAAACTTACTGACCACTTGTTCCATTGGCAAACATGTATAGAAATGTATAAATACACTGCTCAAAAAAATAAAGGGAACACTTAAACAACACAATGTAACTCCAAGTCAATCACACTTCTGTGAAATCAAACTGTCCACTTCGGAAGCAACACTGATTGACAATAAATTTCACATGCTGTTGTGCAAATGGAATAGACAACAGGTGGAAATTATAGGCAATTAGCAAGACACCGCCAATAAAGGAGTGGTTCTGCAGGTGGTGACCACAGACCACTTCCCAGTTCCTATGCTTCCTGGCTGATGTTTTGGTCACTTTTGAATGCTGGCTGTGCTTTCACTCTAGTGGTAGCATGAGATGGAGTCTACAACCCACACAAGTGGCTCAGGTAGTGCAGCTCATCCAGGATGGCACATCAATGCGAGCTGTGGCAAGAAGGTTTGCTGTGTCTGTCAGCGTAGTGTCCAGAGCATGGAGGCGCTACCAGGAGACAGGCCAGTACATCAGGAGACGTGGAGGAGGCCGTAGGAGGGCAACAACCCAGCAGCAGGACCGCTACCTCCGCCTTTGTGCAAGGAGGAGCAGGAGGAGCACTGCCAGAGCCCTGCATAATAACCTCCAGCAGGCCACAAATGTGCATGTGTCTGCTCAAACAGTCAGAAACAGACTCCATGAGGGTGGTATGAGGGCCCAACGTCCACAGGTGGGGGTTGTGCTTACAGCCCAACACCGTGCAGGACGTTTGGCATTTGCCAGAGAACACCAAGATTGGCAAATTCGCCACTGGCGCCTTGTGCTCTTCACAGATGAAAGCAGGTTCACACTGAGCACGTGACAGAGTCTGGAGACGCCGTGGAGAACGTTCTGCTGCCTGCAACATCCTCCAGCATGACCGGTATGGCAGTGGGTCAGTCATGGTGTGGGGTGGCATTTCTTTGTGGGGCCGCACAGCCCTCCATGTGCTCGCCAGAAGTAGCCTGACTGCCATTAGGTACCGAAATGAGATCCTCAGACAACTTGTGAGACCATATGCTGGTGCGGTTGTTCCTGGGTTCCTAATGCAAGACAATGCTAGACCTCATATGGCTGGAGTGTGTCAGCAGTTCCTGCAAGAGGAAGGCATTCATGCTATGGACTGGCCCGCCCGTTCTCCAATTGAGCACATCTGGGACGTGTCTCGCTCCATCCGCCAACGCCACGTTGCACCACAGACTGTCCAGAGTTGACGGATGCTTTAGTCCAGGTCTGGGAGGAGATCCCTCAGGAGACCATCCACCAACTCATCAGGAGCATGCCCAGGCGTTGTAGGGAGGTCATACAGGCACGTGCAGGCCACACACACTACTGAGCCTCATTTTGGGGACATTACATCAAAGTTGGATCAGCCTGTAGTGTGGTTTTCCACTTTAATTTTGAGTGTGACTCCAAATCCAGACCTCCATGGGTTGATAAATTTGATTTCCATTGATAATTTTGTGTGATTTTGTTGTCAGCACATTTTTTTATTTTACCTTTATTTAACCTGGCAAGTCAGTTAAGAACAAATTCTTATTTTCAATGACGGCCTAGAACGACAGATTTCTACCTTGTTAGCTCAGGGGTTTGAACTTGCAACCTTCCGGTTACTAGTCCAACGCTCTAACCACTAGGCTTCCCTGCCGCCCCACATTCAACTATGTAAAGAAAAAAGTATTTAATAAGAATATTTCATTCATTCAGATCTAGGATGTGTTATTTTAGTGTTCCCTTTATTTTTTTGAGCAGTGTATATATATAAATATATGTTTATTTTGTGATATCCAATTGGTAGTTAGTCTTGTCCCATCACTGCAACTCCCATACAGACTCAGGAGAGGTGAAGGTCGAGAGCCGTGCGTCCTACAAAACACAACCCCGCCAAGCCGCACTGCTTCTTGACACAATGCTCACTTAACCCGGACGCCAGCCACCCCAATGCATCGAAGAAAACACTGTACACTTGAGGACCGTGCCAGCGTGCATTTCACCCGGCACAGGAGTCGCTAGAGCGCGATGGGACAAGGACAGCCCGGCCGGACAAACCCTCCCCTAACCCAGACGATGCTGGGCCAATTGTGCACCTCCTTATGGGTATCCTGGTCGCAACACAGCCTGGGATCGAACCAGGATCTGTATTGACGCAGCTAGCACTGCGATGCTGCGCCACTCAGGAGGCCCATGTATGGGAAGTTATGTTTAAATCGAAAGGGATGCTGTCAAAAAGTGATTGAATTCAAATGGATTTACCCCTATGTTAAACACACCCAATCATAATTAATGGTTGTGCTCAGCAAAAAATATTACCAAACAGATGTTTACTCAACATAAGCCAATAATCGCAGAAACCTTCAATTGGGGTGCACTTTAAAGGGAATAAAGATTAAGCATCAATCCGAGCCGTTTGACCGAAGATTGAATTGACTGCCTTCTTACAAGGAGGCATGGTTATTTTTGCCATAACTGACTGGCCATTAACAATACATTGTAATGCTGACAGAGAGAGGGTCAACACCATCTCGGTCTGCTCACCTGGCAGATACATATTCATCTTGTCCATTTGATTATCCCTGTTTAAAAGGAAGAGGCATTCAGGAACGAGAGGGGTTATAATTACACAGCCTGAAAATTACTTCCGTATTTTCTCTGGTCTAAAGTATTGCTTAGGAGCTAATTGGGGTTCATCAATCACCACATAACAGTGATTACATTTGATCACATCCTTGTTCATGTTGGTGGGTCTCTCCTCACCATGTTATTGTTAAGGGATCTAAAGGATGCTGCTGTGTTGTCTTGTGGATGGCCACAGGTTACACATAATGAATGGCCTGTGTCTCAATGAGCTTCAGACAAATTGCATTCCATTGTGTTAGTCCTACACTGTAAAAAAATATATATATTGACTCAACATACAATTGTAAGGCAATCAGCTGCAATTGTTGGTGAGAACTCACAATCCTTACAATTCAACTTGAGAATGTATGTTCGCTCAATTTAGAATTTTAGGTTATAATACAATTCAACTGGAGAATTTATTCTACCTTATTTACATATTTCCCAGTGTAAAATTAAACACTTTATGACAATACATTACATCCCACTGGGCACAGACGTCAATTCAACGTCTATTCCCCGTTGGTTCGCAATTCCATTCCACACAATTCCATTGAAATGACATGGAAAAAACGTTGATTCAATCAATGTGTTCTCAGTGGGATATGTCATAAGGCCTTTCTTTGAGGGCCCTAACCCAGTGGTTTGAAACTCCTGGTTTACAGGCCTTGTCAAGCATGCAAGTCACATTATGCTGGCTTGCAAAGTGAATTGGAATCCCTATTGGAATCCATCCAGAGTGAGGATATCCAATAATTTGACGTTTTAATCACTAGCAACCTGCAATGAGAATGACTGGCAAGATTCAGAATTGCAGTTTTTCTCCTGTTGTAATTTTTCTGGGCCCTGTTTTTGGGAAGGGGCATACATCAACTGGGTTGAAATCAGAAGAGTAATCAGGTGTTTCCCAGCCACAGCCTGATACACGTGGAGATGTGCACTATGAAGTGGCTGGAGAGGTGCCCTGTGAAGTGGCTGGAGAGATGGCCTGGGAGGCAGCTGGAGAGGTGGCCTGGGAGGCAGCTGGAGAGGTGGCTTGGGAGGCAGCTGGAGAGGTGGCCTGGGAGGCAGCTGGAGAGGTGGCCAGGGAGGCAGCTGGAGAGGTGGCTTGGGAGGCAGCTGGAGAGGTGGCCTGGGAGGCAGCTGGAGAGGTGGCCAGGGAGGCAGCTGGAGAGGTGGCCTGGGAGGCAGCTGGAGAGGTGGCCTGGGAGGCAGCTGGATAGGTGGCCTGGGAGGCAGCTGGAGAGATGGCCTGGGAGGCAGCTGGAGAGGTGGCCTTGGAGGCAGCTGGAGAGATGGCCTGGGAGGCAGCTGGAGAGGTGGCCTGGGAGGCAGCTGGAGAGGTGGCTTGGGAGGCAGCTGGAGAGTTGGCCTGGGAGGCAGCTGGAGAGGTGGCCAGGGAGGCAGCTGGAGAGGTGGCCTGGGAGGCAGCTGGAGAGGTGGCCTGGGAGGCAGCTGGATAGGTGGCCTGGGAGGCAGCTGGAGAGATGGCCTGGGAGGCAGCTGGAGAGGTGGCCTTGGAGGCAGCTGGAGAGATGGCCTGGGAGGCAGCTGGAGAGGTGGCCTGGGAGGCAGCTGGAGAGGTGGCCTGGGAGGCAGCTGGAGAGGTGGCCTGGGAGGCAGCTGGAGAGGTGGGCTGGATAGCAGTGGGCAAAGTGGGAATAAATCAGCTTCCCTCAAGAGATACTCTGACAGCTTCTGCTTTTGCTCATCCATGAAGACCCTGTTTCTACTACGGTAGCCTACGTGAGGAAGCTCTCTCAACCCTTTCTCCAGTAGCTTCTTTCTCGCTTCGCAGAATCTGCACGCATCACATGCCATACAACTTTGCAACCAATCTGACTTCCCCTGCTCTGCTACATAATTTGACGCTCTTTTAAAGTGTGAAGAAGTACTCCCTGTCTGTCTTTCTTTTCCACAATCTAGGAATGCTTAAAGTTAAAGAAAACATGTACCAAAAACATCTGGTTTTACTCAGGGTTAGTTGTAACAACTTGTGAGAAAATGTTACACCTGACCCTCGCAGCCATTAGCTAGCTCTCATTTTAGCTAAATGTTCAAACTTTAGCATTGGTATCTTTTGTCAAATATCTCAACACAGACTGGTTATAAACCTGATATAAGTTTGGCGAATGGAACTACAAAGCAGTTGATGCCATCACAAAAACACATTTGGTCAAAAAGAATTACTTTCTTACCTAAAAATCTGATTTCTGTCAATATATCACAGGGGCTTTTTCACATGAGGGTGCAGGACTAAACTGAGTGTGTGCACAGTGAATCACATGATTCTACCTCACTCCTGATAGGAGGAATTGCAAATGTTACAAGTGTCCCACGTTATAACCATCCCGGTCTCCCCTACATAGAGTCACTCAACACTGGTCACTTTAATAATGTTTACATACTGTTATACCCACTTTATACAGTGAGTATAGAAAGTCACTACCCCCTTTCAAAATGTTCAGCTTTTGTTGTTACCTTACAGCCTGAAATAAAAACACATAAAATTATACTTTTTCCGGCTTAATTTACATACAGTAACCCACAATATCCAAGTGAGAAAAAACATCTAAAAAACTCTGACAATTAATTAAATCTAAAACAGTAAAATACCCTATTTGGATAAGTGAACCCCCCCAGAATAGCAATTGCAAACTTGCTGAGGTATAACCAACCACCTTCCAGATCGCAAATCAAGCTAATTGGCTTCCATCTGTGATCAATTGTGGTGACTTTGATTAGTTCGGAATAAAAGCAATTGTTCGTTGAGAACTCCACTGCGTGGTAGTGCATTTCAAAGCAAATAATCCACTATGGGCGGAAAGGCACTTTCAAAAGATCTACAAGAAAAAGTTGTGGAAAGGCACAAGACAGGGAATGAAAATACAAAGATTTCAAAGGCTTTGTCTATCCCGCGGAGCACAGTTAAGACCATTCTTAAGAAGTGTAAGGCGTATGCCACCACCCAGACCCTGCACAGATCAGGCCGTCCTTCCAAACTGGATAACCAAGCAAGGAGGAAACTGATCAGAGAGGCTATCAAGAAGCCAATGGCAACTTTAAAGGAGATTCATGCCTCCCCTATGTGTGATAAATGTCATGCTGTGAAGGGTACACTACTCCACTGTTTTGCCCTATAATCTAACCTGCTTGGTTATTGGTGTGGAATTTTTAGGATCCTCTCTGAAGGACAAAAGGGGGGTTGATGGAGGGATGGATATGACATCTGCCCTCTACTTTCTGTTTACCTATCCTTGTTCTGTATATGAAATATTTGAGAAAGAAATGTTATGTTTTGTTGTGAAGATTACAGAATACCTCAAGGTTTAGTCACTAACTTGTGTGTTTACTTCTTGTGTATTCAAAGAACTTCACGTGTAGCCCTTTTTTACTATAAGTCAACACCATTTTGTACAACAATTTTGTGTTTGCTGAATCAGTTGAAATGAGAAATAGAACCCCAGTGCTCTGCTCTTATGATGTGGACCGGATCTGAACTTCCAGCTTGTCAAGTGTGTGTTGTATGCATTTCCCCTCAGCCTGCAGTGCTGTCAGGCTGTGGTTCTTCAGAACTCTGACAGCATTTCCCCTACCTCACCTTTCAGTGAAGGAGCTCTGAACTCAGCCCCTCTCTCAGGGTAGGAGTGTATTGTGGAGAAATGATAAGATTATGTTATAATACTGTTATTGCATCAAATGGTTGTTTTATGCAATAGAATAGGGTTCTGTTAGTACTCGCTTGTCTGTGTGAACTGAGAGAAGCCTTTGAGGCTCAACGCTGACAATTGATTTATGATTGGTTTGGAGATAAAACCTACAGCATGCATTTAATATAATTAGTTGTTAGTTTAATGTAAGGTACCAGGGAGAGATGGCTCGGGTATGAGAGGAACCTTGTCTTACGGGCCAAACTATGGTTTCTGTACAATAAGAACAGTCTTCACGGCAAATGCTATCTGGCTGGGGGATACATTTTTCTCATATATCAAGTCTCACCTTGTGACCCATTCCACACATCTGTTGTTTGTCATGTAGACTAAAAGGGGTGTATCTTTTCTATAAAATATATTTGTATTCTTTGTGTCAGGGCTCTCAACCCAACAGTCAAGAGTGTTGGGTTGACCAGCCTCGTCATTGCAGGGCAATCACATCCTTCACTTGTTTGTGTGGTGTGATCTGCTTTCCTTATTAATAAATCAATAAAGATTTAGTTTAAGTATAACTCTGACTTGTGTGATAAGTTTGTCTCTCATTTGATAATAAAGAAATAACCACCACAAGTGTGAGAGATGCTGTGGTAGCGATGTGTGTGTCGGATTCCCTGCTTTACTTCGGCAAATCAGATCATTATCTCTATACTCCTGCTTCCTGCCGACAAGCAGAAGCTCAAACAAGCACCCGTGACGCACTCCGTAGAGAAATGGCCCCCCGTTTCGGAGACTATGCTAAAAGACTGCTTTGCTAGCGCTGACTGGAATATGTTCTGGGACTCCGCTGATAGCATTGAGTTAACCCCATTCGTCACCAGCTTAATTAGGAACTGCATCGCCGGCGATGTACGCACAGTGAAGGTCCACTGCTTCCCCAATCGAAAGCTCTGGATTAACACACACGTTGGCTCTAAACTAAAAGCAGGTCTATTGTAGCATACCCAGAGGCTAGGCTGAGGACACAAACAAGTACAAGAAGTCCTGCTACAACCTCCACAGAACCATCAAACAAGTAAAATGAGAATATAGGAACAAGGTGGAATTCTATTACACAGGCTCTCATGCCTAATGTGGCAGGGGCTACAGTCCATAACGGATTACAAAGGAAGACCCAGCCTTGATCTGCCCAACGATGCCTCTCTACCAGACAAACTCAAAGCATTTTATGCACGCTTCGATAAAAACAACACTGAGCCATGCACAAGGGTCCCCGCTGACCCAGGGGACTGGGTGATCTCGCTCCCCAAGGTCGACGTGAGTAAGGTTTTTAATCAGGTCAACACTCCTGGAGGGTATTCCAGGCAGCGTTCTCAGAGCATGCGCAGAACAGCTTTGAGGCATTTTCACGGTCATTTTCAAGCTCTCCTTGTCCCAGTCTGTAATCCCCACATCTCAAGCTGACCACCATCATTCCTGTTCCTAATAACTCTAAGGCTACCTGCCACAATGACCACTGCCCTGTAGCACTCACATCTGTTATTTTAAAGTGCTTTGAAAGGCTGGCTATGGCACACATCAACTCCAACATCCCAGACACCCTAGACCCACTCCAATTTGCATACCACCCCAACAGATGCATAGATGATGCAATCTTAATTGCACTCCACACTGCCCCTCAGCCACCTAGGTAAGATGGAATACATACAGTGGAAGTCAGAAGTTTACATATACTTAGGTTGGAGTCATTAAAACCTGTTTTTCAACCACTATAGTTTTGGCAAGTCGGTTAGGACATCTACTTTGTACATGACACAAGTAATTTTTCCAACAATTGTGTACAGACAAATTATTTCAATTGTATTCCACTGTATCACAATTCCAGTGGGTCAGAAGTTTACATACACTAAGTTGACTGTGCCTTTAAACATCTTGGAAAAATCCAGAAAATAATGTCATTGCTTTAGAAGCGTCTGATAGGACATTTGACATCATTTGAGTCAATTGGAGGTGTACCTGTGGATATATTTCAAGGCCTACCTTCAAACTCAGTGCCCTTTGCTTGACATCATTGGAAAATCAAAAGAAATCAGCCAAGACCTCAGAAATAAATCGTAGGGCTACAAAAGTCTGGTTCATCCTTGAGAGCAATTTCCAAATGCCTGAAGGTACCATGTTCATCTGTACAAACAATAGTACGCAAGTATAAACACCATGGGACCATGTTACCATCATACCACTCAGGAAGGAGACGCGTTCTGTCTCCTAGAGATGAACGTTCTTTGGTGCGAAAAGGGCAAATCAATCCCAGAACAACAGCAAAGGACCTTGTGAAGATGCTGGAGGAAACAGGTACAAAAGTATCTATATCCACAGTAAAACGAGTCCTATATCGACGTAACCTGAAAGGCCGCTCAGCAAGGAAGAAGCCACTGCTCCAAAACCGCCAACCGTGAAGCGTGGGGGGGGGGGGCAGTATCATGTTGTGGTGGTGCTTTTCTGCAGGAGGGACTGGTGTGCTTCACAAAATAGACGTCATCATGAGGAATTTAAAATTATGTGAATACATTGAAGCAACATCTCAAGACATCGCAAATGTGTCTTCCAAATGAACAATGACCCCAAGCATACTTCCAAAGTTGTGGCAAAATGGCTTAAGGACAACAAAGTCAAGGTATTAGAGAAAGCCCTGACCTCAATCCCATAGAAAATGTGTAGGCAGAACTGAAAAAGTGTGTGCGAGCAAGGAGGCCTACAAACCTGACTCAGTTACACGAGCTCTGTTAGGAAGAATGGGCCAAAATTCACCCAACTTATTGTGGGAAGCTTGTGGACGGCTACCAGAAACATTTGACCCTAGTTAAACAATTTTGAAGGCAACGCTACCAAATACTAATTGAGTGTATGTAAACTTCTGACCCACTGGGAATGAGATGAAATAAAAGCTGAAATATATAATTCTTTCTACAATTATTCTGGCATTTCACATTCTTAAAATAAAGTGTGATCCTAACTGACCTAAAACAGGGAATTTTTACTAGGATTAAATGTCAGGAATTGTGAAAAACAGAGTTTAAATGTATTTGGCTAAGGTGTATGAAAACTTCCGACTTCCACTGTATGTGAGAATGCTGTTCATTGACTACAAGTCAGCATTCAACACCATACTCCCCTTCAAGCTCATCACCAAGCTTTTGACCCTGGGACTAAACACCTCCCTCTTTAACTAGATCCTGGACTTCCTGACGAGCCGACCAGAGGCGGTAAGGGTAGGCAACATTACCTCTGCCACACCTACCCTCTACACAGGGTCTCCACAGGGGACTGAACACCTCCCTCAACGTTGGTAAGACCAAGGAGCTGATCGTGGACTACAGGATACGGAGGGGTGAGCATGCCTCCATCCATATCGACAGGGCTGTAGTGGAGCGGGTCGAGAGCTTCAAGTTTGTTGGTGTCCAAATCACTAAGAACTGAAAATGGTCCACACACACACAAACAGTCGTGAAGATGGTGCAACAGCACCTTTTCCCACTCAGGAGGTTGAAAGGATTTGTCCTGGGCCCTAAATTCCTCAAAAGGTTCTACAGCTGCACCATTGATAGCATCTTGACTTGCTGCATCACTGATTGATATGGCAACTCACCGCCCTCGAGCATGGCGCTACAGAGGGTGGTGCAGACAGCCCAGTACATCACTGGGGCCGAGCTACCTGCCATCGAGGATATATCTATATCAGGTTGGTGTGAAAGGAAGGCCCGGAAAATTGTTAGACTCCAACCACCCAAGTCATAGACTTTTCTCTCTGCTTCTGCACGGCAACCGATACCGGAGCATCAAGTCTGACACCAACAGGCTCCTGAACAGCTTCTATCCCAAAGCCATGAGACTGCTAAATAGCTAACACAATGGCTACACGGACTATCTGCATTGACCCTTCTATTGAATTTTAATTCTTGCACTCTCTATGCACACTCACACAATGCACATTCTACACACTCACACACACTCATACTGACTCTGCACTCACATACAATCATCATATAGTGTACGCTGCTTCTACACTGTATCATGTATCCTTATCATATATCCTGATGCCTAGTCACCTTAGCCTTTACGTATCTAACCCTACCACTCCAGTATCCCTGCACATTGTAAATATGGTATTGGCACTGACCATGTATATATCTTACCTACTTTCTCATCTTCTTCTTATTTATTTTCTCTTGCGGTTTTGTTCTGCTTGACTTTTTTATTCATTTTTCATAGTACTACTGGCATTGATTACTGCATCGTTGGGAGCAATCAAGAAAGGCATTTCAACAGTACTAGTGCATGTGATAATAAAAGCTTGAAACTTGAAACTTGTTCTCCCATGCCCATCTTATTCCTTGTCTCAATTTTTGTGTTCTGCATAATCTCTAAAGAGAAACCAGACCAATGAACTTCAAATTCATGAAAGCCTTCTGCAGAATGTAGCTCGTCAAGTTTCCCCAAACTTTCCTCAACTAAGCTGCCTGTTTATTTCAACACTGGTGGGTTTTAAAGGGCTCCTGAACTACTTTTTGCCTAGGCTTTTCTGCTGCTCATAAAGAAAAATGTGATTTAGGTCTTGTGGTTGTGATTCGATGTGGGTGTGTTATGTTCGCTATATCGTACCTTGGCAGTTATTGTTGTTTATCCCTCTTGAGCAACAACATAGCCACTACCACATCATTCTCAAAATATAAGATAAATCAAGAAACGTGTCATTCATTTTGACATTTTTGCAGAGGCCGTCCAAGTCGGGCAATTTTACATCTAGCTAAGGTGTTTTGTGCCATATTTCTGAAGTTAAAACATTTGCATGAAAACCGGTCAATGGAGACAGCCTCGAGTCAGCTGCAGCTGCTGCTCTCAGCTGACTCAACACTGCTTAGAAACATACTGTTAGTTCTGATTTCTGAGAACACGTCTACAACTTCATCAGCAAACTGTCAAACTATCGTAAAAAGAAACGACAAGCTGTTTATCAGTGCCCAGACTGGAGTGATCACTATCAAACACATCAGCATCCTGTGTTGTTGGTCAAGTGGGGATGACTGAAATCAAAACCCAACCCTCAAATATCCAATGGATTGAGGATCAAAACTACGCTATATACGTTGTAGTCAATTCTTACACAATCCATATTTCTGACTAATATCGATGCAACCGTTTTCAACCAGAGAAGTCGTTTTTTTTAGTTCAGCTGCCCTTTAACATGGATGTATTGGATATCTGAAAAACATCCAGGGTTAGGCCTTCATCATCATCACCTACATCTAGATAGTTTGAACAGGGAGATGCACTCAGTGGAAGGTACATGTTGTGATGATTATTGCTCTTGAATGGACGAAAAATGTTACATTGCCCTAATTGTTTTACCCTGTAGTCTCTGATTGCTGGTCTCTGATTCTGTCTACACAGCTAGCCCTTGTCCCATCCTCAGCCCCAGTTCTGTCACCCATCCCTAGTCCCATCCTCAGCCACAGCTCCGTCACCCATCCGTTACCCATCTCTAGTCCCATCCTCAGCCCCAGTTCTGTCACCCATCCATTACCCATCCCTAGTCCCATTCTCAGCCCCAGCTCCGTTACCCATCCTCAGCCCAACCTCCATCACCCCATCCATTACCCTTCTCTAGTCCCATCCTCAGCTACAGCTCCGTCACCCATTCCTAGTCCCATTCTCAGCCACAGCTCCGTCACCCATCCGTGACCCATCCTCAGGCCCAGCTCCGTTACCCATCCCTAGTCCCATCCTCAGGCCCAGCTCCGTTACCCATCCCTAGTCCAATCCTCAGCCCCAGCTCCATCACCCATCCCTAGTCCCATCCTCAGCCCCAGCTCCGTTACCCATCCCTGGTCCCATCCTCAGCCCCAGCTCCGTCACCCATCCCTAGTCCCATCCTCAGCCCCAGCGCCATCACCCATCCCTAGTCCCATCCTCAGCCCCAGCTCCGTTACCCATCCCTCATCCCATTCTCAGCCCCAGCTCCGTTACCCATCCCTAGTCCCATCCTCAGCCACAGCTCCGTCACCCATCCCTAGTCCCATCCTCAGCCACCCATCCGTTACCCATCCCTAGTCCCATCCTCAGCCACAGCTCCGTTACCCATCCCTAGTCCCATCCTCAGCCACAGCTCCGTTACCCATCCTCAGCCACCCATCCGTTACCCATCCCTAGTCCCATCCTCAGCCACAGCTCCGTCACTCATCCCCAGTCCCATCCTCAGCCACCCATCCCTAGTCCCATCCTCAGCCACAGCTCCACCTGCAGCTCTGTTCCTTTCCTGTCCCATCCCCTGTGCTGGCTGACAGGAAGCAAACCCAGGCTAACAATTGGCCAGGCAGTGTCACAGGCTCACCACAGAAAGATCTGGCTGTCTCTACTCATTTCCTCCATCCTGCTCGCTGACCTGAACCCCTGCCTGTCTCTCCCTTCCTCTTCCATTGGAGTTTGTTTTGGATTATGTCAAAGATTTTTCTATTTTTGTGATGGATGAGTTTATCCACATACTGAAAATACAAATGTCTCTCTTTGTGTTCTGTGTGTGGGTGTGTGTGTGTGCACAGTAATTGAATTGTATTTGAAAGTCCAAACTTTGTAATAACCCAAACCACATTATCTTTTGTTTTCTGTGTTGAATGGTCACTGAATTGATTCATTTGCTTGGGGATTTGGGGAAAACGTAGTATATTTTTCTCCTTTTGGTGAGATCTCACATTTTTTCTTAGATTGTTTTTTTTCTTCATTTCAACATCATCTAATTCTGAAAAGCAACTCATTATCTCTTTTGATCAGAATCAGAGGGGGTTCTGGTCATTAACACTCAGCTGTCGGCCCATTAGAGTTCTGTAGCTCAAGAATGTACCCCTAAAACAACAACATAGCTTGGCTTTCATTTGTTAATGAATACACACAGCAAGTGGCTGTCTGTTTATGCAAAGGCTGTGGTAAGCTGTTAAAAGAAAAATGTTAGCTTTATCAAAGCTGACAATCGCTCTGACATCCAATTGTGCTGCTGTGCCTCAGCATACCTCCATTCAATTCCTCCCTTTCAGAGCGCTAGGCTACATTCCTGTGCATTCCTTTGTTTCTGCTCTGGAATGAGACACTCTGCCCTGCCTCACTGTAATTGCTTTTCATGTAAATTGAGATTGGTCGGCAGATCAACGATTGCTGAGAGAAGATGAGAGGGAGGAAATAAGCCATCCGTACCCCTACACACACAAACACATGCGCACACGTGTACACACACACACACACACACACACACACACACACACACACACACACACACACACACACACACACACACACACACACACCATTAATGATTAGCGTTGCCATGGAAGTCTTTCTAATGAGGCTCAAGATAGGTGAAAAAAATGCAGAGATTATAATGCATGGCACTAGTGGGTGCCGGACGAGGCGAGGCCAGACTCCATCCCTGGAGAAAAAACACCCTTTGTGCCCGAGAGAGACAGTTAAATGACCCTAAATCAGACTTAATTTGATGTTTGATCTCTCTCACCCCTGAAGCGTAATGGCCATGAATATGTGATCCTTTCAGTTCAGGACATGATGAAAGTATCTTGCCAGCTCAGGCTGTACAAAGGTGTGCCGTTAGCAGGGACATTCACACAGCCGTGAATGTGATGGATGCCCTGCGGCTCTTGGCTTGGCACATCTCTAGAGGGAAGAAACACACTCCCCCCCCCCCCCCCCCCCCCAATGTTCATTTCAGAGATATATCTGTTTAGAAAACTATCTTTCACAGACAAACGTCTCCTTAATGGGCATCTCATTGCACACTCTCATCGCTTCTAATGCATAACTTTCTCCAAAACAGGACAAGTTGCTGTGAAAGTACAGACTTTGTTTCCTGTGCCATGTTTCACATTTAAGCTCTTATCTAGAGCGACTTACACGAGCTCAGTACCTTGCTCAAGGGCACGTCAACAGACTTTTCACCTAGTCGGCTCTATGATTCGAACCAGCTACCTTTTGGTTACTGGCCCAACGCTCTTTAACAACTAGGCTACCTGCGCCCTGTTTTAATTGCATCTCTGCATTACGACTCCTGGGAGGGATCGTGGCCTCGCTAATGGCACTCATCAGTGCCTGTGAAAGCAATTAACCGAGTAAGTGAATACCCTCTGAGCTGGCCTGTGTGTTTGGGTATCATCAGAAGCTTGGAGGATCTGAGCAGCTCTCAATTACTAACTTGGATGAGGTGCAGTCTGTTGGCTCTGATGCTTGTTTATGCCCAAATATTACCATTAAAAGGCACCGCTTTTTATACTAAGGTTGATGTTCTCTGCTGGTCTAATGAATTAAACACATTAGTATGACAGCAGGAAAACATTGTTGACCTTTGAATGTTTCCCCCATTTACTCTTAAGAAAATGGAAAACATAAAAGTGATCTTTGTTTTTTCTTGTGTACTTACAAATACACCCCCACATACTGCAAGCCTGCTCATGTGCACATATTTTCATGCACATACACACCCAAACTGTTTTCGAACACTTACATTAACCATTCAGTGAAGCACTCTTGTTTGTAGATTTGCAAGAAGAAATGCAGAAAAGCTATTTTGTCAACTTCAATATGTTGATGCATTTTTTTCGTATTGCCTTTCAGGCAACGGTCAAAACAGTGGTGCTCTCTTCACTACCTTTTTCTCTCTTCTCTCAACCCACTCTCTCCTTTTTGTGCACAATCTTTTTTGTTGTTGCTTGCACTCCTCACTAACTCCCTCCTTCCCACTGTGTTTCCTGCTTATATTCACTACCCGTCTCTCTCTCTCTCTCTCTCTCTCTCTCTCTCTCTCTCTCTCTCTCTCTCTCTCTCTCTCTCTCTCTCTCTCTGTGTTTAACCTTGGACAGGATTGGGGAGCAGATGGTGGGCCCTTATGTGCGTCCAGCACAGTCCACAGCTAATGAAGTGATGTCTCCATAAACACCTGACAGCAGGTCAGGCCAGCGCAGCCTTGAAGAGTACCAGCTCTGGCTGCACTGAGCAGCCCTCAGAAGGCCCAGGTAATGGGCTTTCCTCTCAAAGCTCTTACACTGTACCCTACTGTAGCACCACCCAGGACAGGACAGCCCTCCATTCTGCCTCACATGTTAGACTGTAAACTCTCACATATTAGCAAGAAAGTTACAGGTATCTTGGCGGCATAGAGTTTTGTTAGAATTTTTTAAGCAAATTTCCAGCAATTCTACACCGCTTGGCATGGAGCTGAGAGACAGTTTTTTTCAAAGTTCTATGCATTGTGCCGTGCCTCATGCTGTGTTCTGCTGAAACATAACAAAATCAATGGGCATGTTCCCTGAATGCCTGTTTTTTTTTATATTATTTTTATTCTCCCTGACTGTCTAGCTTTTATTTGACTGTTAGTTCTAAAAGATGATAATATTATAATGTACTGGCTCTATAAATGTTTTTCCATCCTGAAAATTACTACCTATGTACTATACAGAAAACCTGTGTAAATTAGCTCCAATTATTGTAATTTCTTATATATTAAAAGGGACAGTTTGAGTTTGAAAACCCCTTAGAAACTTTACTTATAGTGTATTCGGAAACCCGTCAGACCCTTGACTTTTTCCATATTTTGTTACGTTGCAGCCTTATTCTAAAATGGATTAAATGTTTTTTTCCCCTCTCATCAATCTACACACAATAACCCATAATGAAAAAGCAAAAACAGGTTGAGAAAGTTTTGCAAATGTATTAAAAATAACAAACTGATATATCACTTTTACATAAGTATTCAGACCCTTTACTTAGTACTTTGTTGAAGCACCTTCAGCAACGATTACAGCCTCGAGTCTTCTTGGGTATGACTCTACAAGCTTGGCACACCTGTATTTGGGGAGTTTCTCAAATTCTTCTCTGCAGATCCTATCAAGCTCTGTCAAGTTGGATTGGGAGCGTCGCTGCAGTTATTTTCTGGTCTCTCCAGAGATGCTCGATCGGGTTCAAGTCCGGGTTCTGGCTGGGCCACTAAAGGACATTCAGAGACTTGTCCCGAAGCCCCTCCTGCGTTGTCTTGTCTGTGTGCTTAGGAATGTTGTCCTGTTGGAAGGTGAACCTTCACTACTGTCTGAGGTCCTGAGTACTCTGGAGCAAGTTTTCATCAAGGATCTCTCTTCTGTCTGGCGACTCAAATCAAATCAAATCAAATTGATTTATATAGCCCTTCGTACATCAGCTGATATCTCAAAGTGCTGTACAGAAACCCAGCCTAAAACCCCAAACAGCAAGCAATGCAGGTGTAGAAGTGGCTAGGAAAAACTCCATAGAAAGTCCAAAACCTAGGAAGAAACCTAGAGAGGAACCAGGCTATGTGGGGTGGCCAGTCCTCTTCTGGCTGTGCCGGGTGGAGATTATAACAGAACATGGCCAAGATGTTCAAATGTTCATAAATGACCAGCATGGTCCAATAATAATAAGGCAGAACAGTTGAAACTGGAGCAGCAGCACGGCCAGGTGGACTGGGGACAGCAAGGAGTCATCATGTCAGGCATGGTCCTAGGGCTCAGGTCCTCCGAGAGAGAGATATATATATATATAGCCCACAAAGATCTCCGCCACGGCACAACCCAAGGGGGGGCGCCAACCCAGACAGGATGATCACATCAGTGACTCAACCCACTCAGGTGACGCACCCCTCCCAGGGACGGTATGAGAGAGCCCCAGTAAGCCAGTGATTCAGCCCCTGTAATAGGGTTAGTGGCAGAGAATCCCAGTGGAAGAGAGGAACCGGCCAGGCAGAGACAGCAAGGGCGGTTCGTTGCTCCAGAGCCTTTCTGTTCACCTTCCCACTCCTGGGCCAGACTACACTCAATCATATGACCCACTGAAGAGATCAGTCTTCAGTAAAGACTTAATGGTTGAGACCGAGTTTGCATCTCTGACATGGGTAGGCAGACCGTTCCATGAAAATGGAGCTCTCCAGGAGAAAGCCCTGCCTCCAGCTGTTTGCTTAGAAATTATAGGGACAATTAGGAGGCCTGCGTCTTGTGACCGTAGCGTACGTGTAGGTATGTACGGCAGGACCAAATCAGAGAGATAGGTAGGAGCAAGCCCATGTAATGCTTTGTAGGTTAGCAGTAAAACCTTGAAATCAGCCCTTGCTTTGACAGGAAGCCAGTGTAGGGAGGCTAGCACTGGAGTAATATGATCAATTTTTTTGGTTCTAGTCAGGATTCTAGCAGCCGTATTTAGCACTAACTGAAGTTTATTTGGTGCTTTATCCGGGTAGCCGGAAAGTAGAGCATTGCAGTAGTCTAACCTAGAAGTGACAAAAGCATGGATACATTTTTCTGCATAATTTTTGGACAGAAAGTTTCTGATTTTTGCAATGTTACGTAGATGGAAAAAAGCTGTCCTTGAAATGGTCTTGATATGTTCTTCAAAAGATAGATCAGGGTCCAGAGTAACGCCGAGGTCCTTCACAGTTTTATTTGAGACGACTGTACAACAATTAGGATTAATCGTCAGATTCAACAGAAGATCTCTTAGTTTCTTGGGACCTAGAACAAGCATCTCTGTTTTGTCCGAGTTTAAAAGTAGAACGTTTGCAGCCATCCACTTCCTTATGTCTGAAACACATGCTTCTAGCGAGGGCAATTTTGGGGCTTCACCATGTTTCATTGAAATGTACATCTGTGTGTCATCCGCATAGCAGTGAAAGTTAACATTATGTTTTCTAATGACATCCCCAAGAGGTAAAATATATAGTGAAAACAATAGTGGTCCTAAAACGGAACCTTGAGGAACACCGAAATTTACAGTTGATTTGTCAGAGGACAAACACAGACATTCACATTCACAGGAAATTCACAGAGACAAACTGATATCTTTCCGACAAATAAGATCTAAACCAGGCCAGAACTTGTCCGTGCAGACCAATTTGGGTTTCCAATCTCTCCAAAAGAATGTGGTGATCGATGGTATCAAAAGCAGCACTAAGGTCTAGGAGCACGAGGACAGATGCAGAGCCTCGGTCTGATGCCATTAAAAGGTCATTTACCACCTTCACAAGTGCAGTCTCAGTGCTATGATGGGGTCTAAAACCAGACTGAAGCATTTCGTATACATTGTTTGTCTTCAGGAAGGCAGTGAGTTGCTGCGCAACAGCCTTTTCAAAAATTTCTGAGAGGAATGGAAGATTCGATATAGGCCGATAGCTTTTTATATTTTCTAGGTCAAGGATTGGCTTTTTCAAGAGATGCTTTATTACTGCCACTTTTAGTGAGTTTGGTACACATCCGGTGGATAGAGAGCCGTTTATTATGTTCAACATAGGAAGGCCAAGCACAGGAAGCAGCTCTTTCAGTAGTTTAGTTGGAATAGGGTCCAGTATGCAGCTTGAAGGTTTAGAGGCCATGATTATTTTCATCATTGTGTCAAGAGATATAGTACTAAAACACTTGAGCATCTCTCTTGATCCTAGGTCCTGGCAGAGTTGTGCAGACTCAGGACAACTGAGCTTTGAAGGAATACGCAGATTTAAAGAGGAGTCCGTAATTTGCTTTCTAATAATCATGATCTTTTCCTCAAAGAAGTTCATGAATTTATCACTGCTAAAGTGAAAGCCATCCTCTCTTGGGGAATGCTGCTTTTTAGTTAGCTTTGCCACAGTATCAAAAAGGAATTTTGGGTTGTTCTTATTTTCCTCAATTAAGTTAGAAAAATAGGATGATCGAGCAGCAGTAAGGGCTCTTCGGTACTGCACGGTACTGTCTTTCCAAGCTAGTCGGAAGACTTCCAGTTTGGTGTGGCGTCATTTCCGTTCCAATTTTCTGGAAGCTTGCTTCAGAGCTCGGATATTTTCTGTGTACCAGGGAGCTAGTTTCTTATGATAAATGTTTTTAATTTTTAGGGGTGCAACTGCATCTAGGGTATTGCGCAAGGTTAAATTGAGTTCCTCAGTTAGGTGGTTAACTGATTTTTGTCCTCTGGCGTCCATGGGTAGACAGAGGGAATCTGGAAGGACATCAAGGAATCTTTGTGTTGTCTGTGAATTTATAGCACAACTTTTGATGTTCCTTGGTTGGGGTCTGAGCAGATTATTTGTTGCAATTGCAAACATAATAAAATGGTGGTCCGATAGTCCAGGATTATGAGGAAAAACATTAAGATCCACAACATTTATTCCATGGGACAAAACTAGGTCCAGAGTATGACTGTGACAGTGAGTGGGTCCAGAGACATGTTGGACAAAACCCACTGAGTCGATGATGGCTCCGAAAGCCTTTTGGAGTGGGTCTGTGGACTTTTCCATGTGAATATTAAAGTCACCAAAGATTAGAATATTATCTGCTGTGACTGCAAGGTCCAATAGGAATTCAGGGAACTCAATGAGGAACGCTGTATATGGCCCAGGAGGCCAGACTCTACCATAAAGGCCTGATTGGTGGAGTGCTGCGGAGATAGTTGTCCTTCTGAAAGGTTCTCCCATCTCCCCAGAGGAACTCTAGAGCTCTGGCAGAGTGACCATCGGGTCCTTGGTGACCTCCCTGACCAAGGCCCTTCTCCTCCGATTTTTTATTTTTAATACATTAACAAACATTTCTAAAAAACAGTTTTTACTTTTCATAATGCATTGTGTGTAGATTGAGATCTATGTATTGATATCTATATGTAATCATTTTTAGTATAAGTCTGTAATGTAACAAAATGTGGAAAAAGTCAAGGGGTCTGAATACTTTCTGAATGTATTGTACCAGACTTAAAGTCAAATGTGTCCCTCGCTATCAAATTCTGAATCGGACTTTTGTCCAAACCACGCCATATTCCTGCTGTGTAGACAGTGGTAGATTTCGTGGTAGGAAGTCTCGCGTGAGGTGTGTGGCCTACTCCTGATCGAACTCCCTTGGCTGTGAACCTCGCGCAGGTTAGTACTGTTCGTCATGAATCTTGTTCTGGGGGCAACTCTGGTCACTAGCTGGCACAACCACAAAGTCAAAAAATCTGATTTAAACCTAATCTTAACTTTAACCACATTGCTAACCCTAATGCCTAACCCTAACCTTAAACTAACAATATAGCCAATAATTACTTTGCAGCTGGCCTAAGGGGAAATCGCTCAAGTCTGCCTCTATGACAAGACTTATGACAATAAACATCAACCTGTGAACTTTGCAGCTCTGCTTACATTGGGTTTTCACCAACAACAAATTCAGCAGGAGAAATGTGCGGGGATTGTCGGAATGTGAGCAGCAAGAACCCCTCCAGCGGAGCGGTAGAAATAGTTGAGCTCTGCTCTACTTTGTGAATGTTTTTGATCAATAGCAGCCATGTTGTTTTAGATACTAGTCTGGAAAATATTGCATTGAGAGAACTTTGTCCATAAATGCCACATATCAATTTTCGTGCAGTTCGGTCATTGGGTGCCAGAAGAAGTGTTGTAGATAAGTGTTTTCACAAAATTCTAAATGGCGGATACTCTATCATAGTGGACCTTATGGGTCCCTTAGGCAAATTTGCTCCTTGTGAGGAGAGGGACCTACTGTATGTACCGACATTCATGACTTTAGGTTAAATGGGGTGAGGGGAGTGACCTTTCAAAATTTCATCCAAATCGGGCTAGTGCTTTCTGAGATATTGTGCGAGACTAACATACTAGTGAACGTACGAATGAACTCCGACAGTCCCCTCCCCGATTTCATCATCTTTTAAGAGGATTTTGTTTATTCCCATCAATTCACCCGTGTATAATTTACATATTCCCCAAAAGATTCATAGCCAAGCCGAGATCCATTTCTATCTCCATTAGTGCATCTGTTTCCATATTTAGCCACTTTTCATGTTTTATGTTCTTCTGTCCCTCGTTGTGGAAAATCACTGGACACACCCTCTAGTCTACCCTTTCATCTCACATGGGAAACAAAAGCACCATCACAGACAGTTAGCTCTTCAGTAATGTCTCCCTCATTCTCCGTCTATAGATTTACTGTAAATGGAAACATTAATGATAGACCAGGGATCTGTTCTCCCAGAATTGTCACAGACAGGACCACAGCTTCCCCTTGTGTGATGTCTGTGCTTTGGATGGTGAGACTGGATATTGAATCAGAGTTTATTTATGCAGAGGATCATCACAATACATAATTACTGTGTACAATTAAACATCTTGTCATGCATGCCCTCAAAACAGCAACTTTTCACAGAAGTGTATCCCTCCGTTTTCCCCTTCTTATCTTTCTCTGCTTTCTGTGGGATCAATATCATGCCAAATGTATTCGCAAATATGAATCACTTTCCGCAAATATGAATCACTTTCCACAAATATGAATCACTTTCCACAAATGTAAATCACCAATACACAAATGCAATTCACGATCAACACACAAACATCTTCTGATTTGTATTTGTAAATCGAGGGCCTTAAGTAAAATGACTGCCATGAAGATTTGCCCATAGGAGAGAAATGCGCAAACATGACAGATATGGCAGACCTGCTACTGCATATTTGGAAGCACTTAGGTCACCTGACTTTTGGCAGGGATTTGATGACAAGAAAAAGTCAACCAGTGTGAATTTTTTATTACCTTAATTTACCTAGGCAAGTCAGTTAAGAACAAATCCTTATTTTCAATGACAGCCTAGGAATAGTGGGTTAACTGCCTTGTTCAGGGGCAGAACTACAGATTTTTACCTTGTCATCTCAGGAATTCGATCTTGCAACCTTTCGGCTACTAATCTAATGCTCTAACCACTAGGCTACCTGCTGTCCCATGGCTAGATCATTTGCAGTGCAAGCTAATAGCGCTCCAATCGGTGACGTCACACGCTCTGAGATCTTGAAGTAGGTGTTTCCCTGTCTCTGCAAGGGCCGCAGTTTTTGTGGAGCGATGGGTAACGATGCTTCAAGAGTGACTTGTCAATGTGTGCAGAGGGTCCCTGGTTCAAACCCAGGTTGGGACAAGGAGAGGGATGGAAGCAATACTGTTACAAAGACTGATCCCATATCCTACACCTTCCACCTTCCACAACCTTTTGCATGCCTCTCCTGGGGAAATGGTTAGAGGCCTCAGGAATACTTATGTCTCCTTAATGATCATCGTCTGTGCAACATGAGACAGAGGATGGATTATAATCACTTACAATGTATGTCATATCCTTCACATTTAGTGGTGCTATCACACTGGCCAGCTAATTCAACTATTTGGGTGATGAACGGGTGTACACCGCAATAGTGTTGCAAATATAGAGTAATCTAGGGCTAGCGTTTTCGATTATTTACGTTGGACATGCTATGGTTATACATATGGTTAACATATTATGCTTACCATAGTATAATTTCTGCAACCTTGAAAGGCAGGCATCAACATGGCCGAACGAGAGGCTTCCAGCGATTTATAGAAATCTCTTTCTATGGGTACAACCCTTTTTTCTATGACTATATATCGCTGTCTACCGTGGTAACTTTTTTTCTGTGTGAGAGAACTTCTCGTCTTTTTCTTGTTGTCAAATCCCTGCCAAAAGTCAGGTGATCTAAGCGCTTCCAAATATGGAGTTGCAGGTTTGCCATATCTGTCATGTTTGCGCATAACGTGGCTTGCAAAACTATTCACCCCCCTTGGCATTTTTCCTATTTTGTTGTCTTACAACCTAGAATTAAAATCGATTTTGGGGGTTTGTATAATTTTATTTACACAACATGCCTACCACTTTGAAGATGCAAAATATTTTTTGTGAAACGAACAAGAAATAAGACACAAAAAAAAATGAAAACTCCAGATATAACAGACTGACCCTAGCCCCCCGACACAAACTATTGCAGCATAAATGCTGGAGGCTGAGACAGGAGGGGTCAGGAGACACTGGCCCCATCCGACGATACCCCTGGACAGGGCCAAACAGGCAGGATATAACCCCAACTACATTGCCAAAGCACATCCCCCACACCACTAGAGGGATATCTTCAACCACCAACTTATCATCCTGAGACAAGGCCGAGTATAGCCCACGAAGATCTCTCTCACGGCACGAACCCGAGGGGGGACGCCAACCTGGACAGGAAGATCACGTCAGTGACTCAACTCACTCAAGTGACGCACCCCTCCTAGGGACGACATGGAAGAGCACCAGTAAGGCAGTGATTCAGCCCCCGTAGTAGGGTTTGAGGCAGAGAATCCCAGTGGAGAGAGGGGAACCGGCCAGGAAGAGACAGCAAGGGCGGTTCGTTGCTCCAGTGCCTTTCCATTCACCTTCACACTCCTGGGCCAGACTACACTCAATCATAGGACCTACTGAAGAGATGAGTCTTGAATGAAGACTTAAAGGTCAAGACCGAGTCTGCGTCTCTCACATGAATAGGCAGACCATTCCATAAAAATTGAGCTCTATAGGAGAAAGTCCTGCCTGCAGCTGTTTGCTTAGAAATTCTAAGGACAGTAAGGAGGCCTGCCTCTTGTGACCATAGCATATGTGTAGGTATGTACGGTAGGACCAAATCAGAAAGATAGGTAGGAGCAAGCCTATGAAATGCTTTGTAGGTTAGCAGTAAAAGCTTGAAATCAGCCCTTGCCTTAACAGGAAGCCAGTGTAGAGAGGCTAGCACTGGAGTTATATGATCACATTTTTTGGTTCTAGTCAAGATTCTAGCAGCTGTGTTTAGCACTAACTGAAGTTTATTTAGTGCTTTATCTGGGTAGCCGGAAAGTAGTGCATTGCAGTAGTCTAATGTAGTCTGTGACAAAAGCATGGATACATTTTTTTGTATTAATTTTGAACAGAAAGTTTCTGATATATGCAATGTTACGTAGATGGAAAAAAGCTGTCCTTGAAACAGTCTTGACATGTTCATCAAAAGAAAGATCAGAGTCCAGCGTAACGCCGAGGTCCTTCACAGTTTTATTTTAGAGGACTGTACAACCAGCAAGATTAATTGTCAGTTTAACAGAATATATTTGTTTCTTGGGCCCTAGAACAAGTATCTCTGTTTTGTCCAAGTTTAAAAGTTGAACATTTGCACCTTCCACTTCCTTATGTCTGAAACACAGGCTTCCAGGGAGGGAAATTTTCGGGCTTCACCATGATTCATCGAAATGTACAGCTGTGTCGTCCGCATAGCAGTGAAAGTTAACATTATGTTACCGAATGACACCACCAAGAGGTAAAATATATAGTGAAAACAATAGGTGGTCCTAACACGGAGCCTTGAGGAACACCAACATGTACAGAGACAAACTGATATCTTTCCTACAGATAAGATCTAAATCAGGCCAGAACTTGTCTGTGTAGACAAATTTGGGTTTCCAATCTCTCCAAAAGAATGTGGTGATCGATGGTATCAAAAGAAGCACTAGTGTCTAGGAGCACGAGGACAAATGCAGAGCCTCAGTCTGACGCCATTAAAAGGTAATTTACCACTTTCACAAGTGCAGTCTCAGTGCTATGATGGGGTCTAAAACCAGATTGAAGCATTTCTTAAATATTGTTTGTCTTCAGGAAGGCATTGAGACGCTGCTCAACAGCGTTTTCAAAGATTTGCAGCAATTACTGCAATTATAAACTTGGCACATCTAGCCACTGGGATTTTTGCCAATTTTTCAAGGCAAAACTGCTACAGCTCCAAGTTGGATGGGTTCCGCTGGTGTACAGCAATCTTTAAGTCATACCACAGATTCTCAAATGGATTGAGGTTTGGGCTTTAACTAGGCCATTCCAAGACATTTCCCCTTAAATCAGTCGAGTGTTGCTTTAGCAGTATGCTTAGGGTTATTGTCCTGCTGGAAGTTGAACCTCCATCCCAGTCTCAAATCTCTGGAAGAAATCTGTTTCTGTATTTAGCGCCATCCTTCCTTCAATTCTGACCAGTTTCTCAGTCCTTTCCGATGAAAAACATCCACACAGCATGATGCTGCCACCACCATGCTTCACTGTGGGGATGGTGTTCTCGGGGTGATGAGAGGTGTTGGGTTTGCACCAGACATAGTGTTTTCCTTGATGGCCAAAAAGCTCAATTTTAGTCTCATCTGACCAGAGTACCTTCTTCCATATGTTGGGGAATCTCCCACATGCTTTTTGGCAAACACCAAACGTGTTTGTTTATTTTTTTATTTTAGCAATGACTTTTCTGGCCACACTTCCGTAAAGCCCAGCTGTGGAGCTTAGCAGCTGCTTCAATAACATGCTTGGTCTATTTGTTTCCTCTCTGATTAATGCCCTTCTTGCATGGTCTGTGAGTTTTGGTGGGCGGCACTCTCTTGGTAGATTTGTTGTGTTGCCATATTCTTTCAAAATTGTAATAATGGATTTAATTGGGTTCCGTGGGATGTTCAAAGTTTGAGATATTTTTTTATAACCCAACCCTGATCTGTACTTCTCCACAATTTTGTCTCTGACCTGTTTGGAGAGTTCCTTGGTCGTCACGGTGCCACTTGCTTGGTATAGTCCCTTGCTTAGTGGTGTTGCAGACTCTGGGGCCTTTCAGAACAGGTGCCTTGCGAAAGTATTCGGCCCCCTTGAACTTTGCGACCTTTTGCCACATTTCAGGCTTCAAACATAAAGATATAAAACTGTATTTTTTTTGTGAAGAATCAACAACAAGTGGGACACAATCATGAAGTGGAACGACATTCATTGGATATTTCAAACTTTTTTAACAAATCAAAAACTGAAAAATTGGGCGTGCAAAATTATTCAGCCCCCTTAAGTTAATACTTTGTAGCACCACCTTTTGCTGCGATTACAGCTGTAAGTCGCTTGGGGTATGTCTCTATCAGTTTTGCACATCGAGAGACTGACATTTTTTCCCATTCCTCCTTGCAATACAGCTCGAGCTCAGTGAGGTTGGATGGAGAGCATTTGTGAACAGCAGTTTTCAGTTCTTTCCACAGATTCTCGATTGGATTCAAGTCTGGACTTTGACTTGGCCATTCTAACACCTGGATATATTTATTTTTGAACCATTCCATTGTAGATTTTGCTTTATGTCTTGGATCATTGTCTTGTTGGAAGACAAATCTCCGTCCCAGTCTCAGGTCTTTTGCAGACTTCATCAGGTTTTCTTCCAGAATGGTCCTGTATTTGGCTCCATCCATCTTCCCATCAATTTTAACCATCTTCCCTGTCCCTGCTGAAGAAAAGCAGGCCCAAACCATGATGCTGCCACCACCATGTTTGACAGTGGGGATGGTGTGTTCAGGGTGATGAGCTGTGTTGCTTTTACGCCAAACATAACGTTTTGCATTGTTGCCAAAAAGTTCAATTTTAGTTTAATCTGACCAGAGCACCTTCTTCCACATGTTTGGTGTGTCTCCCAGGTGGCTTGTGGCAAACTTTAAACAACACTTTTTATGGATATCTTTAAGAAATGGCTTTCTTGCCACTCTTCCATAAAGGCCAGATTTGTGCAATTTACGACTGATTGTTGTTCTATGGACAGAGTCTCCCACCTCAGCTGTAGATCTCTGCAGTTCATCCAGAGTGAGCATGGGCCTCTTGGCTGCATCTCTGATCAGTCTTCTCCTTGTATGAGCTGAAAGTTTAGTGGGACGGCCAGGTCTTGGTAGATTTGCAGTGGTCTGATACTCCTTCCATTTCAATATTATCGCTTGCACAGTGCTCCTTGGGATGTTTCAAGCTTGGGAAATCTTTTTGTATCCAAATCCGGCTTTAAACTTCTTCACAACAGTATCTCGGACCTGCCTGGTGTGTTCCTTGTTCTTCATGATGCTCTCTGCGCTTTTAACGGACCTCTGAGACTATCACAGTGCAGGTGCATTTATACGGAGACTTGATTACACACAGGTGGATTGTATTTATCATCATTAGTCATTTAGGTCAACATTGGATCATTCAGAGATCCTCACTGAACTTCTGGAGAGAGTTTGCTGCACTGAAAGTAAAGGGGCTGAATAATTTTGCACGCCCAATTTTTCAGTTTTTGATTTGTTAAAAAAGTTTGAAATATCCAATAAATGTCGTTCCACTTCATGATTGTTGTTGATTCTTCACAAAAAAATACAGTTTTATATCTTTATGTTTGAAGCCTGAAATGTGGCAAAAGGTCGCAAAGTTCAAGGGGGCCGAATACTTTCGCAAGGCACTGTTTACTGAGATCATGTGACAGATCATGTGACACTTCAATGAAGTCCACTTGTGTACAATCTAACTAATTATGTGACTTCTGAAGGTAATTGGTTGCACCAGATCTTATTTAGGAGCTTCATAGCAAAGAGTGTGAATACATATGCGTGCATCACTTTTCTGTTTGTTATTTGTATTTTTTTAAGTAAGTCATTTTTTTCATTTCACTTTACCAATTTGGACTTTTGTGTATGTCCATTACATGAAATCCAAATAAAAATCCATTTCAATTACAGGTTGTAATGCAACAAAATAGGAAAAACGCCAAGGGGGCTGAATACTTTTGCAAGGCACTGTATCTCTCCTATGTGCAAATCGTTATGGCAGTCATTTTACTTAGGGCCCTCGATTTACAAATACAAAATCAAAAGGTGTTTGTTTGTGGATAGTGAATGCATTTGTGGATAGCGATTTACATTTGTGGAAAGATTTTTTTACATTTGTGGAAAGTGATTTATATTTGTGGAAAGTGATTTACATCTGCGAATACATTTGGCATGATATTGATCCCATACCTTTCACTGCCACTTAGTGGTTTATTTTGATTGCCTCTCTTTATCATTGTCTATTTACACCTCTATCATCTTTTCTCTATCTATACCTGTGTTTATGTACTTCATATTGTTGATCTTAACTGCTGTCTATCCCTGCTTTGTGGCTATCATTTTTCTTACTCTCCCGTGCTAACTTGAATCTCCCTCTTGAGTGCCTGCTCTCTCTCTCTCGCCCCACTTTGCTGTGTCAGCACTTTGATCGTGAAATAGCTGAGGGGGGAAAACACGCCTCCAGATGAGAGCAGTCAATATTTCATATCTATACCTGGAAGGAGACACAGAGGGCAGAGCGAATTAAAATAGGGTAAAATGTATACACATATACACGGATAGTTGTAACAGTCTTGCCAATGGGAAATACTGCAGGAGGTTCAGCAGCTGACAGCTGCTCACGGGGGGCTATAAATCCATTCATTTTAACATTTGGAAATGGAACACAGTGGCCAAGATGGCAAACGCTCGCACAATGGAAACAAGAAAATTGAATGTGAGGACAACAATAAAATGGAGGCAACATTAGCATAAATCAAATTGTCTGGCTTTACATCTTTAAACGTGTTGTGCACACCCTTGTGTAGGCTAGGTTTAGTTGAAAGTCAGAGTACTATTATTTGTGAATAATATGAGTGTTTAGGTTTTGCCTGTAATTATACAGTGTCCGTTTCAAAGGTGTGTTGTAATGAAAGCCGGTGGCTCTGGATGAAAAGGGTCTTCCCCGCATTACTGCCAAGTCCCATTCTCCCCCTGAACTTGATCAGCCATTCAGCCCATGTACGCCTGAGATTACTGTTAGTTCCTCATATTGAATTCCATGACCCACAGAATCACTCTGCAATCAGTTCACATTTCTCACCATAGCCTTCTCAGGTACACCTGCTCCCACACAACCTGAATAGACATTCTACTCAGGGTTGAAATATTAGTAGCATAGAATGGTGTAGCGTGATCAATTTCACTCCGTAAATGGGAATAATGTGTGCACTCTGAAGGAGATGTTAACAATGTTTTGGCCACTCGACATCCTCTCTATACACTGGCTTATTTCTATGGTAATACAGTTATTATACCCATAACTCATCTCTAATACTTTCTTACCACACACTCATATACAGGATATATACTACATGACCAAAAGTATGTGGACACTCATTCCAAAATCATGGGCATTAATATGGAGTTGTTCTCCCCTTCGCTGCTATAATAGCCTCCACTCTTCTGGGAAGGTTTTCCACTACATGTTGGAACGTTGCTGCAGGGACTTGCTTCTATTCAGCCACAAATGCATTAGTGAGGTCGGACACTGATGTTGGGCGATTAGGCCTGGCTCGCAGTCAGCGTTCCAATTAATCCCAAAGGTGTTCGATGTGGTTGAGGTCAGGGCTCTGTGCAGGCCAGTCAAGTTCTTCCACACAATCTCAAAAAAACATTTCTGCATGGACCTTGCTTTGTGCATGGGGGAATTGTCATGCTGAAACAGGAAAGGGCCTTCCCAAAACTATTGCCGCAAAGTTGGAAGCACAGAATCGTCTAGAATGTCATTGTACGCTGCAGCGTTAATATATTCCCTCCACTGGAACTAAGGAGCCTAGCTCAAACCATGAAAAACAGCCCCAGACCATTATTCCTCCTCCGCCAAATTTTACAGTTGGCACTATGCATTCGGGCAGGTACTGTCTCCTGGCATCCGCCAAACCCAGAATAGTCCGTCGGACTACCAGATGGTGAAGCGTGATTCATCCCTCCAGAGAATGCGTTTCCACTTGTCCAGAGTCCAATGGTGGCGAGCTTTACACCCCTCCAGCCAACGCTTGACAGTGTGTATGGTGATATTAGGCTTGTGTGTAGCTGCTCGGCAATGGAAACCCATTTCATGAAGCTCCCGATGAACAGTTATTGTGCTAACGTTGCTTCCAGAGGCAGTTTGGAACTCGGTAGTGAGTGTTACAACCAAAGACAGATGATTTTTAAGCGCTACGTGCTTCAGCACTCGGCGGTCCTGTTCTGTGAGCTTGTGTGGCCTACCACTTCGCGGATGAAACGTTTTGCTCCTAGACATATCCACTTCATAATAACAGCACTTACAGTTGACCGGGGCAGCTCTAGCAGAGCTGAAATTTTGAGAACTGACTTGTTGGAACAGTGTCATCCTATGACGGTGCCATGTTGAAAGTCACTGAGGTCTTCAGTAAGGCCATTCTACAGCCAATGCTTGTCTATAGAGATTGCATGGCTGTGTGCTCGATTTTATACTCCTGTCCGCAACGGGTGTGGCTGAAATAGCTGAATTCACTAATTTGTGTCCACATACTTGTGTGTTGGGCTACAGCAAAAAAACAATGGATTCTGAATGTTTACCCAGCAGACCCTTTGGTAATGAGTACCATATATTAGTATACCAGTGTCATCCTTAAATCAAGATAATGTTGATTGCCTTTTACAAAGCAACAACCATCGGTAAGGCTACGGTCAGTCATCAGGTTGGAGCTTGGCGTTAGATACTGTACGCCTACACCATACATCCCTGACCCTCCAACCTTTTCCAATAGCATTACAATGCAACATTATATTATAAAACTCAATTTCAATACCCTGGGTGATGTGGTGGTCCTGTGAGTAGTGTATGATCTCTACAGAGTCCTGCTCTTAGCTTCTCTGTCGGACAGGTTGGGCACAGAGTCGTTTCATTTCGGTTGCCTGCCTTTGTTTGTATAATGCCACACTCTGCATTCTCACAGACATAATTAAATCAAGTCTAATCCACTATTTATGCATTCTGCCTCTGAATTATTCACACTGCAGTTTTGTGCGATATTGCATTTTTGTAGAGACAGAGAGAAGTTGTGAGGCTGCCTTTTATTGAAGTGAACCCCCCTCAAGATGACATATTTTATTAATTAATATGGCCTCATATGAGAGTACACAATGCATTCATGTAAATGCTGGGTTTGCATTTTTTTTTTTAAACGACTAGGAATTCTTATAATTCACACATAAATTGCACAATCAGTACAATTAGTAGCCTGCCTCCTTTTTTTAATAAAAAGTTTAAGGAACATAACATTCTTTAGAATGTAGAAGTGTGTGAAAAATGGTCAGACGTCTACAGCGGTTGGTCCCAAAAACACAGTGCGCTAAACGTTCGGGCAGACAAATGCTAGATCCACATCCGGTGCATGCATGCCAGCCTTAAAGGGATACTTCAGGATTTTGACAACGAAGCCCTTTATCTACTTCCCCAGATACAGATGAACCATTTTAATGTCTCTGCTTGCTGTTTGAAGGAAGTTGCTTACTAGCGTTAGCGCAATTGCTTGCTAGTAAATACCTTAGACTTCTAGTCAATGCTAGTGAAACTACCTCTAACTTACTTCATACTGGATGCAGAGACATACAAATAGGTCCCCTGAGTTTATCTGTCTCCGTGGAAGTATCCCTTTAAAGCTGCTGTCAGCACTCCCAAATAACAAAATGACCATCACAAGAAACATATTAATTTATTTTCATCAAAGTCTGCATAAATGGAATGAGTACATGCACACTCATATACCCAACATCGTCTCAAGGGACCTCTATTAAACAAGTGTCATTTCCAGGGACATTTGCCAACCGTAGACAATACAGTGCATTTTTTTGGTGAAATACATTGGCTCCGTAGCCACGCTAGTCATTTCCTCCATGTGACTTGGACAGGAGGTGAAGTGGAAACAGACAGAGAGGTTAATTAAGCAGAGTAGATCCTGACGTCGCAGTGCAAATGAAAATAAAACGACATCCACAGTCATCCATCACAGTCAGGAGCTCTATACGCCTATCATGCAATCCTTGTATATTGAAAGTGCAGTCAAAAGGTCAGGGAGATACAGGCGGCTCTTGGTTCTCATCCCCCTACTGACCTATTAACTAATGATTTCTTCTGGCTGTTTGGGTGTAGAAGACAGCCTTGTACACAGAGAGGACTGCTCTGTTGTGTTGAAATACAGCGCCTCAGGAAAGTATTTACACCACTTGAGTTGAGATTTTGTGTCACTGACCTACACATTAAACATATCGGGGTGAAGCAATTTTTTACTAATTAATTGAAATTAAAAGCCGAAATGTCTTGATTCAATAAGTATTCAACCCTTTTGTTATGGCAAGCCTAAATCATTTCAGGAGTAAAAATGTGCATGACAAGTCACATAATAAGTTGCATAGACTCACTATGTGTCGCAATAATAGTGTTTTAACATAATTTTTTAATGACTACCTCATCTCTGTAAACCACACATACAATTAGCTGTAAGGTCTCTCAGTCAAGCAGTGAATTTCAAACACAGAATCAACAACGAAGACCAGGGAATTTTTCCAATGCCGCGCAAAAAAGGAAGCCCATACAGAATATAAATATTTCAAAAACATGCATCCTATTTGCAATAAGGAACTAAAGTAAAACTGCAAAAACATTCGCAAAGAAATTAACTTTATGTCCTGAATAAAAAGCAGAATGTTTGGGGCTAATCCAACGCAATACATCAATAAGTTTCACTTTTCATATTTTCAAGCATGGTGGTGGCAGCATCATGCTTGTCATCGGCAAGGACTTGGGAGTTTTTTAGGATAAAAGAAAAGGAATAATGCTAAACAGAGGCAAAATCCTAGAGGAAAATCGAGTTGTCTTCTTTCCTACAGACACTGGGAGAAAAATGTACCTTTCAGGAGCACAATAACCTAAAATACAAGGCCAAATATACACTGGAGTTGCTTACCAATATTACATTGAATTTCCTGAGTGGCCTAGTTACAGTTTGGACTTAAATCATCTTGAAAATCTATGGCAAGACTTGGAAATGGCTGTCTTAGCAATGATCAACAAACAACTTGACAGAACTTAAAGAATTAAAAAAATAATAATGTGCAAATATTGTTCAATCCAGGTCTGCAAAGAGACTTACCCAGAAAGACTCACATCTGTAATTGCTGCCAAAGCTGATTCTAGCATGTATTGACTCAGGGGGTTGAATACTTGTGTAATTTATTTGTGTAGATTGTTGAAAAAAAATTGACAATAAAATAAATGTTTAATCCCTCTTTGTAACACAACAAAATGTGGAAAAAGTCAAGGGGTGTGAATACTTTCTGAAGGCACTGTATGTGCCAAGCATATCGGAACAGTGCACAATGATATAGCACATTATCTAGTCAGTGTTAGATTAAAGAATCAGTTCATGGATGAAATTGCTTTGTTCATAGTATATTTATTTTCAATTTAAAGGGAATGTGTTTTGCTTATTTTTGTTTATCACTCACCACTGGATAATCAGACCATTCGTGACAAAAGATCTCAATCCATTATTTGTGTGTTATTGCTAACTTGACATTCCCTGTGTACTACAGCTAAGCTCCATTACTGTGCAATAACAATGCAACTACTCAATGACTGTGTAACAACATGTAAATACAACAGTAATGACAGTGTTGCTACTCAGGAATGGATCAAGAGAAGTGATCTAATATGACAAACTGAAAAGTGTTGTTCCATAACACTTCATTGTATTGGAGTCACACTGATGTCATTGGAAAAACGTAAGCTTTAAGTTCATTCTCAGAGAGGAAGGGGAGAAACTGTGCGTCCAACTCGCTGTATTAGAACAGGCTCTGCAAAGAAACAATTTAGGAAATACAATTGGAGAATCAAATTTGTTTGAGACAGCGGCAGTCTGTAGAGTCTATGGTATGGTGCTCGTAACTTATTTCCCCCTTTAAAAAGAGAACTGGGACCCATTTGGTGAGATTTGTTTAATAATTCAGCATGGCCTTAAACCAATTCACTTCAAGTGCCCAGATGGTATTTTTATTAGGCAAATGCTCTATAGTGAGTGGAATTATTTACTTGCATTCCAAAACTGGCAGAGTACCTCCGAGCCATGGAGTTTACTGAGCAGAGAATCAGTCAGCCTCTGCTTTGGGGTAGTAATTCAGCAAAACAATATTTTTCATGAATAGCATTGTGTTTGTTCTGTGGGATGAGACTGGCAGCTCTGTAGGCCTGTGTTAGAGCCATTAAATCATAATGGGCACAGCAGAGGGCCTGACAGGGAGGTGGTGCACTGGGGTTCCATAACACTGAGAATGTCAGACCCTCGACACGCTGTTCCAGACCAGTGGGAGCTGGTGGGAGGAGCTATAGGAGGACGAGCTCATTGTAAAGGCTGGAAAAGACTAAATGAAACGGTATCAAACAGAGCATACATATAGAAACCACTTGCTTGATGCCGTTCCATATATTCCATTCCAGACATTACAATGAGCCAGTCCTCCTATAGCTACTCCCACCAGCCTCCACTGTTCAAGACGGTGGTGACGATCTGGGAAATTAGAGCCTACAAAAGTGATACAAAGGCTACGGTAGATACCTCGTCGAATTGGGGTCTATCTGGAGATCTGAAGTAACATAAAATGAGGAGAAGTTTGCATTCTCTATTCATACAAAGTCGTGTTTCCTGTCAACAGTCCTGTTCTGTCCAGGAAGTGGAAGCAGGATAGAAGCTATGAAGTGAATTATTAAAATCATTGTTTAAAGAACAAGCCAGTGGATTTTAAGTCCTTCAACAGTTATTGAGCAGCCTTCCTGCCAGGCCAGGTTGGGAGTAATGAAAACACAATTCACAATGCCCTGTGTTAACATGGAATAATATATGTGCCCAAAAGCCCCTTCCACTGGTCAGTCATAAACATCTGGTTTAAATAGTGTTTGTTGTAACATAAAGATCAAGGGCAATGTAGTCTACTACAGTACAACTTCAGTTTTACGAGCTATGCAAACAGCAGATTATCATTACAAACAGATTATCAGGACATTTTTGACACATTTTGGGAGGCTCATTGATGATGCATAAATAAAAGAAACAAAGTTAATGGCTGTGTCAGGGCCAGAAACTGAGCTACAATGATTGACGCAGCTGCACTGTCATATTCCTTTTGATGGGATTAAATTGTCATGACCTCTTAGATATGGAAATCCAGGAACCCTCATAGGCTTTATGAAATGTCAGCATTATTAAAATGTAGACCAAGCTAAGGCTCAACTTAGCAACACCTTCTATAGTCTCCAGTGTTACAGTGTTATGAGCCTCAATGACACCATGAAGGATAGACTGCAGCATTGTCTATTTCTTACAGATCTAAATTCTTAGCTTAGTTGTTAATTCTGAGACAGATTGTACAGGTGTGTTATATTTAAGCAATAAGGTCCGAGGGGGTGTGGCATATGGCCAATATACCAGGGCTAAGAAGGGCTGTTATAATGCACAACGCAGCACGGAGCGCACAGCCTTTAGCCGTGGTATATTGGCCATATATCACAAACCCTCGAGGTGCCTTATTGCTATTATAAACTGGATACCAATGTAATTAGAGCAGTAAAAATAACTGTTTTGTCATACCCGTGGTATATGATCTGATATTCCACGTCTGTCAGCCAATCAGCATTCAAGGCTCGAACCACCCAGTTTATAATTGGCATCAACATCTTACTCTACAGCAATCAGGAAGAGCAGTATAGGCTACAGAGAGAGGAGAGAAAGAGAGAGAGAGAGAGAGAGAGATAGAGAGAATGAACCATTTGTGATTCAATAGTTCTGACAGAAATGGCATTAGCCTTGTCAATTGGCATGTATATGGAAATACAGTTTACAGATTACTCGGCAAGAGGGGAAATAACTGTGAGAATGCTGTTCATAGACTACAGCTCAGAATTCAAAACCATAGTCACCAAGATCATCTCCAAGCTAGGGAACCTGGGACAAACCCCACCCTCTGCAACTGCATCCTAGACTTCCTGACAGGTCGGCCACAGGTGGTGAGGGTAGGCATCGACACCTCCGCCACGCTGCCCCTCAACACGGGGGACGGTCAGCGGTGTGTACCCTCCTATACTATCAAATCAAATGTATTTATATAGCCCTTCGTACATCAGCTGATATCTCAAAGTGCTGTACAGAAACCCAGCCTAAAACCCCAAACAGCAAGCAATGCAGGTGTAGAAGCACGGTGGCTAGGAAAAACTCCCTAGAAAGGCCAAAACCTAGGAAGAAACCTAGAGAGGAACCAGGCTATGTGGGGTGGCCAGTCCTCTTCTGGCTGTGCCGGGTGGAGATTATAACAGAACATGGCCAAGATGTTCAAATGTTTATAAATGACCAGCATGGTCCAATAATAATAAGGCAGAACAGTTGAAACTGGAGCAGCAGCACAGCCAGGTGGACTGGGGACAGCAAGGAGTCATCATGCCAGGTAGTTCTGAGGCATGGTCCTAGGGCTCAGGTCCTCCGAGAGAGAGAAAGAAAGAGAGAAAGAGAGAATTAGAGAGAGCATACTTAAATTCACACAGGACACCGGATAAGACAGGAGAAGTACTCCAGATATAACAAACTGACCCTAGCCCCCCGACACATAAACTACTGCAGCATAAATACGACTGCGTGGCCGCACATGACTCGAACACCATCATCAAGTTCTGACGACACGACGGTGGTGGGTCAGAGTTCAGGGAGGAAGTCAGAGACGTAGCAGTATGGTGAGAGGACAACAGCCTCTCCCTCAACGTTAGTAAGAACAAGGAGTTGATCGTGGATTATAGAAGAAAGAGCACGCCCCCATCCACATCAAATGGGATGTTCATTGGCGTCCACATCAATAAGGGCTTAGCATAGTCCAAAAAACGTGAATTGTTGCATCTTGTTGTGTTGTTTTCCTCCGGTAGCTAGCTAGCTAAAATTGGCCTTTTCCTAAATTAGCCATGGATGGAGATAGGGATTTGGACTTGTGGTTTTATTTAATTCTCCATACTGGCCAATGATTATAACTGCGATTCTGATCCAACCATAAAGTCATACATTGTGCCTCTGGCCTGAGAGGATGGAAGTTCAACATGTAGTATGCTAATGTTAACTAGCTGGCTAATCATTTCCCATGGAAGGAAGTTAGGCTAGCGAGCAAGTATTTAAGCCAGGTAGCCTAGGACAACAAAAACTGAAAGTGTGTACTGTATGACAGAGTCATAGACCGTTTCGGCAACATGAAAGGGAGGAGGATGGCATTTGCGTTTCTCTACAATTAGCATGAGTCAACATGTCGTTTTTTTTTTACTTACACGTGCACATACGCGCGCGCGCACACACACACACCGACACACACACACACACACACACACACACAAATCAGTACTTTAGACCGCCACATGATATTTAGCTTATGTTAAAGGGACTAAATCGTTTTTTGGAATCTTTAATTTGTCACCCTCTTAGATTAAGAATAGGTGATTTGATGATGTTGAAATGTTGAAGTTGAAATGGTTCTGGAATAGTGGAGGCAGCTCCTGTTTTCTTTTTGATTTGCAGTAACTCTCCGGTGTTCTAAATCAATAGTTGTTTAGTAGTTCAAAAATGACGGAAACATTAATGTGACTGACCATGCTGTAGGTCATGTAACTGTTTGTTACATGCTATATGCTTTGTGGACTCCACCGGACATATGAACTAACAGGTTATAAAGCAAACAATGCAATTATCACGACACATAGGTTGTCATATGGCTTTTTTTCCTTTGCTTGGCTTGCCCGGTGTTTACCCACGCACCACCACTGCACTGGGGCCGAGCTCCCTGCCATCCAGAAACTCTATATCAGGTGGTGTCAGAGGAAGGCTTGAAAAATTGCCAAAGACTCCAGCCACCCAAACCATAGACTGTTCACTCTGCTGCCATCCAGCAAACGGTATCGGAGCATTGGCTCACTGACCAACAGACTCCAAGACAGCTTCTACCCCGAGCCATAAAACTGCTAAATAGCCAACAATGCTAAATGGTCAATGAATGGTACCCAAACTATCTGCACTGACTCTACGCACACTCACTAGACTTTATATACACACCATAATACAGTACACACTCACACACACACAAATCCCTCACACATTCAAACACTACATTGAACAAAAATATAAAAGGCAACATGCAACAATTTCAAAGACTTTACTGTGTTACAGTTCATATAAGGAAATCAGTCAAGTGAAATAAATTCATTAGGCCCTAATCTATGGAATACTGATGTACATTTGTTGGTCACAAAAAAGGTAGGGGCGTGGATCAGAAAACCGGTCTGTAGAAACTGCCATCGATAAAATGCAATTGCATTTGTTGTGCGTAGCTTATGCCTGCCCATACCATATCCTCACCGCCACCATGGGGCACTCTGTTCACAACGTTGACATCAGTAAACCGCTCGCCCACACGACGCTATACACTCTGTCTGCCATCTGCCCGGTACTGTTGAAACCGTGATTCATCCGTGAAGAGCACACTTCTCCATCGTGCCAGTGGCCAACGAAGGTGAACATTTGCCCACTGAAGTTGGTTTTGACTCTGAGCTAGTCAGGTCAAGACCCTGGTGAGACAATGAGCACGCAGATGAACTTCCCTGAGACGGTTTCTGACAGTTTGTGCAGAAATTATTCGGACGTGGAAACCCACAGTTTCATCAGCTGTCCGGGTGGCTGGTCTCAGAAAATCCCGCAGGTGAAGAAGCTAGATGTGGAGGTCCTGGGCTGGCGTGGTAACACGTGGTCTGCGGTTGTGAGGCCGGTTGGACGTACTGCCAAATTCTCAAAAACGACATTGGAGGCGGCTTATGGTAGAAAAAGTAACATTCAATTATCTGGCAACAGCTCTGGTGGACATTCCTGCAGACATCTGTGGCATTGTATTGTGTCACAAAACTGCCTTTTATTGTTCCCAGCACAAGGTGCACCTGTGTAATGATCATGCTGTTTAATCTGCTACTTCATGTGCCACACCTGAATACTTTCTGAATGCACTATACATACGCACACACATACACGCAACACACACGAATACCGACACAACACAAACATAGACACACACGCACACATCATTTGCTGCTGGTACGCTGTTCTTTATTTTACTCTATTATTATTATTATTATTATTATTACACACGCACACATCATTTGCTGCTGGTACGCTGTTCTTTATTTTACTCTATTATTATTATTATTATATATCCGGATGCCTAGTCACTTTACCCTGCCTTCATGTACATATCTACCTCAAATACCTCGTACATCTGCACATTGATCTGGTATTAGTTCTCCCTGTATATAGCTCCGTTCTTGTGTATTTTATTTTATTCCTTGTGTGTTAGTTACTATTACATTTCTTATTATTTTTAAACTCTGCATCTTTGGGAAAGGTTTGTAAGCAAGCGTTTCACTGTAAAGTCTACACCAGAGTCTAGACCAAATTTATTTATATAGCCCTTCTTACATCAGCTGATGCCACAAAGTGCTGTACAGAATCCCAGCCTAAAACCCCAAACAGCGTATTCTGCACATGTAATAAATAAAATTGGCTTTGATTTGGCAAATTCCAGTAGCCTATTATTCATATGCTGGCCCATTCTAACCAAACATTTCAGAACTTGCAAAAAGGTCAAATGGTAGCCTAAGCTTTGTCTTCATGCTGACCCATACTGTTGTTTTGAGACTATGATAATATGATTATTATTATTTCAATGTTCAATTCTATAGCCAACTGCAGTGGTTTGGTCTAGCTGTAAAAAATAAACAATGTCATGACAAAATTGTTTATAAATGCGGGTCTCACTCTATTTCACCCTATATCAAGAGAAGATCAGGTAACTGTGGTGTGAAATAGACTCCCACGTGGTCATGGACACATAAGAATAAGGGTTGATGGATTCACTCAAACCAAGAAGTGTCAAGCAAGAATATTACTCCATAAAGAAAATAATTAATACATATCCTTATGGGCTACTCTATTCTATAATTACACGGTAGGCCTATTTCTCGTTGACGTGTCTTCCTTGTACACATGTATAAGTTATAATACATCAGAGGAGAAAATGTAAAGTGCTCCCCAACTGTCAGCCCGTGGGCATGGTTTTATTTGCCCCCCCCTTTTTCTGAGCAAAAAAAATGATTCCCATGCGTAGTAGAGAAACACGTGATCATATACAAATCATTTAAGAAAATGTAAGCAAGGTTTGGAATGTTTATGTTCTAGTCAAATATTATATATGTTTGGGCTTCTTGCGGTCAATTTGCAGTCCACAAATGATTTGTAATTATGTTCCACCACTCAAGAAAAAAAATGGTCCCGCGGCTGAATCTAGTTGATACCTGTTTTACAGTCACATTAGACTACGGTGCATTCTGTTCGGGTAGGATGGGTTGTGGTGACGTTTCCAACCAATAAGCGAGCTGCTCCTTCGTACAGAGCAGCATCGGCATCGCTCTCCTCAGCGGCAGTTTTGCTCTAGAGAAGTCGGGACAATTTCTCACAGAGCTTCTTATTGCGCTCAGAACTGCATCCAAGAAGAGAGCTCCGGGAATTATACAATTTATTCGAAGAAGGCGAGTCGGGCCAATCTCTGTCCCTTGATTTTACAGCGCTCTGGCAAAGATGAATTTAGGCTCCGTTCTTATACTGACGTGCACCTTAGTTGTGGACACATCTTGGGTGAGATATTTATTTATTTTCGAAATACGTTAGAAGTAGTCTACTGCACTGCTGTGCCCGTTTGGCATACACGAGCTTTGCAGTGCATGTGGTGCTGAATTGTGACGATGAGTGACTTTTCCTTGCAGTAGAATTTTGGCAATAGGGAACATAATGCGTTTCAATTACGTATAATGTCACGATACTTTCAAACGATTCTTCAAAATTATTTTGTAGACAGCAGTCATTTCGGGTTTGGTCACGAAAAGATACATCCGTATTAAATGACAGGTGCCTGAATAAACCAATCGGCTGTGAATTTTGAGCGCCTTTAAAAAAAACGAATTTAGGTTACTTTAGTCTACTGAATGAACTGCAGTAGTCTACTAGTGTGTTAAATCAATTGCAGAGGATGCCGAAGCCTTTCGTTTCATAAATTATATAGGCTATACGAGGCTACGAACTTCATTGCCGTTTACAATATGGACTGTAATTTATTTTGATTAGATCAGCCCTAGCCCATTGCTCGTTATAGCATATTATAGCCTCTCTCTCGATATAATATCAAATGCACTATTCTTATAATGTGATTGCATTTACATTTTAAAACTTATCTAAAATGACGGCCAGTTTTTTTATAGCCTACTCATGCCTGAAAGATATACATTTGTCTCCTGGATAGCACCTTTGCTGCAGCAAAGTAGAGTGAAGACTGATAAGAGTAAACTGCAGACACAATACTGATAATTGTAACAATAAGTTACACATTTTGTATAGGTTGTCTCTCTTTACTATACGCTTACTGCATTGACTATGCACATGACCTTAGTAGGTCTATGATCTAATATGCATATTTATGTTCTCCATCATCTTCAAATATATACACATGGATTAGGCCTACTCTTCCCCTCTCCCCTTCCCATAAATCCATTAAGGTTTAGGGTAGTTTACAATGGACAAAATAAAATTAAAAATTAAAAAGGTGTCTAATGAATCCGCTGGTGTATCTGGTATTGATGATTCACTTGCAAATGTCGGCATTTAAACAGCAAGTTATGGACTGAAGCAGATCAGCAACACCAGTTGGGCGGTATCCAGATTGCTATACCTACATACTGTGCCATCCCGGGATATACTGTATTACCGACAAGGGTCACAAGGGTTATTTTTTTAAACCTCACTTACAAAATTCTAACAAGTACTAAGGAATCTCCATCGCGGATGCTAGGTAAATGCTAACAAGAGCATTCAAACATTTATTTCTAAAACAGACAACCCAGCTCAACGTTATGCAAGTATCTCAAAATACAGTTTGCAGAACGCACAAAACAAATATTAGACATCAGGTATTTTAATCCAGGAGGTGATTGACTCTGCTGCTGTTACCAAGAAGCTTGATCTAGCAAGCTAACATTAGCCACTTAGCTAACGTTAGCAAGTTATCAAAACCCAGCTGGAGAGATTTTTTTTGGCACATCTTAGATAGTTAACGTAATTGTTATAAAATATATATCTGGCAAACATGAGTGAATTTCACTACTTGATCACCTCAAATAAATTGCGCTGCAGGGGTTACTCATCTCATGAAGCCAAGGGAGAACGATTGAAGCTTCGGAAGTTCAAGGCTGCCCGCGGTACTGCAGGCATCCCAAATTATAGGGAATGGAAAAATGTCAATATTCGTGTAAATAAGAAAATGTTTCAAAGACAATCATGGTGACGATAATTGTTCCTAATACACCAGATGTATGTCCTTGAACCGATTATTTTAAAATCGCTCACAGAAGAAGTTATAAGGATAATTTAGTTGCTAATGGCAGCGTGCAGTACCCCGGTCTGCCTTCAATTTGAGTTACTCAATAAGAGGCGTCATCGCTGGCCTAGATGATGAACGCGATCTGCTTTATCTATTATCTAATGCACAAGTTGACGGCAGGTATTTATTTAAGAAGTACAAATATTGAAATGTATAAAAAAAATATATGGTATTGACAGGATTGGAAAATCTTGAAATACCCAGGGATACGGTATACCGCCCAACCCTACCAGTCTCTAATCTATCCGAAGGTTCAATATCAGTCTCAACACCTGTAAGATCAGCCTGCGACCCTCTGGAAACAAGTCAATTCTCCAATGCTTATAGGCTGTCTTGTTTTCTCTCTAGGCGACCAAGGCAGACCAACCACCTAAACCCCCATGCAGACCAGGCTTTTCCGAGAGCTTCTACACAGTCTTTGTCTCTAGGGATCTACTGCAAGGCCAGAACATTCTCAAAGGTAAGCACTGTGGTTGTGGTGGCGCTGGATCTCATTTATTGACTGTTTGTCCCCCTCTTCTCCAGAGCTACAGTAGATCCCAACCAGTGTGTGTGTGTGTGTGTGTGTGTGTGTGTGTGTGTGTGTGTGTGTGTGTGTGTGTGTGTGTGTGTGTGTGTGTGTGTGTGTGTGTGTGTGTGTGTGTGTGTGTGTGTGTGTGTGTGTTCACATATATGCAGCATTCCATCATGACATAAGAAGGTACACTGGTATAACATGCAGCTCTGGTGAAACACGCAGAACAAGCATACATGTGTTGATGCAGCTAAAGTTGGTTGGAATGTACAATATGTGGTTTGAGTCTGCATGATAACTAGGGACGGGCCTATACCAGCATCGCAATACTCGTTAGGAAAATCACAAATCATAAAGCAGATTTAACTTATTTAGGAAAACAGCTGTAATGTTGCAAACATAAATCATTATTTTGTCATCTAGAGTCACATCTATTTATATTCCAAGATATAGCACACCATTTTTAACATACAGTAGGTTTTTAAAGGACCAAAGAGTTTGCTTCGTGTTTTCATTTTTGTCATGGAAAAAATATCTCGATACTGGTATCGTCCTGGCCCTAAAGATAACTGTTTCTGATTTTGATAAGATGGTTGCAATAATCAAATCTATTCATTCTTATCACATGAACAGAATTTCCAAGCGAACATAAGAGTGTTCACATTGAAAACATTGAATTTATCCTTTTCTAAATGATCACTTAAGCATCAGACTTACCAAAGCAGGCTCATTTAAATCACCCATCTATCTCCTGCTGTGTGTGTTTACTCCTGGAAACTCCCAGCTTTTATTGTATTACCTGTATTCAATGTAATACATTTTTCATTTTATTCTCTTTATTTTTCAGAGGAATTCAATTCTCCTTTCATGTGCTCTGTTTATTTTCAGCTCATCACATCTTTTGTGAGGTTCCTCTCCAAAAATGTGAAATTATGCTGAATCTTTTTCAGAATGGCTCATCTTTTTGTCTTTAAGTCGCTTCTAATATTCCAAAAACAAACCTCACTGGCAGATTATTTTCCTATTCTTGTTAATTGACCATTCTAGTTGCTTGTATTGCGTATTCATCTTAGAATTGTAAATTTGATATTGATTAAATGAAAACATCCTGGTTAGGTGTAGTACATTAATAACTTTGGGAACTCAGCAGGGCAGGGTTTTAACTCCTAAAACTGACCTTACATGCTGACCACACCACTTGCGTTGGTGTACACATACTTATTATTCAATCGTTGCACCCACACTGCTCGCGTGTGTCAACAAGTGTCTGCGTAGCCAGGCGCTAAAATAGAACTTGGTTCTATTTGTGACGCTTGACGCGCTGCAAGTCCTGCCTCTCCCATTTTGTCATTGGTTTTTAGGAGCATATACCCACGTGGGTGATTGAAAGATTAACTGAAGTCCACACTCCAGGCCAGTTGGTGGTGGTAATGCACCTTAAAGTTGGTTGCCAACCGCCATATAAAGTCCAAAGAAGAAGAAGAAGCCTGAAGGAGGAGAGATTACTAGAAACAAACTCAGTTTACCCTTTTATCTGGACGTGACCTGCGCAGTAGCTAGCGTTACATGGAAATGGAAATGGAAAGCATCGTGGTAGCTTTTGATAAAGAATATCATCAAGACGAAGCAGCTGCTTTATAAGTGGGATGCACTGTTGAGCGCTACATCCCAAGGGGTTCGTGCTGATTGTACGGAGATTGTGACAGACGGTTAAATGGCGTCCCTTGAGAAAGCAAGAGAAGTGCAGCATTATCATAAGGAGACGTATACTTGGAATATGGAGGAGGAATGGAGGGAAAAAGAGAGCACGAGGAGGTGTGAGAGAGAGGGAGGAAGACGGTGAGCTTGAGTTGGTTAAAAATGGTGGAAAAAAGGGAGATGGTTTGTTAAAGAAGAATGGTAGAAAGTGTAAGCAGAGTGAGGAGAAATGGAAGTGAATCAGGTCGAAGTATTGGAGGTGGTAGGTGTGGTGAAGTTGTCGGATCCCGAGGCTTGCACCGATGGTCAGGATAAAGATGAGCCTGTTAGGGTAGGAGTGAAGTTTTTGTAAAAGTGGACCCTTGCCTTTTGGCTGATCCATTTGTGGTTTCGGGGTGGGTGAAAACAGTGTTGGATACTGTGGAATCAGTGAGGGTAACCAGAAGTGGTCTTGTGATAATTGTGTTTCTGCTGGTCAGAGGGAGAAGGTTCTCTGCGTTAAATGAATGGGGGCAAGAAATGTGAATTGTTTCGCTGTCAAGAAAAGGGCGGCATTGAAAGGAGTGATTACTGGGGTAGCAGTAAATGTAAAAGTTGACCAACTGAAGGGGAAGATTCCCGGTGTTTGTGATGCTCGTTGTTTGGTGTAACACAGACAGGGTATCGAGAGTGGTGAAACAGACGAGGAGTTGTCTGAATTTCGAGTTTTGATGTTGAGTTTTTGCCCGACAAAGTGATGTTAGGATATCTAAGTTATCCTACACAAACTTTTGTGCTGAATACATTACGTTGTTACAGGTGTCAAGCTTATGGGCATGTGGCAGCAGTGTTTAGGAGGGAGGTTCCTAGGTGTGAGAAGTGTGCAGAAGGGCATGAGACAAAGGAATGTGTAGCATTGGGGAAAGTAGTGATATGTGTTAATTGTAGAGGTGCCCATGGGGCTGGGGATCAGGGATCGTCCTGTAAGAGAGAGGCAGGTTGAGGTTTCCAGGGTTAGAGTAGTGCAGAAGTTGTCATATGCTGAGGTAGTGAAGAAAGTAGAGGAAGATGGGTCAAGGGGGAGGGATCCTGAGAGGAGTAGTAGATCTGTACCGGTACAGAGGGATATGTCAACAAGTGATACATGTTTCAGTAAATTAGATTTTTTTGCATTTATAGCAATGATTATCAACTACTGCAGGGATCGAACCTAAGTTGCAGAAAATTGAGGTTGTGGTGGCAGCTGCAGAGAGGTATTTGGGTGTGCGAGACTTGACGTCAGAAGAGTTACAGGGTGTCTTAAGTGGTGATGTCCCGTCCTTTCAGGTTGTTGGCCTGAGGTAGGACTAAATAGATTTAAATAGTGGAGAAGGGAGGTGCAATTAATTTTTTAAAATTGTGAGTGTAGTGTTAGATGGTAGGGTATTTGTTTTTTCAAGTCTAGTAGGTGGCGGTAATGCAACATATATTGGATTCCAACTGCCGTTAAACCTCATCGAAGAAGTTCCCTTTTATCTGTGGATTAATTGTCGGAGTAGAGGACCTTGTGCATTTCAGGTAAAATACCAACCCAATGTTTAAATCCCAGGACAAATTAGCAAGCAACAGCAAGCTAGCTAGCTAAATTGCCATAAATGTTTAATGCTTTTGGACCTGTCCCCAAATTAATATAGTTGGTTCAGAGCGGTCTAGTCAGCATGTTATCCCCTATGACTCTTCTCGGTGATTTAACACTAGAGAAAGATGAGCCCGACACTCCCCAGACACTTATCTTTTCTGCAGGCAAAGTTTAGGTTATTTGCTAGGATGAAATGGAGCTCTTGTTTTAATGGTTGTTGGGACATGTCACCAGCTTTAAACGAAAGCAATTTAATTATTGCGGAGGTTATTTAGAAGGACACATTAAGTCAATAGGGAGCTACTTTGCCTGGAGGCTTAGGGTTGAAGGCACCTGGAAATTGGCTGAGGTGTCCTCAGTGACCCTCGCCAAAAACAATGTTGACAGAATCTGATGCATTTGGACAGGTTGTACGACATTGTATGTATGTATGTATGTATGTGTGTGTGTGTGTGTGTGTGTGTGTGTGTGTGTGTGTGTGTGTGTGTGTGTTTCTGAGAGAGAAACACTGCTGCCTGCACCTTCAAGTTTCAGCAGAAATCATCTACCATTCCAGTGCTAGATCATTTGGATTTGGTCTTTATTGTACAGCATCCATTGCTTCGATACAATATTACCTCTGTACCCTCTCACTCAGTTTGCTCTGTGAAAATCAATCTTTGAGTCGTGCTGTCCTACTGGCCACTCTGAGGAATATTGTCTGGAGGATCTTGCTAAGTCCTCTTGCTATGATTAATGTGCTGCATCTGGCCTGACTGAGGGTTTGTTTTCTCCACAACACAATGCAACATGGAGAAAAGGAAGAAGACTTTAATACTAACAATACTGTGTGTGTAACCCAGAACCAACCGTCATCTAATACTTTAATGGTGAGGCAGAGAGGAGGGAGGGGCTGAGGTGCTACAGTGGTAAGGTTGCTGGACAATTTAAGTTCTAAAGCCACTGCATCCTGTGAGAGGAAGACACTGAGCAATCGGCCCAGCGTCACAGAATACTGTTTTAGCAACCAGCCAGGTGCAACCTGACAATGGGTTCTATGCTGTTAGCTGGGCAGTGAACCTCAGCCATTTCCATGTTCTTATCCCACACCATTCATCCAGTCTTTAAGGTGGTGGGAAGGAAAAGCTGTTCGACAGTATTTGTCATATTGACTGTTTGGAGGGTGTGTGGGTAGATCTTAGACCATTGCCTAATGGCACAAATGCAAATTGTTTCTTGTTAGCCACCCACCTCCTTGCCTTTTCACATCTGTGGCCTTAATGCAGGGATCTGCAACAGAGGGCCAGTTTTTGTAAGGATTTTAGTGTTTGGTCAAAAAAGTCCATAAAATCACCAGGAATTCAGCAAAAAAAAAAAAAAAAAAAAAAAAAAAAAAAAAAAAATATATATATATATATATATATATATATATATATATATATATATATATATATATATATATATATATATATATATATATATATATATATATTTAGGAAATCTGTTCCCAAGTATTCCCACAAATACAAATAGAGATGTCACCGTGTCTAAATGTAATCAAGGTATGAAGTGATGTTATTTTCAAATACAATCCTTTTGGGCTAAGTTGTGGTCAATTTGTGAGTACAGCACTCTTCTAGCTGCCATTATCCAGTCTCAGCTGGCCATGCTTCCATTTCCCTATATGTTAAACAGGCTTTTATTGGTTTATGGTAACACAAAATACCTTTTATTGTTTATCATCACATAAATCTATTGGCTGCCATGAAGTTTAACAGAGTGAAATAGCACATGCAATGGAGCTGATTGTCTCTGTAGGGGAGGAGTTGGAGAGATTATGGCAGGGAGCCTAAAAAGGCATAGCGCTCATTCCATGTAGATTCCTGCTGTGGCCAGAAAGGCCATGAAAAGGGATATTCTGGTAATTGTGCATCGCAGTGTAAACCATCACTTCGGCCTAAGAGCTGGAACAGACACCTAGGAACGTGGGCAGGAGCAGCGGCAGACCACAAAATAAATTGATTTGAACTGCAGTTTCTTCAGGATAGTGGCTTTTAAAGTCGCTGTCGGTACATATTCAAAAAGACATCCGTGATGAGTTTCACCCCTCGCTCATCACCATCCACCACAGCAGGGGTGAGAAGGGCACGGTGGGTTTTGTAGAGTGCATATTTGTGTTTTCTGTTATGGCTCAATGTGTCAAGCAAACGTACAATGGCAATTTAATATGAATAGCAATGTTGTTTTGGGATGCTTTTGATTCTGTCTGAAGGAATGGAGTCAAGGCAGCTAATAAAAGTATACTGCATGGAGGTTCAGGAGGGACATGATCCATTGAAAACGTGGTCTTCAAGGTGACAGCAACACTAGTGTAGTATCAGTTCTGTGGATAAGTGCATCTTTAATTGAAGCTTGTGCTTTGTGAACCGCAACACATACTTCTATCCACTTTCAAACGGAATGGACTTGTTTTGATGTCCAAACTTTGTTTCACATGTATTTTCAAGGAATCTGAACCCTCTGCCTTACTATGAGAAAAACATGGGATTTGATCTCTCCTTTTTTTGCTTACTTGAGTTAACTTTTCACTTCCCTCCCATTCTTTCAATATGTGATTGTTTTGTCTTTGCGGTCCGGCTGTTGATAAACAGGTGGTTGGGCTTCTCCTGCATTTATACTTTGTTCGATGTCGCTAGATAATATCAGTATTACACGCATTCACATGATTTTATCTGACCGGGAGCTAGGCAAGATGTGTTTCATAGAACTTAACCAGATGCCTTCAACTATCAGCACTTTACTGACTGTTAACCCACAACTTTAGAAGTCGTTTGTGCGGAATGACATGTAACCCCAATCAAGTGACGTTTGAAAATATCTGACAATTATAGTAATATCCCACTGGGCACATCATCACATAGATTTTTGTTTGTTTGTTTAAATGACGTGGAAACAACGTTGGTTCAACCAGTTTTTGCTCAGTGGGATCTTGGATTAAACAGCCTGTCTGGTGTGTGCTCTGCTCTACAGAACCTCAGACACTTCGTCATGCTTCTCTCCAAGTCAGGCAGCTCTGCTTTCATAAGTATGTCCAAACCCAGGGAAAGGGATTACGATTTCAGGCGTTTTGATAAGCAGGATGCCATTTTCCCTCAGACTCACTCCGTCTCTCTTGTCCTCGAGAGCCTTTCTTCTCTCCACACAGGACACAGAGTCTGTGGTGTGCTGATAGAATACAGGTAGTGTGGATGAGCCACATCATTTCTCTTTATCTCCTCTTCCCTTCACACACAACACAAGGTATGGCCCTATATCCCTCAAACCACCTACAACATGACATCCACTGCTAGCCCATTCAACCAAGCCACCCAAGGTACATATGTGGTACAATACAATGTTTTCCATTTATTGTTGGTCGTCCCCTCTATAGTGGGTGACGTACTGTAAAGAGCTGTTGGAAGGAGCGCTAACTGTTAGCAGAAATAGTTGTTGTCACAAGAACTATATACCACCTTCTCCTGGTAATGTTAGTGACTTGTGGGGTTCAGGATCTTTGTGTGGACCTTTAGCTCCGTAGATTTTATTTTCATTTTTATTTATTTGACCTTTGTTTAACCAGGTAGGCCAGTCGAGAACAAGTTCTCATTTACAACTGTGACCTGGCCAAGATGAAGCAAAGCAGTGCGACAAAAACAACAGAGTTACACATGGGATAGACAAATGTACAGTCAATAACACAATAGTAAAATCTATATACAGTCTGTGCAAATGTAGGGAGGTAAGGCAATACATTATTTTTTTATTTTTTTATTTCACCTTTTATTTAACCAGGTAGGCAAGTTGAGAACAAGTTCTCATTTACAATTGCGACCTGGCCAAGATAAAGCAAAGCAGTTCGACAGGTACAACAACACAGAGTTACACATGGAGTGAAACAAACATACAGTCAATAATACAGTAGAACAAAAGAAAACAAAGTCTATATACAATGTGAGCAAATGAGGTAAGATAAGGGAGGTAAAGGCAAAAAAGGCCATGGTGGCAAAGTAAATACAATATAGCAAGTAAAAAAAAAAAAAAAAAAAAAAAAAAAAAAAATTGGCCATAGAGGTGAAATAATTACAATTTATCATTAACACTGGAGTGATAGATGTGCAGATGATGAATGTGCAAGTAGAGCTACTGGGGTGCAAATGAGCATAAAAATAACAATATGGGGATAAGGTAGTTGGGTGGGCTATTTACAGATGTGCTGTACAGGTGCAGTGATCGGTAAGCTGCTCTGACAGCTGATGCTTATAGTTAGTGAGGGAGATATAAGTCTCCAGCTTCACTGACTTTTGCAATTCGTTCCAGTCATTGGCAGCAGAGAACTTGAATGAAAGGCGGCCAAAGTAGGTGTTGGCTTTGGGGATGTCCAGTGAAATATACCTGCTGGAGCGTGTGCTACGGGTGGGTGTTGCTATGGTGATGAGTGAGCTGAGATAAGGCGGTGCTTTACCAAACAGACTTATAGATAACCTGGAGCCAGTGGGTTTGGCGACAGATATGTAGTGAGGGCCAGCCAACGAGAGCATACAGGTCGCAGTGGTGGGTAGAATATGGGGCTTTGACAAAACGGATGGCACTGTGATAGACTACATCCAATTTGCTGAGTAGAGTGTTGGGGGCTATTTTGTAAATGACATCGCCTGACGTCAAGGATCAGTAGGATAGTCAGTTTTACAAGGGTATGTTTGGCAACATGAGTGAAGGATGCTTTGTTGCGAAATAGGAAGCCGATTCTAGATTTAATTTTGGATTGGAGATGCTTAATGTGAGTCTGGAAGGAGAGTTTACAGTCTAGATAACAAACCACGTGTCAATGGTTCAGTCCAAAAGGTAGTATAGCAGCCTCTATTGTCTGTGTTTTAGAGTTAAGGATATGTTAATAGAGTTAAGGATATGTTCCAACCCAACTGCCCTCCATTCATATAAGATAGATCAGTCTTAGCTGAAGAGAGACAAAGAAACTTGTTGCGTTGTTCTATCCTGGACTCCTGCTGCAATCCATTTCCAATCCCTGTGCCTCAGTAGTCGGCCAGGGAAGGTTATGCAATAGACCTAAATGCATTGAAAAATTAAGCAATGAGCAAAAGGTGTCCCAAAGTCTGACCTTCAGAATGGGGTAATCATGATATTATCAGACCTGAGATTGGATATTCTAGAGCCAGCGGCAGCCAACCAGTCAAAGCACTAACAGAAAGGTAAAGGAGCGAGAGAGAAAGGGCATATAATATGTTTTCTCAAAATAGTCCTGGCCAGGAGATTAATTTGCGGGGACAGAGTTGGTGGAAGTTCACTGTTTTAGTGTGGGATGCCGCACGGTGAGAATTTCAGTTAAAAAAATGGCTACGGAAAGCAACCAATTTCAAGGATAGTTCCACCAGCTACACAATCCCCATGTAACCCCTGATCTCTTCCAGAGAGAGACATTTGTGTTCTATGAATGCAATTTGCATCGTTAATCAAGATCTTCCCTTAATCAGTCACTCTCTCTTAATCAATATGCTTTGGTGCTTTACATCTTCGTGCTCTCTAACGATTCGAGACCCTGATGAGGAAGCTATCTTTTGTTGTGTTTCAGAAATAGGTGATTTTTCTCTGTAGGAAGCCTCCGCTTCACTTCATAATTGTCTGTGTAACCCTGCATCAACCAGTTCATTACCAAGTTTCTCTCCCTCCCCTAAGCCCCAGGATATACATGCGTCTGAATACAAATCGGGCTTCTGTGTTCAAGTGAGGTTTAGCTGACTTTAGACTATTCATTCACTTGTTATCTTATTTGTTTGGATCTTTGCTACAGATATGTTTTCATGTCATAACATTTGTTGGGTTATTAAGCAGATTAGGATTGTAATTATTAATAGTAGAGCTGGGCGATATGGACAAAATCCAAATTGCGAAAAATTACCTGAATTACCTGATAACGATAAATAGCACAAGTTTATAACATTTAATGTGCACCGTTTATTTATTATCATTTAAACTATTACTACTAGTTTGATGGTTGTAGCCATCAGTTGTTCCATTAAGCACCCTAAGGTCGATATCCGCGCCCCCGCATAAATCGAATTAGCATAATACAAAAATCCCCATAAAAATCTGTCAGTTTAAGCTAGAGATGTCAGATTTTTTTGCATTGGGTGCATCTCAATCCACCGCATACATCTATGTCACACTTCCGCTTCAGCGGTGAAAGAGCTAGGGGGGTGTTTGTCAGACCATGTGACATCCCGAAAATCGGTCTTCACAAAATCGTCTGTAGCGTCCGATCAGTTTGGCCTACAAACTATTATGACCCCTCTATGGAAAGATGAAACTCCCGCGAACAAATACATGTTTGTTGTTTTCTTCTAGGAAAAGACTCGTCTGAAGGTCCCTCAGAACTAGTTGAAAAAATGTATGGAAGTATATGTGGACACTGTTTAGTGCCAAAAATAAAGGGTTAAATACATGTTAAAAAACAAGCAAATGTTTCCAGATCTTTCTTATATCTTTCAGATATAGAACAGACACTTCAGAGCAAACTTCCTTTTAGATTTTTTGAGGGGGCTTTGAGGGGGCTTTTTTTTCTGTTGTTCCATGTAGGAACATGTAGCTTGTATGGGCTAATAGCTGTAAGGCCAATATTTATTTTTCATCAAATACATTTTTTGATGTAATTATTTTTTTCTAAAATCAAAAAGCTAAATGATCATTAGTATGACCTTTTTAAAACAATTCCATATAGCTTAGTAGACCCCCCCCCCCCCCCCCCCCCCCATCCTGCGGCTTAGACAGGGATTAGACTCTTATTGGTTAACAATCACCCATATTTGCAAACTTATTTAATTTCAAACTCTAGTATAGGCTTCTTATCGTAATGAACGATATCAGAGAAATTCCTGCGATAAGTGGTTGGTATGGTCGGTGTCAATACTTTTTGGTTTACCGTCCCAGCTCCTACTAATAGGACCAAGACATGAAATAGTACTAGAGGTCTACCATGGTAACCCAGCATAATACAAGGTTAAATGTGTATCCTGAGAGCATTGTGCTTGAGATACCTCTTGGAAAACCATTTGAATTATGTCTTACTCACACCTTTTTATAATAGTGGTCTTTAATGATACTTCTTTCCATGGCTTAAGGATCCTCTCAAGCGTTGAGATTAAATATGAAATCTGCATCCTTGTCTTCTTGTATACCTCCCACCTACCTGTGTGATTGTGTCAGTGTGTTAACCCTGATCTCTCTCAGCTGCAGCCTCCATGGTTAGAAGCCCTCTGGTAGTGCTTTAATTACTGTGTGGACTGAGTGGAGTGGATTAGTTCTGGAGGTCTGTCTCAGCCTAGGGGACGAGGGATGTGATTCAGCCCAGAGTGGCTCCATTCACTCCCTTCCTCAAGAAAACAGGAGGAGGAGGAGAAGGTTGAGGGAGGAAGAGAAAGTAGTGGGCTTTGTTGCCATACCTGGGCTATGTGCAAAAAAAAATTCTATAGATGCTTTTCAAATATCAGGTCCCACAGCAATGTTGTTTCTAATAGTGTTGTCATGATACCAGATTTTTGACTTTGATACTGATACCAGGTTTTGTATACAATACTCAATTACAAACGATACCACTGCAAAAACAACAACAACAACAATGTATTAGCTAAAGTCACATTGAACAATATGTTGATAACTGGTAGAACAAATAAAATAAATTCTATATTCAATTTCTTGCTAAAATAAAACAACATAATAAATAACAGAATAATACCTTCAAGTGTTCCTTATGAAAAATTATACAACGGGTTGGTCTAATCCTGAATGCTGATTGGTTAAAACCGCATTCCAGCCGCTGTCTATTCCAGAAGTTACCACCAGCTAAATCTATGATGTTAAAGTGCCCATTTACTCTGTTCCATCTGACTGCGTAATCCACTGTCTCATCAGCCCAGCCAGGAAATGTATGAACTTGATCTCCATTTATAAAAAGCATCTAGACATTATCTCACATTTCTTTTAGACCAACATTTCACTTTCAACAGCAGAGATTTGTATAAACCTTGCTGTCCACACACCTGGGCCTCCTTGGGCAACAGCACTGGAGTGTTGTCATTCACATCAGATGTACAGTGGAGCAAAAAAGTATTTAGTCAGCCACCAATTGTGCAAGTTCTCCCACTTAAAAAGATGAGAGAGGTCTGTAATTTTCATCATAGGTACACTTCAACTATGACAGACAAAATGAGGAAAAAAAATCCATTAAATCACATTGTAGGATTTTTAATGAATTTATTTGCATATGATGGTGGAAAATAAGTACAGTGCCTTGCGAAAGTATTCGGCCCCCTTGAACTTTGCGACCTTTTGCCACATTTCAGGCTTCAAACAAAGATATAAAACTGTATTTTTTTTGTGAAGAATCAACAACAAGTGGGACACAATCATGAAGTGGAATGACATTTATTGGATATTTCAAACTTTTTTAACAAATCAAAAACTGAAAAATTGGGCGTGCAAAATTATTCAGCCCCCTTAAGTTAATACTTTGTGGTGCCACCTTTTGCTGCGATTACAGCTGTAAGTTGCTTGGGGTATGTCTCTATCAGTTTTGCACATCGAGAGACTGACATTTTTTCCCATTCCTCCTTGCAAAACAGCTCGAGCTCAGTGAGGTTGGATGGAGAGCATTTGTGAACAGCAGTTTTCAGTTCTTTCCACAGATTCTCAATTGGATTCAGGTCTGGACTTTGACTTGGCCATTCTAACACCTGGATATGTTTATTTTTTAACCATTCCATTGTAGATTTTGCTTTATGTTTTGGATCATTGTCTTGTTGGAAGACAAATCTCCGTCCCAGTCTCAGGTCTTTTTCAGACTCCATCAGGTTTTCTTCCAGAATGGTCCTGTATTTGGCTCCATCCATCTTCCCATCAATTTTAACCATCTTCCCTGTCCCTGCTGAAGAAAAGCAGGCCCAAACCATGATGCTGCCACCACCATGTTTGACAGTGGGGATGGTGTGTTTAGCTGTGTTGCTTTTACGCCAAACATAACGTTTTGCATTGTTGCCAAAAAGTTCAATTTTGGTTTCATCTGACCAGAGCACCTTCTTCCACATGTTTGGTGTGTCTCCCAGGTGGCTTGTGGCAAACTTTAAACAACACTTTTTATGGATATCTTTAAGAAATGGCTTTCTTCTTGCCACTCTTCCATAAAGGCCAGATTTGTGCAATATACGACTGATTGTTGTCCTATGGACAGAGTCTCCCACCTCAGCTGTAGATCTCTGCAGTTCATCCAGAGTGATCATGGGCCTCTTGGCTGCATCTCTGATCAGTCATCTCCTTGTATGAGCTGAAAGTTTAGAGGGACGGCCAGGTCTTGGTAGATTTGCAGTGGTCTGATACTCCTTCCATTTCAATATTTATTTTATTTGATTTATTTTACCTTTATTTAACCAGGTAGGCAAGTTGAGAACAAGTTCTCATTTACAATTGCGACCTGGCCAAGATAAAGCAAAGCAGTTCGACAGATACAACAACACAGAGTTACACATGGAGTAAAACAAACATACAGTCAATAATAAAGTATAAACAAGTCTATATACAATGTGAGCAAATGAGGTGAGAAGGGAGGTAAAGGCAAAAAAAGGCCTTGGTGGCAAGGTAAATACAATATAGTAAGTAAAACACTGGAATGGTAGTTTTGCAATGGAAGAATGTGCAAAGTAGAAATAAAAATAATGGGGTGCAAAGGAGCAAAATAAATAAATAAATTAAATACAGTTGGGAAAGAGGTAGTTGATAGGGCTAAATTATATGTGGGCTATGTACAGGTGCAGTAATCTGTGAGCTGCTCTGACAGTTGGTGCTTAAAGCTAGTGAGGGAGATAAGTGTTTCCAGTTTCAGAGATTTTTGTAGTTCGTTCCAGTCATTGGCAGCAGAGAACTGGAAAGAGAGGCGGCCAAAGAAAGAATTGGTTTTGGGGGTGACTAGAGAGATATACCTGCTGGAGCGTGTGCTACAGGTGGGAGATGCTATGGTGACCAGCGAGCTGAGATAAGGGGGGACTTTACCTAGCAGGGTCTTGTAGATGACATGGAGCCAGTGGGTTTGGCGACGAGTATGAAGCGAGGGCCAGCCAACGAGAGCGTACAGGTCGCAATGGTGGGTAGTGTATGGGGCTTTGGTGACAAAACGGATTGCACTGTGATAGACTGCATCCAGTTTGTTGAGTAGGGTATTGGAGGCTATTTTGTAAATTACATCGCCAAAGTCGAGGATTGGTAGGATGGTCAGTTTTACAAGGGTATGTTTGGCAGCATGAGTGAAGGATGCTTTGTTGCGAAATAGGAAGCCAATTCTAGATTTAACTTTGGATTGGAGATGTTTGATATGGGTCTGGAAGGAGAGTTTACAGTCTAACCAGACACCTAAGTATTTGTAGTTGTCCACGTATTCTAAGTCAGAGCCGTCCAGAGTAGTGATGTTGGACAGGCGGGTAGGTGCAGGTAGTGATCGGTTGAAGAGCATGCATATAGTTTTACTTGTATTTAAGAGCAGTTGGAGGCCACGGAAGGAGAGTTGTATGGCATTGAAGCTTGCCTGGAGGGTTGTTAACACAGTGTCCAAAGAAGGGCCGGAAGTATACAGAATGGTGTCATCTGCGTAGAGGTGGATCAGAGACTCACCAGCAGCAAGAGCGACCTCATTGATGTATACAGAGAAGAGAGTCGGTCCAAGAATTGAACCCTGTGGCACCCCCATAGAGACTGCCAGAGGTCCGGACAACAGACCCTCAGATTTGACACACTGAACTCTATCAGAGAAGTAGTTGGTGAACCAGGCGAGGCAATCATTTGAGAAACCAAGGCTGTTGAGTCTGCCGATGAGGATGTGGTGATTGACAGAGTCGAAAGCCTTGGCCAGATCAATGAATACGGCTGCACAGTAATGTTTCTTATCGATGGCGGTTAAGATATCGTTTAGGACCTTGAGCGTGGCTGAGGTGCACCCATGACCAGCTCTGAAACCAGATTGCATAGCAGAGAAGGTATGGTGAGATTCAAAATGGTCGGTAATCTGTTTGTTGACTTGGCTTTCGAAGACCTTAGAAAGGCATGGTAGGATAGATATAGGTCTGTAGCAGTTTGGGTCAAGAGTGTCCCCCCCTTTGAAGAGGGGGATGACCGCAGCTGCTTTCCAATCTTTGGGAATCTCAGACGACACGAAAGAGAGGTTGAACAGGCTAGTAATAGGGGTGGCAACAATTTCGGCAGATAATTTTAGAAAGAAAGGGTCCAGATTGTCTAGCCCGGCTGATTTGTAGGGGTCCAGATTTTGCAGCTCTTTCAGAACATCAGCTGAATGGATTTGGGAGAAGGAGAAATGGGGAAGGCTTGGGCGAGTTGCTGTTGGGGGTGCAGTGCTGTTGACAGGGGTAGGAGTAGCCAGGTGGAAAGCATGGCCAGCAGTAGAAAAATGCTTATTGAAATTTTCAATTATGGTGGATTTATCAGTGGTGACAGTGTTTCCTATCTTCAGTGCACTGGGCAGCTGGGAGGAGGTGTTCTTATTCTCCATGGACTTTACAGTGTCCCAGAACTTTTTTGAGTTAGTGTTGCAAGAAGCAAATTTCTGCTTGAAAAAGCTAGCCTTGGCTTTTCTAACTGCCTGTGTATAATGGTTTCTAGCTTCCCTGAACAGCTGCATATCACGGGGGCTGTTCGATGCTAATGCAGAACGCCATAGGACGTTTTTGTGTTGATTAAGGGCAGTCAGGTCTGGGGAGAACCAAGGGCTATATCTGTTCCTGGTTCTAAATTTCTTGAATGGGGCATGTTTATTTAAGATGGTTAGGAAGGCATTTTTAAAAAATATCCAGGCATCCTCTACTGACGGGATGAGGTCAATATCCTTCCAGGATACCCCGGCCAGGTCGATTAGAAAGGCCTGCTCGCTGAAGTGTTTCAGGGAGCGTTTTACAGTGATGAGAGGAGGTCGTTTGACCGCTGACCCATTACGGATGCAGGCAATGAGGCAGTGATCGCTGAGATCTTGGTTGAAGACAGCAGAGGTGTATTTAGAGGGGAAGTTGGTTAGGATGATATCTATGAGGGTGCCCGTGTTTAAGGCTTTGGGGAGGTACCTGGTAGGTTCATTGATAATTTGTGTGAGATTGAGGGCATCAAGTTTAGATTGTAGGATGGCTGGGGTGTTAAGCATGTTCCAGTTTAGGTCGCCTAGCAGCACGAGCTCTGAAGATAGATGGGGGGCAATCAGTTCACATATGGTGTCCAGAGCACAGCTGGGGGCAGAGGGTGGTCTATAGCAGGCGGCAACGGTGAGAGACTTGTTTTTAGAAAGGTGGATTTTTAAAAGTAGAAGTTCAAATTGTTTGGGTACAGACCTGGATAGTAGGACAGAACTCTGCAGGCTATCTTTGCAGTAAATTGCAACACCGCCCCCTTTGGCAGTTCTATCTTGTCTGAAAATGTTGTAGTTTGGAATTAAAATGTCTGAATTTTTGGTGGTCTTCCTAAGCCAGGATTCAGACACAGCTAGAACATCCGGGTTGGCAGAGTGTGCTAAAGCAGTGAATAGAACAAACTTAGGGAGGAGGCTTCTAATGTTAACATGCATGAAACCAAGGCTATTACGGTTACAGAAGTCGTCAAAAGAGAGCGCCTGGGGAATAGGAGTGGAGCTAGGCACTGCAGGGCCTGGATTCACCTCTACATCGCCAGAGGAACATAGGAGGAGTAGAATAAGGGTGCGACTAAAAGCAATAAGAATTGGTCGTCTAGAACGTCTGGAACAGAGAGTAAAAGGAGGTTTCTGGGGGCGATAAAATAGCATCAAGGTATAATGTACAGACAAAGGTAAGGTAGGATGTGAATACAGTGGAGGTAAACCTAGGTATTGAGTGATGAAGAGAGAGATATTGTCTCTAGAAACATCATTGAAACCAGGAGATGTCATTGCATGTGTGGGTGGTGGAACTAATAGGTTGGATAAGGTATAGTGAGCAGGACTAGAGGCTCTACAGTGAAATAAGCCAATAAACACTAACCAGAACAGCAATGGACAAGACATATTGACATTAAGGAGAGGCATGCTTAGTCGAGTGATCAAAAGGGTCCAGTGAGTGGAGAGGTTGGTTTAGGGTCACGGCGATTTAAACAGCTAGCCAAGCCAACCGGTAGCAAGCTAGCATAGGATGGAGTCTGTTGTTAGCCACCTCTTGCGTTCGGTCAGTAGATTAGTGGGGTTCCGTGTGGTAGAGGGGATTAATCCAAATCACACAACAACAAAAATAAGAACAATAGATATAGTTATAGAGGCCCGAGAAGAAAACATAATAATTCAAATAAATAAATTGTCCGATTGTCTATTCAGATAGCAGCCGGAAAGACAGCTAACGGTTAGCGGGCCGCAGATGGGCGTTCCGGTAACGTCGCGACAGAGGAGCCAGCCGGCTTATCGCCGGCTTATCGCTTGCACAGTGCTCCTTGGGATGTTTAAAGCTTGGGAAATCTTTTTGTATCCAAATCCGGCTTTAAACTTCTTCACAACAGTATCTCGGACCTGCCTGGTGTGTTCCTTGTTCTTCATGATGCTCTCTGCGGTTTTGACGGACCTCTGAGACTATCACAGTGCAGGTGCATTTATACGGAGACTTGATTACACACAGGTGGATTGTATTTATCATTATTAGTCATTTAGGTCAACATTGGATCATTCAGAGATCCTCACTGAACTTCGGGAGAGAGTTTGCTGCACTGAAAGTAAAGGGGCTGAATAATTTTGCACGCCCAATTTTTCAGTTTTTGATTTGTTAAAAAAGTTTGAAATATCCAATAAATGTCGTTCCACTTCATGATTGTGTCCCACTTGTTGTTGATTCTTCACAAAAAAATACAGTTTTATATCTTTATGTTTGAAGCCTGAAATGTGGCAAAAGGTCGCAAAGTTCAAGGGGGCCGAATACTTTCGCAAGGCACTGTATTTGGTCAATAACAAAAGTTTATCTCAATACCCTTTGTTGGGAATGACAGAGGTCAAACGTTTTCTGTAAGTCTTCACAAGGTTTTCACACACTGTTTCCTGGTATTTTGGCCCATTCTTCCATGCAGATCTCCTCTAGAGCAGTGATGTTTTGGGGCTGTTGCTGGGCAACACGGACTTTCAACTCCCTCCAAAGATTTTCTATGGGGTTGAAATCTGGAGACTGGCTAGGCCACTCCAGGACCTTGAAATGCTTCTTACGAAGCCACTCCTTCGTTGCCCGGGCGGTGTGTTTGGGATCATTGTCATGCTGAACGACCCAGCCACGTTTCATCTTCAATGCCCTTGCTGATGGAAGGAGGTTTTCACTCAAAATCTCACGATACATGGCCCAATTCATTCTTTCCTTTACACGGATCAGTAATCCTGGGCCCTTTGCAGAAAAACAGCCCTGAAGCATGATGTTTCCACCCCCATGCTTCACAGTAGGTATGGTGTTCTTTGGATGCAACTCAGCATTCTTTGTCCTCCAAACACGACGAGTTGAGTTTTTACCAAAAAGTTATATTTTGGTTTCATCTGACCATATGACATTCTCCCAATCTTCTTCTGGATCATCCAAATGCTCTCTAGCAAACTTCAGACGGGCTTGGACATGTACTGGCTTAAGCAGGGGGACACGTCTGGCACTGCAGGATTTGAGTTCCTGGCGGCGTAGTGTGTTACTGATGGTAGGCTTTGTTACTTTGGTCCCAGCTCTCTGCAGGTCATTCACTAGGTCCCCCCGTGTGGTTCTGGTTTTCTATGCCAGGTGAAATCATTGAAATAATGTATCCAAATACATGTCATTAGAAAACAGCTTATGCTGCAAACGACTGGGTCGCGTCCATAGATACAGAACAAAAACACTGAACGACTGGGTCGCATCTCTGGCAACCGAACCAATAGAACGAACGACCAGCCTTCTTCGGTAGCAATCCTAGATTTGTGTCCGGGCTATAGTATGAAATAGTATGAATAAATTAATCAAAATAAAGTTTTTAATGAAAATATGTAAATCATTATTTTGAATTGTTGGTAACCTGTTGTAATAAATGATAATGCCCTCGAAGCCGTTGTTTGGAGGATATATTGGCACAGTTTGTCAGCCCTCGACTTTGGCTCGGGCCTAACAACACCCGTACCAATATATCCTCCAAACACCGGCTTCTCTGGCATTACCACTTAACCATAGTGATAATAAATTGTCTGAGACTCCGAGCGGACAAAATAATTTTACAATTACATCTACAGTAAACTGTTTTAAAATGTAATTTGATACATATCATGGTTATGGGCATAATATTTGGTAAAATGACATTCATTAGACATGATTCATTACAGCTAAATCATGTAATGTATTAAATGAATAGTTTAGTACCAAAACGACAAACTATTTGAAGCTCATTTCTGAAGTTTCTATATTGCAATAGTATACATACCATAGAAATACAATGGATTTTACACAGCATACTACGATACCCAGAGTGCATTTCACTTCCCAGGGTGGAATACTCTGCCTAGAGCTGCTGGCTGGCTACTGCTAGCAAGCCTAGACAAATGTGAAGTAGTCTACATATTGTTGTCCTGTAATGAGTGCATTTTGCATTACTTTTGGGTTCTAATAATATTATAATGCTCATATATGTCATGCTGAATATATGTTCATGTCACTGTCATGCAAAAATAATTCACATTTATTTGCTGGTACAATAATAACTTACAATGCAAATGTTATGGTTAAAATAGTTAATGTCGTAAACCTCACATTGCTTTGTAACATCTTTTGCTTAGTTGTTTTGGTGGGCTGGCCCTCATCTTCTCTATAGTCAAAGTATTCCCATAGTTTGCTTCTGCAGCCAGTTTTGGCAACAAGCTGCGGGTGTTTGAGGTATGATGTTTTCGTTTGAAGAAGCCATGCTGTCAGCATTTTCTCTTTCCTTTCACTTGCTTCTCAAAGTGGTTTGCGCTGTGTCAGCTGCAATGCTAGTAAAGAATTTTTTTTTCATGTTCTAGTATCAAAAAGTACTGAAGTTTTGGTATACCGTGCAACACTAATGTGAAATGTGTTGATTTTCTGTGTTGAAATGTGTCTGTGTGTCCTGATCTCTGTTTTTAAAATGTATGTTTGTACATAATGTTTTCATGTTTATACGTTTACCTGCCTGGGGACTGCAGATGTGTCAGCTAATTCTGGTGCACCGTGTCACTTCTCATGTTCTGAGACTTGTTTTCTTGGATATTGTCCCTGCCAAATAAACTTAGTGATTCTCCTGTACTTTTGTATACTTCACAAGCTAAAAGTGGTCCCTTAAAATTGCATGTCACGTGCAAATATGTGCACCACATCATTGCTCTCTCTCGCTCCACTGTGGGTGCATCATGTGCATCTTGCTAGCTGTCAGTCATTGGTTGAACTCGATTTGCTAGGGGGCTGGCCCACATGGGGGAAAATGTAGGGAAGATGGTGCAGCACAGCTTTCAGAAAACAGTTGCTTTCAAACCAGGGATTGTGTAGCTAATTGAGGTAAAACAGTAATTCTGCTCATAGATTATACTAGTATGAACTACACAGCTCAAAGCGGGAGGTTTAAAAAACACTTAGAAGTCGCCAAAGTTCCCGAGCATGTCTATAATAAAATGAATGAGCAACTGAGCAAATGTTGCTTTCCTTTGCCCAACCAAAATTGTTTCTCCTCGAAACACAAATACCATGCACTACATGGCTCATTTCTGAAAGGTTTTGTCAGAGTTTTTACGCCTTCGTCCTTTCTCTACATTCATCACAATGTTCCAATGTGCATCGGCTTGATTCACTCACTGTGTTGCTAGAGATGCATAGTGCATGCTGTTTGTGTAAATTAGTACTACGTATGATGCTACCATATGGCAGCATCTGTACATTTATGTCAAATAGGGTTCCTGGAGAGCTATATCTGTTCAATGAGTAATGGGCAAAATATATCCCCTCCTAAAATAAATGTCAGTCAGCCCATCCATTTACTATAGGCCATCATCCTAGTCATTATTCACCATGAATAATCCTAATCTGAAGCAGTTAGTCTGAATGATGCTGTTACATTAAGGAGCTTATGGATTGGGACCATTTCACTCCTCCTCACGCTTCCCTTCGTATCTTTCTCTCCCCCTCCTTCCTCTCTCCTGAGCCAGGGACTTACTTTATTGATATGTTATGGTGAAGCGAATTGACCTTGTGCTGCCACTTTACACCCATGTTCCCCAGTGTTCCTATCCTCAGTCACCATCACTGGACGAGCTGAAAAATATGGTACAATCAAAGTGATTTACGCCATGCTGCGCCCAATTTCTATATTCCGCCGAGCCGCAGTTATACACATCTTTCTTTAGGGCCGCTGTGTACTGTAGGCTGCATCCATTTCTGTAACCACAGGGTTTCTATCTTTGTAATTAAAAGGTTTCACTTCCGTTTGTGCTTTGAAGTCGAACATCACTTAGGTCCTAGCCACAGAAATCACTGTTTTTAGTCTTTTGTCTCATTCAACCATGTTCTTCTGTATCTCTAGTCATGGTAGAGTATTTATGTTCCTATGCTGTTACCTCTTTTTAATTTTGTTTTCCCACATCCTATCAAGCAGACTGTGTTCTGTGTTGTGGGTGTGTTGGTATATGACTATTGCTGAGTGTGTTTTAATGTTATGTCTCTGTGTGTTTTGCTATGTAGAATGTACAGTGCATTCGGAAAGTATTCAGACCCCTTGACTTTTTCCACATTTTGTTACTTTAACGCCTTATTCTAAAATTGATATACAAGTCTCAATGATCTACACACAATACCCCTTGGTGACAAAGCAGAAACAGGTTTTGGTCAGGGAGATGACCAAGAAACCCATGCTCACTCTAACAGAGTTCTAGAGTTCCTCTGTGAGGATGGGGGAATCTTCCAGAAGGACAACCATCTCTGCAGCACTCCACCAATCAGGCCTTTATGGTAGAGTCGCTAGACGGTCGCCACTTCTTGGTAAGGCACATGATAGCTCGCTTTGATTTTGCAAAAGGCACCGAAAGGAGTCAAATCATGAGAAACCTTATTCAAGGTGAAACCAAGCTGGAACTTTTTGGCCTGAATGCCAAGCGTCACATCTGGAGGAAACCTGGTACTATCCCTACGGTGAAGCATGGTGGTGTTGATAATGGTGGTCTTGATAAAAACCTGCTCCAGAGTACTCAGGACCATAAGCACACAGCCAAGACAACTCAGGAGGAGTAGCTTCGGGACAAGTCTCTGAATGTCCTTGAGTGGCCCAGCCAGAGCCCAGACTTGAACCCGATCGAACATGTCTGGAGAGACCTAAAAATAGCTGTGCAGCGTTGCTCCCCATCCAACCCGACAGAGTTTGAGATGATCTGCAGAGAATAATTGGAGAAACTCCCCAAATACAGGTGTGCCAAGCTTGTAGCATCATACCCAAGAAGACTCGAGGCTGTAATCACTGCCAAAGATGCTTCAACAAAGTACTGAGTAAAGGGTCTGATATTTACATTTTTTATTTGTAATACATTTGCAAAAATGTCTAAACCTGTTTTTGCTTTGTCATTATTTGTACTGTGTGTAGATTGATGAGGGGGAAAAAAACAATTTAATACATTTTAGAATAAGGCTGTAAACTAGCAAAATGTGGAATATGTGTGTTTGTTTCTCTTCCTGTCATGGTGTTTATCTGTAGTGTTAAGTAACTATTATACTACAGCCTGGGGTGTGTGTGTGTGAGGAGGCACTGCTCCATCCACAGGGTGATTATCTTAAATGGAGAAATTAAAGGATTACAAACCAGCCAAGTAATCCAGCTGTCAATCTCATGGCTCATTAGCAAGCAACAGGATAGGCATGGGTGTGGGTGGGAGACAGGGAAAAATAGGACGAGAGGGAGAAGAAAAGACAGAGAAAGAGAGTAGATTGAGAGAAACAGACAGAGTAGAGGCAGAGCGGCACTGGGAGGTTTAGGCTCTGTTAAAATTTTACTTCCTGGGCTTTTGGCATGGGAAAATGAAATCACCAGCAAACCTCTTTCGAGGTGTCTTGCAATTTCCTTATTAATTATTGGCAACGATTAGTGAATTTAATTGAAGTTTCTTCAACAGCTGTAATTTGCTTTTCAGCTGTATGTCTGTGATAGTAGTACAGTACATGGACTTTTCTGTAATCTCAATAGTACAACACTGTATATTAGACAGTAAAATACCGTACATGTGTTTTACAGCATTAATATTGTAGATAACACCCAAAAAAATGCTGAAAAATACTGTTATTAACTGTAATTGGAAGACTCCTGTAAAAATTACTCTAACATACTGTATTTCTTTACGGTCATAGCTTATGCCTACTGTAGATTTGAATGATCCGTTTGATGCCAACCTCATGCTGTCGGGTGAGACACATGAAGCTCAGATATATTTGAGTAAATATCTTCTTGAAGTGGCTGTGAAGTTGAATAAGTATATGAATTGCTAGCCAATGTTGAATTACTGTATGCTTTGTTAACCTAGCCAGCTAGCTAGCTTGCTAACGTTTGCTAGCTAGTTAGCCTGTTAGCTAGGTCAAGTTGACACAAGCCATTTCAGTCGTAAATATCTTGGTGTTCAAATTAGAAAAACAATCACCCAGATAACAATTGTCATGGCTAATAGGCTTCGCTGAACAGCAGCCTCTCAGTGTCAGAGAATGAACTGAGAGCAAATTCGTAACCATTATGTTTTCACCATTACTACAGAGAAAATGTCTTGTTTCTAGCAGTTCAAAAGATATTACCCATATTTTTCGTATTGACAGGCTCCATTTTATACTGTTATACTGTTAAACTACTCGCGAATGACCAGTGCACCGGTGTTGTATCGAGCCGACCTATAGGGTGCTTGCCACAGGGCAGCTGTACCTCAGTGTGGCTGGTGGTAGCTAGTAAAATTGCCAATTATTTTCTCTCCCAGGATTATATTTCAAGTAGGATAGCAGCCTACACAATAAATAACTAATATTGGTAGCTATCAAGATGTCATCGTGGTACAGTCTACTCGATGGGGAGAGCATGAACGGCAACAACACCGTCCACCTCAGCTGTCACAACCCTGAGTGGTTTGGTTCACTTACCTCTCAGCTGCATGACATACGTCATCGTCTTGCAGGCCCGCCTTTGAACCCCCTTACCCGATCCCAATATTAACTCTCTCTCTTTCTCTCTCTCCCCCACACCCCCCACACACACAGGCACATAATAGTTTTTAAATTATTGTTGTAATGATGCTCTTATTTGGATACATATGTGTTAAGGTTTGTTACTTCTATTTTCAGTTATGTTGTTTCATTTGTTGTTAATGTTGTTACCAATTTGAATAAATATTTCAGGTACAAATATATATTTTTCTTGTATTTAGATCCTGGCACCAGTTACCAGCTTAATACTGTAATTTTGCTTTACAGCAGAGACGGACAGATAATATATTTCACATCACTATTTTCCTTACTGTAAAACATTACAGCATCCCTGTAAATTTGAAGCAGGGATGCCCTAAAATATTTTGTACCTGAAATTTGACTCATCACATATGCTGCTGCTACTGATGTATCTGTCCTGTTGCCTAGTCATTTTACCCCTGCCTACCTATATGTATATACTATATCTACCTCAATAACCTCGTATTTATTCTTTGTGTTATTATTTTTCTATTATACATGTTTTTCTCTCTGCCTTGCTATATAAAGGTTTGCAATCAAGTTTTGCAAGCAAGTAAACATCAATGACCATGCATGGTTCATGTTTTGTTCTTCATCCACCAATAATTGGTGAGATTTAAAGCTAAAACATGTCGGAAATAGCATAATTAACCTGTAGCAATGATGGCATTTTCCCCTGTCTTTTGATTGCACACACTTCTCTCTCCGAATGCCTCAGAACAATCAGAACATAACCGGCATAGCAACAAATGCCATCAAATGCTATATATTTTCTTTCATTATGTAGCCCGGGCAGAATTTGGAATGTTCTAGCAATGGCCCTAGCAACGGACGCTAATAGCTTCTCGAATCCCATTGTGACACGGGGGGTGACACTTTTTGGCATGAAAGGCCCGTAAGTAAGCATTTCATTGTTAGTCTACACCTGTTGTTTACGAAGCACGTGATGAATTAAATTCGATTTGATTTGAAATACAGTAATTTGCATAATGCTCACTATACCACGACTGGGCTTTACGGTAAAAGATGGCTGGTGACAACTTAGAGAGACAATTATCTCCAATAGCTTCCTTGCCATGGTCCACGATTTCTCTTTACTGGATCATTATTGAATGCAAACCATTGTTGCCTTTGTCAGAGCAGGCACAACGCCCACAGCCTACACCTGAAGGTGGGGAAGTTAATTAGTAGGCTAAATCAGGTGGTAGGCTATACATATTTAAAGCTAGAGTAAGGTGGTGGAGCTTTACAATGGATTGTGTTGCAACATAACAATAAGGCAATTACTTCTGTGTAAAGCATGCTAGTTTCCCATGGATTGGGCTGACTTATGTATATAAATGAAATTGATGTCACAGTATACAAGCGTTTAAGGAAAATTGCACAAGAATAGATACAATACATGGAGGGAAAAAAATCAATGCACTTCACACAGTATCAAATCAAGCTTTATTTATACAGCACATTTCAGACATGGAATACAACGCAATGTGTTTACAGGAAAAAACAATGAAAATAAAAGCTGAAATATTTACTACGCAACAAACATAAGATAAATTACACAAACTTAAAAACACCCTAAGGAAAGGTAAAGCTAAAAATATATGTTTTAAGATTTATTTTAAATATTTCCACAGTTTCAGCCCCTCCCAGGTTGTCTGGCAGGCTATTCCAGAGGATGGGGGCATAATACCTAAAGGCTGCCTCTCCATGCCTCTTGGTCCTAGGCTTTTGGATAGTTACAAGGCCAGTGCCAGAGGACCTGAGCTACCTACTGGGTACATAACTTTAAGCATGTCTGACATGTATTGGGGTCCACAATCGTGGATAATAGAATAATCTTAAAATGAATTCTAAAACTCACAGGCAGCCAGTGCAGAGACCTTTAAACCTGATGTAATGTGTGCTCTCCGTCTGGTCTTGGTCAGTACCCGTGCTGCAGCGTTCTGTATGTTTTGCAGTTGACCAATGGCTTTCTTGGGTAGACCAGACAGGAGAGCATTACATTAGTCAAGCCTGTTTGTAATAAAAGCATGGATGAGTCTCTCTGTATCAGCCTGAGAGAGAAACGGCCACACCTTGGCAATGTTCCTCAGGTGGTAAAAAGCTATTTTGGTTCAGAATCTAAAATAACACTTAGGTTTTTTTTACCTGGTGTTTTATCTTTATTGCCCGCGAATTAAAATGTGTGGCCAGATTCTGTCTCTGTGCTTTGTCTCCAACAATAAGTACCTCGGTCTATAGTGGTTTACCCCCATAGTGACTATGCATGTGACTGTCTTATCCCACTTAAACTACTGATTTCTCTCCACTGCAGCTCCAGATTTGAGCAGATTCCATTGATTTCACAATTACAGCAGCTGTTGGTGTTGGCCAGCATTCTTATATAATCAGATCAGCCTTGATGTTCAAAGAAATGCCGCTCATCTCCCAGTGTCTTACTGAGCTTTTAGGAGCATAAAATAACAGTTTTGGGTGAAAGTAGGACCATAAAGTAATCCCCAAAAATCCAACCTCTATCAAAGAAGGAAGAAGGAAATTGCATCTCCCACAGCTATGTGTTTTTGGGATTTGATTGTATCCATTCGCGGTCTATTCTAAGTTTTTAAAGCAGGCCGTGTGTTATTTGCTCACACACTTGGCAGGCAGGGTGTGGAATGTGGATGCTCACTGCTGAGAACAATTTCTTGGACTTCTCGTCGCTCACCGTTAAATTTGAATCTCTCTTCCTCTCTTCTGCATTATTCATGAGCTCTGCTCCGCCCATTGATGTGAACTGTTTGGTTTGGGCTTTCTTTATTCACCATCCAAAGCTCCAATTTGGATTTAGAGGGAGCAGGTGGTTTTAATCTTGATATGGTCACATGTTGGAAACGTTTTATTTAAAAAAAAATATTTGTTCAGAATTGTACATGAAGAATAATACCAGAACATTCCAGAGATTTTAGCAGCGTGTAGAAGATATACTGTATTTTACAAGGGATACAATTGTATCTTTCATAGACAACCATTTGTACAACAGCTTTTTTTTTCAGCATTCCGCATTCATTGGTTGTTTTTTCTATTGGCGGCAGAAGTTCTATCAGTTACTGAGTGGAATGTGTGGGGAGATGTGTTCTTTGGTAGCCTTCAGTATCTGAATGCTTTTCTCATACTTGACCCCTTCTTTTTCTGTTCCAATCTAACTCAATAATTGTGTCCTTTCACCCACGCAGACACCTCTCTCTCTTTCTCTCTCGTTCACTCACACACACACACTGGATGGAGTGATAATAACAAATTCCTCATTAATTCTCTTTGTTTGTTTGATTTAGAATTGGTCTGAGCCCATGACTCTATCCCCGACTCCCATGTGAAGCTATTTCCTGAACTAAATGAGAACCAAACAAACCATAGCCGACTGATGTATTTACGTGAAAAACACTTTGCCTCACCCATTTCACCCACTGTGCAGTGCATACAGTACACAGAGGTTACACATGGGATCAGTAATTCCAATGTTAAATATCAGAATATACTGTGTGGCTTTGTCCTCCAAATGGGCTTCTTCTGGTGATCATCTGCTTGTTCAATTCCATATTGTTGCTCACAACCAAACAACAATGCTGCAGATTAAGATTTGTTTGTGATCGTGGCTCCTATTCTCTGGTGCTTCTTGACATATTTGCATTCGATCACCCTGTTGCAGGGGAACTTTGCAGGATATTTAAAACCTGCAGTGTATTTGAGGTTTTAAAAGGCTTCTGACATTTGGAATTTCCAATTAAAATGTTTATTTCACACTTGATTTTCCCTTATGAAAAATGTATCAACCCATACAAAAATGGCCATTCATTATAATAATGCACATGTCCTGTTGCTGCAGGATTATTTTCCTGCTGTGGCAAGGTGGCTCAAATTAAGACCCTACATCTGTACAGGAACAGCAAATAAAGAGATTTTACACAGAAACAGCATTACAATCTGGTATTATACTTAGAATAAAATGTCTATTCTAGTCTACTGAGCTATTTACTTTATGTTCGTATTCTTATCTTTTCTTGTTTCTTATTGTTGTGGCATTGTCAAGAAGGAACCTGCAAGTAAGTATTTAGTTGGACAGTGTATTCCGTGTCTGTCCTGTTCATACGACTAACAAAACTTGAAACCATGCGACAAATTCCCCCATTCTCATTCAAACATACATGTATTTATCAGATGTGCTAGAAGATGGGTTTGAGCTTTCTTTAATGTTCTTAGGCTTGACATTTGTCATTAATGTCTTTTATTTAGTCAATCCTGTCAATCATTGTACACACAGACAAACAACACAAGTTCCTAGGGTACGATAGCTACCCCATGACAGAAATATTGGAGAGAATCAATACAGCCCTCCACAATGCTGGGAGTACAACACAGACACTGACTGCTAGCATTGATCACATCTTCAGAAGAATCACGTACGTTTTCATTTTCTGCGTCAATCTCTCTCCCCATCTCTCTCCCCATCTCTCTCCCTCTCTACCCATCTCTCTCCCTCTACCCATCTCTCTCCCTCTCCACACTGTATGTAACCATGTTTTTTTTCAGATATAAATAATAGCTCAGGGAATCAGAGGGGTATGGCACTGTTTGCTCTCTGTGTCGCAACCTAACAATAAGACAATGAGAGGGATGCAGTCTGGGTTTGTGTTGCCTCTGGGAATACAACCCTTCTTATTGCCATAAACAGCTATTTTGGTCAGTGGAAAAACCCCACAGGCGGTCATATCCATTTCACCATGATTACAGCTACTGAACCACAGGGCAGTGGTGAGGAGAGGAATAGTTTTTGTGTAGTGTACTCACACTGAAATGGAGAGTGATTTTTATGATATTATAGCGACTCTGGTTTATAAGCGCGGATATCTACTCTGCCACTAGAGCGTGCTTTTGTGGCACATTCAATGGCGTGCTGTGCTTCAGGCCAGAAGGTGGAGGGTTTGAGCCGCACTCTATGCCTGTTTGATTACAATATCTATAACCTCTTTTCATATGATTACAGGTCAACATCATCTCAGTTTAGTGAAGCATGGTTCACGAACCACAACATAGAAATAACACGTCTTTAGTGGTAGTGCTCAGGTTTGTCATGTCATCCTTTTCAGACAGCTTTCCTGTGATTTGGTATGCACCAACTTATTCTCACCAGAAGGAATGATGAGTCTTAGTATTTCATTATGACGACACTAGTTTCTTGCTAGTTGAACGATGGCTCCTGCCCTCCATCTCATAGGTCTGTTGTGCAGCGTTTTACCTGCGATTTCATATTTATAACCAACTACTCCTCCATGACAACCTCATGGGATTTGTGATGTTCTACTATGGTGATTCACAAACTGACGTGTGTGTGTGTTACAGCAATTTGCGATTCTACTGGTCCTTGAAATATTCGGTGACCCTTGACCTTTTGTGTTGTACTGTTATTTTGAACTGATGGGTCTTCATGACGAGCCAGGGCCTCTCTTCATTGCTGAGGAGCTGAAAAGGATATTGGCAACCAGTTCAACATCTCCATCACCTCACAGTTCTAGAGGTTCTGCTTGCCTAATATGTGAGGAGGATGGAAAGGATGTCTGTTCTCACAATTCTGTGTTTGTGAGTGACAATAGTCATTTTCATATCTGCTTTGTTTGGAATATGGTGCTACTTTTTCATGTTTTATTTTTTATTTAACCTTTATTTAACCAGGTAGGCCAGTTGAGAACAAGTTCTCATTTACAACTGCAACCTGGCCAAAGATAAAGCAAAGCAGTGCGACACAAACAACAGCACAGAGTTACACATGGAATAAACAAGCGTAAAGTCAATAAAACAATAGAAAAAAAGAGTCTATATACAGTGTGTGCAAATGGCATGAGGAGGTAAGGCAATAAATAGGTCATAGTAGCGAAGTAATTACAATTTAGCAAATTAACACTGGAGTGATAGATGTCCAGATGATGATGTGCAAGTAGAAATACTGGTGTGCAAAAGAGCAGAAAAGTAAATAAAAACAATATGGGTATGAGGTAGGTTGGTTGGGTGGGCTATTTACAGATGGACTATGTACAGCTGCAGCGATCGGTTAGCTGCTCAGATAGCTGATGTTTAAAGTTAGTGGGGGAAATATAAGTCTCCAGCTTCAGCGATTTAAAAAAAAATATATATATTTTTTTTATTTTTTTGCAAGTCGTTCCAGAGGTTGAGTTCTATACTCGCAGGCATTGTTAATGCTCACGGTAGGTGTGTTTGGTCGCTTCCCGAATGAGTGAATGATTAGAATATACTGTATACGATTGTAAGGAAAGGAACGTGAACCATATAGAAATAATGGAATATATTCCGTCGTAAAGTGTTATTGTACATCAGTGGAGATCACAATGAGAAACTATCCGCTATTCATGGTAGTCATCAATACCATTTTGACCTATTCCACATAAACGCTAACGCCAGTTAAACGGACTATTCAATAGCTGTGGCACGCTTCCATATATAACAGATGGGATCTTAACACTTAAGTTGCAGTTCACTTCGAATACCTTTGAGTTTATGCTGCCGTTTTTATTCTCTATATACTATTTATATTTTTCTAGATGTATGTTATACTGTATATTTTCCCCATACTAAATTGCCTCATGAATTATTAAGTCACCATTGAAAGCCACAGGCTATTTTAGTTTAGTTCACAGCTGCTATGTGTTGCACAGTATTGTCAGTCTGTCTTCCCTCCAGCCATACAGATGTTCTCTTCTCAATATGCCACCAACCGATGGTTGTTCTTGTTCACTTGTGTGAAAATGATTATAGTGTGATATTGAAATATTCCTCAAAATCTAAGCGCTGTTACTGTTCTGTAACGCTGCTTATGTCAGAATATTTGACAGTTTGAGAGTCTTTCATTGAGATGGGCCTCACCATAGGACACCTGATTTTACACTTACAGCCACATTCTGTGTAGTCTAGGATATCCCAGACCGTGGAGCAACAAGTACGTAAGCCTATATAGGCAGCGGCCCAAAGTCTGGAGAGAATGTCAGCTTCTCTCTGACATTTTGAAAAGGGGGGAAAAAATCTAGGGAGGCTCCTCAACTCTCCCACTAAATCACAAATTTGGGTAGGTGGGACTAGAAATAAAGGCGGGAATTGTGGTCCTGTTTAGCTAAGGTGGCAAGCGGATACGGCAGTGACGTTACCGTTTCCCGCGCTTCCCATTTCCCGCCTGTCCCCATATCCGTACTTACGCCGAAACTGGTACAGACATTTTAAACTGTAGCATTCAAAGATTGCTGGAAGTAAGATGTCTGACTCAAGAGACTGGTCTAGCGGTTATGCTGCAGCCTCTGGCACATGGGGTCGGCATACAGTAGGTTGGAATGCGGCCTACTGCCCATTGACACAACCTCTGTCTATCTTTTCCCACTTTCATTCTCTTTCTCTGTCTGTTCAATAAAGTCAGAAAGACCTTGGAAATATATCTGTTTTTAAATACACCAACATTCCATCTCTCCCTCCAAACAGTAGGTGGTGAGTCACAGGGCTGTATTGGCCCTAATAGGAGAGATCATTTCATTTGTTGGTGTAATGCCATAAAAGACGACATCATCAGGATGAGGTTACACGGATCACTCGCCTTGTGCTCTCTCTCTTTCTATTTCTCTTTTTTTTCTCACTTTCGCTCCCTCTCTTCTCCCTCTCTCTCTCTCTCTCTCCTCCCTCTCGCTCGCTCCCCCTCCCCCTGGGCCCCCTCCCATCCTCTGTTTTTATTTTCCTCTTTTTTTTTCTTGGAAGACTTTTAGATCCAATTTGCAGTCCTCTCCGGTCTCTCTCTCTCTCTCTGTCTCTGTCTCTGTCTCTCTGTCTCTGTCTCTGTGGATCTGGCAGCCTGTGGCTGTGTGTGAACTCATTTTCACACTCAGTAGACTTTATCTGGTGTTCAGTAAGCATGGGGGAAAGATGGCTGCCCTTCTCTTCTATCATGTTTTCATAGCGGATTTGTAAATGTTATGAAATGTTGTTGTTTTTCTGGGGAATCCTACCTATTGTAGCTCAAGCCAACACAACTCAAAGACGCAAGGACCTCACAATCTGAATTCTAAACACACTCAAGGCTGGAAGCAATGCAACATGAATTTATATGAATTATTCAATAGGATTATTTATTTACTTCCTCAGCACCCTAAACCGCCTAACTGGTAAATCTACATTGCATTTCTTGAACTTTTGTCACATTTTGATACATAATTTACTTATAATGCTGAGTATTTTCATAAGCATGTCAGGTTTAGACTATTCTCTCAAAATCGTAAACCTTGGGGAAACAAACCGGCAGAATTCAAATGCTATTCCCCACTGACTGGCGATAAGAGTTTAGTACTGTACATCAATCTCAGACTAGACGGTTTTATTTTAAGGTTTTACACTGTATGAATTCATTCGGGTATTACCTTTATGTTAGGAACATATCACCAATGACAGTAAATGAAGGTTGTAGTTGATGACATTGTGTAGAGTGGATCCTGTACGGGATGTGCTGAAGCCGTATACTCTGTTTGTGTGTTTGTTTGTGTGTGTGTTGGCTGTGGGAGAATGGGATGAATAAGACAGGAGAGGTCTGACTGCCTGCAGATGAGCCGTCCATCCGTTAAGATGAAGAACATTGTGCTAGCTTCCCAAGCAGATTTCTGAGAGAACGGCTCTGTGTAATCAGGAAGGCTTTTTCACAGTCACTACTCAGTACAGTGCAACATATTCTACATATCTTCCTCGGCGCACTGCATCTCACAACCTCAATACTGCAGTGGCTGTCAACACAGTGATGTCTAAAGCGATAGGTTGTTTGAGAATGAGATACAGTACTGTATCAAGTCATGCGATGTGTGTGTTCCTTTGCTAATGCTGTGATATTATTCCTGAAATGTTTGTCTTTACAGTGTATGGATTTTCAATCAGATGGTTTAATTTTGTGTGTGTGTGTGTGCAATGCTGATGGAAAAACAGGAGAATGGGGAGAATACTAGCTATACAGATGGTAAATATCATTATATATTTATATTAAATACGATTTGGATTGCTAATTGCACCATAACCATTCCCCATAGTGGATGTGTGATAAAACTGGGGGACTATGAGCATTTGGTATAAGCCTCTCATCTGCAAATAATTGGACCCTGGAGGCGTAATCAATGCCGTTAAGTGTTATTACTCTGCTGGTTGTACAGGTTGTTCTAACACCTAACTCTCTAAGAAGTCCTCCTGACTTCAGAGTCTGGAAGGCTCTTTGATGATGTCGGCACAATGCGTCGATAATGAATGGGGTTGTGCTTTTACTGGTTGGCTCTCCTCTGTCTCTTTCACGCTTAACACACACACACACACATCCACACACAGCCCCCGAGCACCGCCCCCTTCCATTACAATGGTTTGATTTTCAAATCCAAACGACGAGAGGCCTGAACATTTTGAGGGAACCAATCAAAGTCATTGCACAACTTCTGAGTGAATATTGCATTAATGACGTCCTTTCCCGACCAGTATGGTCACAGCTCTCCATGCGTTGTGCGTCAAGTGGGTAGTGCCAGCCAGGCTCCTGGGGAGCAGCTCTGGACTTTAGATGGCAGTAGGACTAGACAGCGGTTGCACACAAATACAGTTTTGTATCCTTTCCCTAAGCTCATTTGATTGCACTTGATTGCATTTGATTGTCAGCTCAAGAGGGCAAATATTATGGTGTACTTATTCGGAATCTATTCTGACTGACGACCGATATTGGCACTGTATTTGTACACTTCTCATCTGAATGGAAACGCACGACACCAGACACAGATCCTCAGCACGATCTGACTGTCAAGGAGAAAGTTCAACTGAATTCTCTGCTTACAGCCTTGACCCCGAGGTCAAATTGGAAAGAGACTGGAATTCCCCATCCTGATTGAGGAAAATTCATATGATTAAAGCAATAGGAATTCCTGAACCTGTATTGGGGTAGAATGCTGTGGTAGCCATGCTGGATAAGTGTGCCTTGAATTCTAAATAAATCACAGACAGTGTCACCAGCAAAGCACCCCCACACCATAACACCTCCTCCTCCATGCGTCACGTGGGAACCACTCATGCGGAGATCATACGTTCACCTACTCTGCGTCTCAAAAAGACACGGAGGTTGGAACCAAAAATAAAATATGGACTCATCATACCAAAGTACAGATTTCAACCAGTTGAATGTCCATTGCTTGTGTTTCTTGGCCCCAGCAAGTATCTTCTTCTTATTGGTGTCCTTTAGTAGTGGTTTCTTTATATCAATTCGTAATTTCCTGTGGCGGTCCTCATGAGAGCCATTTTCATCATAGCGCTTGATGGTTTTTGCAAATGCACTTGAAGAAACTTGAAATGTTCCGTATTAACTGACCTTCATGTCTTAAAGTGATGATGGACTATCATTTCCCTTTGCTTATTTGAGCTGTTCTTGCCATAATATGGACTTGGTCTTTGTTCAAATATGGCTATCTTCTGTATACCACCCCTACCTTGTCACAACACAACTGATTGGCTCAAACGCATTAAGAAGGAAAGAAATTCTACAAATTAACTTTTTTAACAAGGCACACCTGTTAATTGAAATGCATTCCAGGAGATTACCTCATGAAGCTGGTTGAGAGAATGCCAAGAGTGTGTAAAGCTGTGATCAAGGCAAATGGTGGCTATTTGAAGAATCTAAAATCTAAAATACACTGCTCAAAAAAATAAAGGGAACACTTAAACAACACAATGTAACTCCAAGTCAATCACACTTCTGTGAAATCAAACTGTCCACTTAGGAAGCAACACTGATTGACAATAAATTTCACATGCTGTTGTGCAAATGGAATAGACAACAGGTGGAAATTATAGGCAATTAGCAAGACACCCCCAATAAAGGAGTGGTTCTGCAGGTGGTGACCACAGACCACTTCTCAGTTCCTATGCTTCCTGGCTGATGTTTTGGTCACTTTTGTTCTAGTGGTAGCATGAGATGGAGTCTACAACCCACACAAGTGGCTCAGGTAGTGCAGCTCATCCAGGATGGCACATCAATGCGAGCTGTGGCAAAGTTTGCTGTGTCTGTCAGCGTAGTGTCCAGAGCATGGAGGCGTATTGGCCTGTCTCCTGGTAGCATCAGGAGACGTGGAGGAGGCCGTAGGAGGGCAACAACCCAGCAGCAGGACCGCTACCTCCGCCTTTGTGCAAGGAGGAGCAGGAGGAGCACTGCCAGAGCCCTGCATAATGACCTCCAGCAGGCCACAAATGTGCATGTGTCTGCTCAAACGGTCAGAAACAGACTCCATGAGGGTGGTATGAGGGCCCGACGTCCACAGGTGGGGGTTGTGCTTACAGCCCAATACCGTGCAGGACGTTTGGCATTTTCCAGAGAACACCAAGCTTGGCAAATTCGCCACTGGCGCCCTGTGCTCTTCACAGATGAAAGCAGGTTCACACTGAGCACGTGACAGAGTCTGGAGACGCCGTGGAGAACGTTCTGCTACCTGCAACATCCTCCAGCATGACCGGTATGGCGGTGGGTCAGTCATGGTGTGGGGTGGCATTTCTTTTCTTTCCAGAAGTAACCTGACTGCCATTAGGTACCGAGATGAGATCCTCAGACCCATTGTGAGACCATATGCTGGTGCGGTTTGCCCTGGGTTCCTCCTAATGCAAGACAATGCTAGACCTCATGTGGCTGGAGTGTGTCAGCAGTTCCTGCAAGAGGAAGGCATTGATGCTATGGACTGGCCCGCCCGTTCCACAGACCTGAATCCAATTGAGCACATCTGGGACATGATGTCTCCCTCCATCCACCAACGCCACGTTGCACCACAGACTGTCCAGAGTTGACGGATGCTTTAGTCCAGGTCTGGGAGGAGATCCCTCAGGAGACCATCCGCACCTCATCAGGAGCATGCCCAGGCGTTGTAGGGAGGTCATACAGGCACGTGGAGGCCACACACTACTGAGCCTCATTTTGACTTGTTTTAAGGACATTACATCAAAGTTGGATCAGCCTGTAGTGTGGTTTTCCACTTTAATTTTGACTGTGACTCCAAATCCAGACCTCCATGGGTTGATAAATTTGATTTCCATTGATAATTTTTGCGTGATTTTTGTTGTCAGCACATTCAACTATGTAAAGAAAAAAGTATTTAATAAGAATATTTCATTCATTCAGATCTAGGATGTGTTATTTTAGTGTTCCCTTTATTTTTTTGAGCAGTGTATATTAAGATTTGTTTAACACTTTTTTTTGGTTACTACCTGATTCCATATGTGTTACTTCATAGTTTTGATGTCTTCACTGTTATTCTACAATGTAGAAAATAGTACCAATTAAAAAAAAAACCTTGAATGAGTAGGTGTGTCCAAACTTTTGACTGGTACTGTATGTTTCACATTCGTGGAGGCTGTGCTATAGGAGGATGGGCTCCTTATAATGGAATGAATGGAACAGAGTCAAACGTGGTTTCCATATGTTTGATGTTTGATATCATTCCATTCCAGCCATTACAATGAGCCTGTCCTCCTATAACTCCTCCCACCAAACCTCCACTTTTTCAGTTTTTGCGTCACAAACCTTCTATCTTTCTTCACCTTCTCCAGAAAACCCAGGCATTTGCCATCCACCACCACCATATTCTGTAGAGGATGAAGTAAAATGAAACCATGGGAAGTTGTTCACTTGGCTCCCTGGCCCTGTACAGCTCTCTGATGAATGCAGGGTGCGTTCCAGCACTGACTCCCTCAGGGGCTCTGTCTCAAGGCAGGGAGATCCTGGATGGGAAGGTTAAGTGTTGACAGGCACACGTAATGTGCTCCCCAGGCTCCAGCCTGGCTAGGTGATAAGAATTGTACTGTATGAGGAGATGGAAAGGATGGTTCTCACATGCCCCCTCAGTTATCACATTTATTTATCCAGGGAAGTTGACTGAGACCACCTTCTCATTTACAGCAACAACCTGGGGAATAGTTACATGGGAGATGAATGAGCCAATTGTATACTGGTGATGATTAGGTGACCGTGATGGTATGAGGGCCAGATTGGGATTTTAGCCAGGACACCAGGGTTAACACTCTTACAATAAGTGCCATGGGATCTTTAGTGACCACAGAGAGTCAGGTCACCTGTTTTAACGTCCCACCCGAAAGACAGCACACTACAGAGGGCAATGTCCCCAATCACTGCCCTGGGGAATTGGGATTTTTTCATATATTTTTTTAGACCTCCTACTGGCCCTCCAACACCACTTCCAGCAGCATCTGGTCTCACATCTAGGGACCTACCAGCACAAACCCTGCTTAGCTTCAGAAGCAAGCCAGCAGAGGATACAGGGTGGTATGTTCCCATGGCCCTACTCAGTTATCTCATGGCCCTACTCCTCAGCACTCACAGCAGGGGCTAACCAGGACACTGCTTCTCCTTTGATGACACGCCGTCGATAGGACAGGCGGCAAGAGGGGAGAGGAGAGGAAAGAGGATCTCAGTAAAGTTAACTTCCTCAGACAGCAGAGCAGTGCTGTGCCTCTTTGGCTTTCCTCTCGCCCTCCAATCTCCCTCTCTCTCTGTCTCTTTCCCTCGATCAGTTCTCTGTCCGTCTCGCTCAACCTCGCGTTTCTCTTTCAATCTCTGTTTTTCCCTCTCTCATGCTCTGTGGTGTGGTCTCATGTCGCGGCTTTAGAGGGCCTGCATGCGTTGTTTCTGCTTGTTATTTATTTTATTATTTTTTTGGAATCAAGGTCACAGCAGCCCGTGTTGACAGCCCTCTCCATCATGCTTGGGCCTGTGATTGATCTGAGATGGGCTCAGTTGGCTTGTTTTAGCTTCAAGGAGGCTCCAAAACAAACATGTACACAATACAGAGTGGGCACACAGTACTTACACACACATGTGTATATACACACACACACGTACAGACACACACATACTTGGCTTGTGTTAATGTGTCAAGCCCTGCCCATGGCAAAATTCAGATTTTCTTTTTACCCAACATTCAATTAAAATGGAACACATTTTCGGCACATCTCCCTGATTTAGATTTGCACGTGCAGTAAAACCCTCTTATCCATACTTATTTAGATTAGCCTCCATCCGCCAATTAGCACGGCTACTGTGGCCCTTGGCAGAAACTCTGCTCCTGACATCCAACTCAATCATTTCGGCTGGGCCTGCCAGTACCCAGTACCCAGGACAGAGGGATGGCAGGCACTCGGGCTAAAGCATGGTTGCCAGCCCTGCAGCACTCTAAACATGCTGGACTGAATATATGTCTTATTGTGATGCAACACATTAATACAATTCATGAACAGATGTCCAGGGAGTATGCATGTTCCTGTTATAACTTGGTTAATGTCCATACATGTTGAGTGCTTTTTTTTTATTAGAGTTTGAATGGGATACAATAAGATAGGAACATAAACCTTACTGCTACTCGATAGACATGTCACAGTGTGATTTACATTCCACTCTACACTAAAATTACTGCTACTGTACAGTCCATTCCTAAGGAGGCTAGCCAAAACTGAAATGACTGGCCAGTACTATGTTGTAAATCTCAATGTGGCAGAACCATCATGCCGGGCTGGAGTTAAAGTTGCTTTGGACCTGAGCGTGAGAAAAGGGTGCATCATAGCTCCAGAGTCCGTCCTAAACACCCCACTGAGGTACTCTGGTTAGGGAGACGGGGGGGGGGGGGGGGGGGGGGGGGGGCGGACGGACGGACGGACGTATGGTACTCTGGTTGGGGAGGCAGGAGGGGACGTATGGTACTCTGGTTGGGGAGGCAGGAGGGGACGTATGGTACTCTGGTTGGGGGGACGTATGGTACTCTGGTTGGGGAGGCGGGTGGGGGGACGTATGGTACTCTGGTTGGGGAGGCAGGAGGGGACGTATGGTACTCTGGTTGGGGAGGCAGGAGGGGACGTATGGTACTCTGGTTGGGGGGACGTATGGTACTCTGGTTGGGGAGGCGGGTGGGGGGACGTATGGTACTCTGGTTGGGGAGGCAGGAGGGGACGTATGGTACTCTGGTTGGGGGGACGTATGGTACTCTGGTTGGGGGGGCAGGAGGGGATGTATGGTACTCTGGTTGGGGAGGCTGGAGGGGACGTATGGTACTCTGGTTGTGGAGGCAGGAGGGGATGTATGGTACTCTGGTTGGGGAGGCAGGAGGGGACGTATGGTACTCTGGTTGGGGGGGCGTATGGTACTCTGGTTGGGGAGGCTGGAGGGGACGTATGGTACTCTGGTTGGGGAGGCTGGAGGGGACGTATGGTACTCTGGTTGGGGAGGCAGGAGGGGACGTATGGTACTCTGGTTGGGGAGGCAGGAGGGGACGTATGGTACTCTGGTTGGGGGGACGTATGGTACTCTGGTTGGGGAGGCTGGAGGGGACGTATGGTACTCTGGTTGGGGAGGCGGGTGGGGGGACGCATGGTACTCTGGTTGGGGAGGTAGGAGGGGACGTATGGTACTCTGGTTGGGGAGGCAGGAGGGGACGTATGGTACTCTGGTTGGGGGGACGTATGGTACTCTGGTTGGGGAGGCAGGAGGGGACGTATGGTACTCTGGTTGGGGGGACGTATGGTACTCTGGTTGGGGAGGCAGGAGGGGACGTATGGTACTCTGGTTGGGGGGGACGTATGGTACTCTGGTTGGGGGGACGTATGGTACTCTGGTTGGGGAGGCTGGAGGGGACGTATGGTACTCTGGTTGGGGAGGCAGGAGGGGACGTATGGTACTCTGGTTGGGGAGGCAGGAGGGGACGTATGGTACTCTGGTTGGGGAGGCAGGAGGGGACGTATGGTACTCTGGTTGGGGAGGCAGGAGGGGACGTATGGTACTCTGGTTGGGGGGACGTATGGTACTCTGGTTGGGGAGGCTGGAGGGGACGTATGGTACTCTGGTTGGGGAGGCTGGAGGGGACGTATGGTACTCTGGTTGGGGAGGCTGGAGGGGACGTATGGTACTCTGGTTGGGGGGACGTATGGTACTCTGGTTGGGGAGGCAGGGGGGATGTTTGGCCAACAGATCAACAGATGCATTAACTGTGTGACGGGTGTTATTGCTGCTGATTACTGCCCCCTCTGAGAGCACTGGGCCTGTCATGACCCCTCTCTCTCGCTCTCTCTCTCTACTATGTATTGTTTCCCTTCTTCTATATGAGATATTTAGAATAAACATTTTACTGTGAAAGTGGGTAAATGGATGACTCAAGGCAGTAGGGTCAGCAGTTGGGTTTGCATGATGCTACTTCGGTACTGTGTAATTTCCTCTGAATAGTATGGAATATTCATATGTCCTAATTTGAACTACTATACTGTGCTATTGTTTCTGATTACATATGCATAGAGCAGTGTTATCCATCCTAAATTGCTTAGGAACCCGGTGTGTAAGCCACAAAGTGTGTCAATTATGGCTCAACTGGCATGTGTTGTGGTTGGCTTCAACAGCAACAGTAATTCTCAGGATCCTCACCGCACATGTTGATGCTATCTATCACTCATATTGACCTCTAGCTCAGCTAGAAGCATCACATCAGCGCACTACTGCTATGTGTGAGACCTCAATTACACTGTGCACAGAGACAGAATGTCCTGGGTTACTGCAACTCTAAATCATTACACTCTAATTGGATGTGAGTTGTACTGTTTTTCTTGGTTATTTGCTGAAACAACTGAATCACTTCTCATCAGCCTGAGTATGTTGGCCAGTGAGTGAGTGAGTGAATGGAATTCCAGCGCCGCTTGTCCTCCACTCGAAACGTTAATGAGTGAGCGGAATTCGCCTGTCACTCTGGAATTGGAGCACGCACAGAACAATGGCCTCTCCCAGACGAGCTCGGAGCAGGGGGCCTTCAATTTCCCTCCTCTCCCGTGGAGCTTGGCATTCAGCAGAGCGTTCCTTATTCAGCAAAAGCATTCACAACTAAACTATGTACACTACCATCTGCTTCATCTCTCCGACTTCCCCGCCACAAATCAGATGATTATCAACTGGAGTCTGCTCTACTGCTCCACTTCAGGGGCGCAACCATGCATCCCCAGATGCTGCAAACTGTCAACCATTTGAATGGAGAAAGTTTAGAGTAGTTATACAGATCCTTTGCTGGCTCCAACCTTATGTTCTCTCCTAGTTTAGCAAACAAGCATTGGCTATCAATCATTTGTGACCCACCCCCTGGAATCGTTTCTATTTTTTTTTTACATTGGTACCGACTCATAGCTACAAAATGGTCTATCGTACACTGCAGTTGAGGAACAACAGGAAAGTACCTCTGCTTTGAAAGTTGATAAACTTGTAACCCCATTTTTTAGAAAATTGCACTTGAATGATTTGGTACACCTACTGGAGAGGTCTTCTTTGTCTCCACCCATACAGCATTGTTCACACCCTCTTAAGCCTTAGCCCCACCCATATCTTTAAGGATTCACATTTGAGGCCATGTGCTAAACAGTGAGTAGTGTAGTAAGATTTCAAGACTAAACGTGGTAAAAGTAGTAGCTTACAATAAGAAAAATAGGTAAAAAATACCCTTTCAATAGGTAAAAATACCCTTTCTCTAGTCCTTGGCCTATATCCTAATCTGACTTTGGTGCAGGTCATGTTGTTCTTCACATTACCATCTCTGGTAAACAGTTTATTTGTCACATGCACAGGATACAGAAGGTGTAAACGGTTGAGTGAAATGGTCGCTTGCATAGTAGCAATATCAAAAACAGGAAGTGTCCAGATAAAACTATTTTATAAATATTTTATAGTTATTAGATGACGCTTACCCAGACACACTTGTATAAATTAATTGTCATGTGAAAGAAATGCTATAACCACCCCCCAGCCACATCTATCTAAGTGGATGGGTCACTATTGTCTATACATGTTCATCAAATACAATAGTTGGCAGTAATCACCCCCAGACACTCCTGGCTAACTGGATGGGTCATGTAATCATCTGGCGAAGTGGGGTCTTTTTGTATGTGCCCAATGAACGAGCATAATCCCAACTCGTACTACTGCCAATGCAAACATTGTCATAGCTGTAGTATGAATCTGCAGGTTGTTAAAGCTAACCAAATAGGTTCAATGTTACAGTAGCTAGCTATCATTAGGCTATAACTAGCAATGCAAATGGTTTTCTGATTCAAAATAATATTACTACACAGATCATACACGTAACGTTAGCAAGCGAGCCAGCAAGCTAACGTTGGTTAGCTTGGTAACAGTACACTTTAACTTGCAATGAAAACGGTTTTCTGACTAAATTAGAAACTTATAATATCTGAAAATGTAGCTAGACTCTTACCTGTATACATGGATGAACGCTTTACGGCAGACTGGAACCATTTAACTCTGTTCTAGCTACTTGTTTGGCCAGCTTTGTGTCAAGTCATTCCATTTCACACTGACTGTGAAAGTAGGCCATCACACCATTTTTCCTGATCTGTCAACAGCGCCTGCTAAATTCAGGGCATCAATGTTTTTGAGAAAAGTAGACAACTTTTGTAGTTCTCGATGGCTAACATAATATCTTTCAAAAACGCAGCGGTAGAAAGGACTATCAACACCTACTCGCATTATACGCAGAAGCATGCTACATGGTAGACCAATCCAAACTCATGTCCCAGCATGTCCAGCCCATCTATTATCTCAGCCAATCATGACTAGCGGGAAGGTTCCTCTCATTTTACATGGCTAAACCAACTAGGCTCTTAATTCAATATTATTTTTTTTTACAGATGGAATTATTTTGGCACATGAAAGTTCACATGTTCCAGAAGGCATTTCTGCCCCAAAAAACATTTTGTGTTCTCTCCTGGTTAGGCCAGTTTAAAGTCATCCTATTTCACTCTCTCCTGTTATAGCCATACTTTTCAACACTTTCAAAGTGATATTTTCAGAACCGAACCGTCATATTCTGTCTGACACATTATGTTCAATGAAAATCTCCCTTTTGTCAGATTTTCTTCCTAGTCTGCCCACATACTGTATCTCATTGCATTCACTCCCTATTAGTATAATACCCTTCATAGCTACAAGGACAGGGCCAAGACTAAGCCAGACAGAGGCCATGCGTCAGAATCAGACACTGCCACTTCCTTGGCTAAATGAATCTCTCTTTCTCTCGCTCTCTCTCTCTTTTTCTCTCTCTCTGTCACTCTCTCTTCTCACACTCTGTCTTTTTCTCTCTCCCCTATCACCCCACTCTCTCTCTGTATTTCTCTATCTCGCTCCCCCCACTCTCTCTCTCTCGCTCTCTCTCTTGTGTTTTGCAAATATGAAATACATCTTCTTTGACGTCTCAGTGAAATACTTTCTATTCTGTAAAATTAGACGCATTCTCTTTGCTCTTTACAATTGCACACAATGTCCACCATATCCCCAATGTGTTATCACTAAGGAAAGAGTTCCCCCCACCCTAATCCGATTTCCAGCCTATTTATGTGCCTTCGTGGAAGTGTTAAGGCTGCTGTTTGGCATGGCTTGCTGGATAACCTTCCCTGCACACCCGATCTCTGGGACCAGGAGATAAGATCATTGGGCAGACCAACAGAGAGATGAGCTCTACTGAGTATCTCACCCCAGTCATCCTCTCAGCTGTATTATTCCAACATGTCCACGGTTGGCTTAGCTCTGTCCCTAATTTCTCTCCTTTCAGCCTGTCCACTGTGTTGAGATGACGCAAAACGCTGCAACAAACAATACCACGCAACGAACAATACCACACAACACACACAAAAAAACATACCAGGGATTTTTCCAGCAAATCAATTAACAGTGTTTCCATCCGTCTACAGTTCCAGTGTTCTCACAGCTGTCAGGCTTGATTGTGCCGAGAGGTGAGAGATGGAGGGATTACGCACTACAGCGGGGAACAAGACAGAGTGAAAAGAGGGATGACCACCGCCTAAAAATGAGGGTGTTAAGAGATGTCACGAACAGGGAAGGAACATCAACAATATTCAGGCCCCTCTCACAGACAGGCCCCTCCTTCAGTGAGCGCTTCCTTTAATACCCCTTTAGGTCCTATTGTATGTGCCACTGTGGCGGTTAAGTTGATAACTGCAGATGAAATTAGGCTCTTCAGGTAAGGCTTTGTGTGGAAGCTCAGCACAGCTTATAAGTAGCCTTTCTGTCATTAGCAGCAGAAGGGATTGAGAGGTGAGAGGTAGAGTAGCTGAACCATGGGGGCCTCTGCACTGCGGTTTTTGATGCCACTCCAACTCTTAACTGTGTGTGTGTGTGTGTGTGTGTGTGTGTGTGTAATGGTGCCACAGTGCCATTTGCAGGGGATTTACATTCATTAACAGTTGATAGTAGAGAAGGTAATTAAAAGCTTGCTGTGTTTGTAATTACCCGGCAGTACCTGTCCTGCTAATGTACTGCTAGTTGAATGGTCTCACCACTCAACCCCTTTCTCATTTGTCGTGAAGCGGGCACAACAAAACCTATTCCCCCTAAGGAGACTGAAAGATTTGGCAGATCCTCAAAAGGTTTTACAGCGGCACCATCGAGAGCATCCTGACGGGTTGCATCACTGCCTGGTATGGCAACTGCTCGGCCTCCGACCACAAGGCACTACAGAGGGTAGTGCGTACAGCCTAGTACATCACCGGGTTCAAGCTTCCTGCCATCCAGGACCTCTATACCAGGCGGTGTCAGAGGAAGGCCCTACAAATTGTCAGACTCCAGCCACCCTAGTCATAGACGCGTGGCAAGCGGTACCAGAGTTTGCAAGAAGTCTAGGTCCAAGAGGCTCCTTAACAGCTTCTACCCCCAAGCCATAAGACTCCTGAACATCTATTCAAATGGAACGCTGCTGCTACTCTCTGTTATTATCTATGCATAGTCACTTTAATAACTCTACCTACATGTACATATTACCTCAACACCGGTGCCCCCGCACATTGACTCTGTACCGGTACCCCCTGTATATAGCCTCTACATTGACTCTGTACCATAACCCCCTGTATATAGCCTCTACATTGACTCTGTACTGGTACCCCCTGTATTTCGCCCCGCTATTGTTATTCACTGCTGCTCTTTAATCATTTGTTGTTCTCATCTTTACTTTTTTTTAAGGTATTAAAACTGCATTGTTGGTTAAGGGCTTGTAAGCAAGCATTTCACTGTAAGGTCTACCTACACCTGTTGTATTTGGCGCATGTGACAAATACAATTTGATTTCCCCTAAGACAGGCTACAAGGGCATGGGTTATACTTTCAAATTGGGTTTGGGTGAGATGATTTACCAATTTAGAGAGTATAGTAATCCGATTGAGAGACTGGGAGATTGAGAAAAGGAGACAATCACTATAAGTAAGGATCTAGACACACATCTCTCTTGCTAAATCCAGAGATGGCTCTTACTGACCATTTGGCTACCCTTTGGCTATGTGCATGTGTGTGTTTCTCACTGAAAAGAACCTCTGATACATGGCGACACCTTTTTTAATGTGTTCTGTGTGAAGAAGTGCAGCACCTTAAGGTGGGCCATGGGAGAGGAGTCGGAAAGGCAGAGAGAGAGAGAGAGAGAGAGAGAGAGAGGGATTGGTGGCCAGAGCCGTTGAGTCAGCAGCTGGCGAGGAACAAAGAGAGAGAGAGATAAGCTGAGATACAGCGTTTCATTAGCTTTGTCATTACCCCCACTTTTATTACTCTCTGCTTCGAACCCTCTGTCTCTCTCTCTGGGCTCCTGTCAAATACACAGAGGCAAGGATGGGGTAGAGTAGGTCAGGGGTTAGGAGAGGTAGGAAGAGGAAGGTGTCATGGAGGGAGAAGGTGATTAAGAGTAGGGTTAGGAGAGGTAAGGAGGTTGGAATGAGAGTAGAAGGTTTATTGAATGTAAGAAGGGGAACGTTAGATCTGGGAGGAGAAGGGGGTGGTTTAGAGAGGAGAGGAGGCATTGAACGACTGTGAATTCTTTAACAGAAACGTATAGGTCAGAGGTCAACGGAGTAATGACTGTCTGACGCAATTAACGGCGAGGTAATGGTTCTCACCTCCCACCTCGACTCGTCTGGTGGCTTTTCAGATGGATGATTTGGTAATGATACTTGTTTCATTTTTGCCTGAGAAAGCATTTCAGTCGACGGTCAAACATGATTATACGGTATTGTGATTATTTTATCTACCCTAAAGCTAGGTTTGTTGATTTACTTAGATTCTCAAGGCCTCTTTGTTACATTTGAAGCTCCTCAAGCCATTTGCCTCATTTTGCAATTGCTAATTTAAAACCAAAGGACAGGTGGTTTTTGTATTCAGATCAGCATTCACTGCATCCCCAGAGCAATTATCTCTTTATGAAGTATTATCTTTCTAAAGGCATTCAAATAAACTGTATGGTGGTCTAAGTAGCTCTACGACGTGGCACATAAATGAGGTCAGCAGTTTAGCACCCCCTGGCTTCCCTGTGTCTGACTAGACAAAAGTCTGTTCGCTATAGTTGCGTGTTGTCCTGGGAGACAGTGGAGAGCTTTGTTTCAGCTGAGAGCGGCCCCATGGGAGAGTGGATGGTGAATCATAGCGAGTGTTGTGTTTTATAGTGATGAATAGAAGAATATACAAATGCAACAAGTGTGACCCCTCTTTGAACCTGGGCACGTTTGTGTCCCGGGATGATGGGAGAAGGTTATGAGAGGTTCTCTGGGCGCTGGGAGAGTGGACGAGGCTGGGTGATGCAGGGTCCCAGTACACACAAAGCCCCCATTATTTCAGTCTCTATAGTCTGGGAGACTTGAATGAGGCTTTCCAGGAGCATGGCTCCTCAGTCAAGGCAACTCTGTTCAGCTATTCATTTATTTGAATCACAAGTGAATGGGAAATAAAAAATAAACAGAATCAGTTGATGGGACTGTCTTTGTAAGTCTTTGGACTAGGGTTGCAAAATTCCCTGGTTTTCCAGAATACCTGGTTGGAGGATTCCTGGAATCAGGAGGGAATAAGCAGAGAACCCTCCAACCAGGATTTCTGGAAAATCAGGGAATAAATTGAAAGTTGCCAGAATTTTGCAACCCTACTTAAGACCCCTTCACTCACTCACTCACTCACTCACTCACTCACTCACTCACTCACTCACTCACTCACTCACTCACTCACTCACTCACAACACCATATTCCTCATTGGGTAACGTGGAGGCTACGCACCCACCTAGTGCAGGCCAGGGTACAGATGTGTGACTGAGGGAGAGGAGCATCCAGCAGTAATCCTGTTGTGAGTCTGCAGGATGTGATGTAAGAGGTTTCCTCTGCACTCATCTTTCACTGGAGATCCCGTTGATGTTGCAAATCGTTTTAGCCTCCTGGCTCGGGCTAGTCCCTCTAGTCTCCTGGTGCAGCCACCGCATGGCTCTCACAGCTGTTCCCTTCTACCATCCTCATCCTCCACACACGGACTCCTCCACCCTCACACTGTCGGCGTGATTTGGATGATTCTTTGTCTGCCATGACCTTATTAGTAGCATTATTTTTTTAAAGCGTTGCTAGCGTTGTTTTGAAACCCCTCGCTCTCTTTTTGATTTGATTTTTTTTAAAAGCAGATCCCACGGGAGCGCTTGGTTAAACCTAGGTGAAATAGACGAGTTATTCTCTCTCCAACTCCTTAACATCAAAGAGCATTTTATCAATGACTTTTGAATAACTTCTGGCCACGTGTTTCAATGAACCCCACAGCCACTCACACATCACAGACAGACAGGGCTTCATGAGATCCTCCTGTCATTCCGGCTGCATTATTCGTGGTGCTTCATGCTACAGGTAGGAAGTGGTTAACTCATAGAGCCTCATATTCAGCCTTCTCTCCACTCTACCTGGCCTGGTACACTGTTTGTACACAGGCTGGGAACAAGCTCCTAAGTCCACCTAAGAACAGGTGATACTTCACAGATGGAAGTGGCTGCTCCTGTGGGACTTCATGCTCTATCGTTTGCATCTTTGCCTCATAAATCTTTTATAAAGGATGTCAGTTTTGCTTACACAGCGGGAAGGCAAATGCCCCTCAGGACGGGATGAAATACAGGTATTGAAAGGCTTCCTCCAGCTGTACTCGGTTCATGTGGCCTTGTGTGTTTGGGTGTGTGTTCATGTTTCTCTGTGTTTGGAAAGTTTTTGCATATTATTTGTGTATCAGTTCATGCGAGCCTGTTATTTGTTTCGGCATACTTACCATGCTAATGCGGGACAAGTATTTGAGCAGAGAGAGGGATTTTTATAGAATAACAAGCAAGGAAAGTGTTTGAGTAGATGTGCCAGGAACTTGAGGAACTATTAAAATGCAAATTCCTATTGTTGTTGCTTGTAACAAACATTCCTAGATTTAAGCCTTAATGTAGCCCACGGAAGATTTCCTAATTTGTAGCGTCTGCACTGTTTGGGCTACAAACTAATCTCCCCGTTCCCGTTGTGGAAAATGGGAGATTCTCACAAACACAAAGGTGTTCTCTGTTTTGCTCTATGACCCCCACAAGTGTCACAGGACTGGTCTGAAGGTAACATGTACCGGTAAAAAAAATAAATTGAAGTACGGTATGAAGGTAGTTTTGTGCCTACCCCAAAATAATATATATACAGTACCAGTCAAAAGCTTGGACACAACTACACATTCCAGGCTTTTTCTTTATTTTTTTAACCATTTTCTACATTGTGGAATAATAGCGAAGACATCAAAACTATGACATAACACATATGGAATCATGTAGTAACTGAAAAAGTGTTAAACAAATCAAAATATATTTGAGATTCTTCAAAGTAGCCACCCTTTGCCTTTGACAGCTTTGCACACGCTTGGCATTCTCTCAACCAGCTGAAAACATCGCTGAAGAAGAGAAACGTCAAACCCACAGAACTGGAGGAATCTGCTGCTGACCGTCCCACCTGGTGGCAGCTCTGCCAGAGTGGTGTACAGAGGTGGGAGGACGAGAGGAACACAACGAGACAGCAAGAAAAGCTTGAGTCACACAACCATGCCGGGTTCCACCAACAGACTACACATGCCCCACCTGCAATACAGTTTGTGGATCTCGGATTGGACTCTACAGCCACCAAATAATTCACTGTTAACTCAGAAGTAGAAGTCATCATCGGATACGATGGACTACCATAAGCAAGTGTGTGTGTGTGTGTGTGTGTGTGTGTCTGTCACCAGATCTCTCCCTTTATTTAACATTTATGGGAGATTCTGGAGTGGTGCCTGAGACAATGTTTTCCACCACCATCAACAAAACACCAAATGATGGAATTTATTGTGGAAGAATTGTATCACATGCCTCCAATAGAGTTCCAGACACTTGTAGAACCTATGCCAAGGAGCATTGAAGATGTTCTGGTTCATGGTGGCCCATCGCCCTATTAAGACACTTTATGTTGGTGTTTCCTTTATTTTGGCAATTACCTGTATGTAATACAAACATTTAAATACAAATAGATCTATCTGTATGCGCTATGCCTATCACCAAATTTAGATACATGCATATTTAGAAGACCGTTATGCAGTGTGATGCAAAGCAAGCACTGTGCACACCCAAACGCTGTTAAGGAAGTGTTGGTTCATGGGGCTGTGTCGTAGCTCAGGGTGCCTGCGAGGATCAGCTCTGTTGCCTTTGATCTCTCCGGCTCTGGCAAATGGGTTTTCTGAAGCACTCCGAGGAAATGTTAGCCAGTCCGTTTTGAGTGCAGTGTCGTAGTGCAGTGGCATTAGGGGATCCTCAGAGAGATGCAGTGTGCACCTGCAGACGGTTCATCCTTCCTCTCCGTTGTTAATGCACCTCTGTTTAGCAAGTCGATCTGCAGTAATCACTTTTGTTGTCCTGGTCTTTCATCTCGGTATCTAGTGTCTTTCCGTGTCTCTTTCAGTTTCAGCTGAGCGTAGTCATACAATGGTGAAAAATACTACCCATGTGAGGATAAAACAAATGTATAGCCTAGATTGCTCTAAATGTCAATAAGCATTTAAGATACTATGGTGTACTGCCTGTTATGCTTTACTGCAGTGGTGTAAAGTACTTAAGTAAAAATATTTAAAGTGCTACTTTAGTTTTTTGGGGTGTCTGTACTTTATTATTTATATTTTGGACTACTTTTACTTCACTACATTCCGAAAGAAATGCATGTACTTTTTACTCCATACATTTTCCCTGACAACCAAATTACTTGTTACATTTTCAATGCTTAGCAGGACAGAAAATGGTCCAATTCACACATTTGTCAAGAGAACATCCCTGGTCATCCCTAATGCCTCTGATCTGGTGGACTCACTAAACACATGCTTTGTTTTGTAAACAATATGTTGGAGTGTGCCCCTGGATATCCATACAAAACAGGAACATTGTGCTGTCTGGTTTGCTTAATAAAATTATTATTTTTTTTATTCATACTTTCACTTTTACTTTTGACACTTAAGTATATTTTAGCAATTACATTAACTTTTGATACTTAAGTATATTTAAAACCAAATACTTTTAGACTTCTACTCAAGTAGTATTTTACTGGGTGACTTTCACTTTAATTTGAGTCATTTTCTATTAAGGTATCTTTTTATTTATTTGTACCCCTTTTTTTTTGTGGTATCCAATTGTCTCATCGCTGCAACTCCCGTACGGACTCGGGAGAGGCGAAGGTCGAGAGCCGAGCGTCCTCCAAAACACAACCCAACTGGCTCTGCTTCTTGACACAATGCCCACTTAACCCGGAAGCCAGCCACACCAATGTGTCGGAGGAAACACTGGCGACCATGTCAGCGTGCACTGCACCCGGCCCGCCACAGGAGTTGCACTGCACCCTGCCGGCCAAACCCTCCCCTAACCCGGACGACGCTGAGCCAATTGTGCGCCACCCCCATGGGTCTCCCTGTTGCGGCCAGCTGCCGACAGTTCCTGGACTCGAACCCAGGATCTCTAGTGGCACAGCTAGCAGTGCGATGCAGTGCCTTAGACCGCTGCGCCACTCGGAAGGACAGGAAGGATACTCAAGTATGACAATTGGTTACTTTTTCCAAAACTGCTCTACTGCAGTTGGCAGGTACTTATTTCATGTTGCCAATACAGAGGTAACATATTTCCTCCAATCATGAAGTCATTGTCGCCGTGTAATTGTATTTGTGCTACTTGTTTGCTGGAGGAAGGATGCTGGGTTTCAAATAGAATTAGGCCATTTTTCGCTGCTAATGAGTGATTTAATGATGTAGTGTTTTGGACTCTGGCCAACCACGGCCATATGGAGACGACGTCTCACTCAGGCTCCTCACTAATGTCTGCGAGCCAAATGAACACCATTGTTGGCCGTGTGCTGGTTGAGTGGAGATGACGAGCAGGAATGAATCACACAGTCATCTTCAGCAGGCCAGCTCTCTCGGTCCTCCTCACTCCATCTCTACCGCTCTCTTTCACTCTTTTGTCATTGTCTTCATGTTTCCTCTCCCTCTCTGCTTCTATTCCTTCTCCCCTCTCACTCCTCCCACTCTATCCCTCTTGTTTTCCTGTCCTTCACTCCCTCAGTGTTATTCTCTTTGCAGCCTCTCTTCCTCAGTTCATACTCCCCTCTCGTTCTCTCTCTCTCTCTCGCCTTTTCTTGATCTCTCTCTCTCTGTAGTTGTGGCCAGGTGAGATGTCACTGGGTCTTGGCTGTGGTGTGGTGGGTCCCAGGGCCACCCCCCCCCCCCCCCCCTCTCTCTCTCTCTCTCTCTCTCTCTCTCTCTCTCTCTCTCTACCTGTCCTTTTATCTAGAAAACAGAATGTCCAAGCTACCTTCATCCTTCATCCATCCATCCTGGTTATCCAATCCAGGCCTGCTGCCCCTGTGGCGTAGGGGACGGGAAGAGACAGAATGAGAATAAATGATCTGAATTAGAGGCATTTGTTATCAGAATATTACACCGTAAACATACTCCCCTCGCTCCTTCTCTCATTTTGCTCCTGCAAACCTGTATTAAATACACGCTGAGATATCAAAGGGGACATCAGTTGGTAATTCTCGTCTTCGGTTGCAAGACAGGTTTCAGTAATAGAACAGGCTATTGAAATCAGTCCTATAGTATGCCCATTTGCCATACAAGGTTGGCCTAGCTTACAACTAGAATAACATTTGAATGGATAGATACCAAACAAGGCATTTACAAAACTCTTCCATCAAAGCTGAACGATATGAAAAAGGCTCACCAAGGCTCACTTTTTTTCTCCAAGCCATTCTCCAGAAATGGAGTGAGAGTAAATGACTATTGATTGGCCAGTTGGAGAGCTGGGGTCTGTGGCCTGCTAACTGCTAGCCTGGTGCGTGGCTATTATTAGCGTCAGTCAGTATGTCGTCCACAGCGAAGGTAAGTGGCTGTGCCTGACAAATGCTGTTTGCCAGGCTGGTCCATTATCTCTTGGGAGCAGGCAGACTGCTGGGCCTCAGTGCTAATATATGCAAGGAGATGGTTATCAGTTCAAATTAAGAGGAGCACTGAGAGAGACCAGAGGAGGTAATTGTTTTTGACAATCCATGGCCCACTGCGATGAACCCTCCAGAGAGGAAATGGATGCAATGCTCCCTTCAGGGGATTGGGGGGATCTGGTTAGAGACTCTTCTCCTTGCATTCTGATTGGTTGGCTGTAAAGGGGTTATATGTGAAATGCAGCCCCCTCTTGGAATCTAAGTGAATTGCAACAGGATTTACCCTGAATTCAAACATCTCTTCCCCCTCCTGGCTGTATTTCCCCATCCCTTCTACCCATCCCCTCCTTAAATTTTGTTTGTGCTTTTTACTTTTGGCTTTGTAAATATTTTTGGTCATTGAAAATATTTATCACAGGGATTTAAATGGTACCTTGATTCCCTACACTAATATATTGTTTGTTTGGTCAGAGACTGAAATTAAGCGAACATTGTAATGTAATTGCAGAGCGAAATGTACCACGCCTTTGAGTGACGCTGATGGAAGAGAGAAAAGGTGCACCTTTCCCATTTTACAACAGAAAGACCGTATTTTGTTGTTAAATAGGAAGGCTGCATTATTAGAGGGTGATTTTGTATAGGCCCAACGTAATTTAGTTGTGAAAAGATATTGTGAAACACTATCATTGCACTATTACTGCAGATACAGTGCCTTCAGAAAGTATTCATACCCCTTTACTTATTCCACGTTTTGTTGTTACCGCCTAAATTCAAAATGGATTAAAAAAAATCTGCACAATACCCTAAAATGACGAAGTGAAAACATATTGTTTGACATTTTTGCAAATCTATTAATAATGAAATACAGAAATATCTAATTTACATAAGTATTCACACCCTTTCACAGCGATTACAGCTGTGAGTCTTTCTGGGTAAGTCTCTTAAGAGTTTTCAACACCTGGATTGTGAAAAATGTTCCCATTTATTATTTTCAAAATTCTTCAAGCTCTGTCAAATTGGTTGTTGATCATTGTTAGACAACCATTTTCAAGCCATGCCATATATTTTCAAGTAGATTTTAAGTCACTAACTTGGCCACTCAGGGAACATTCACGGTCTTCTTGGTAAGCAACTCCAGTGTAGATTTGGCCTTGTGTTTTAGGTTATTGTCCTGCTGAAAGGTGAATTCATCTCCCAGTGTCTGGTGGAAAGCAGACTGAACCAGGTTAAACTCTAGGATTTTGCCTGTGCATTGCTCCATTCGGTTTATTTTTGTATCCTGAAAAACTCCCCAGTCCTTAACAATTACAAACATACCCATAACATGATGCAGCCACCACTTTGCTTGAAAATATGGATAGTGGTTCTCAGTAATGGGTTGTAATTGGATTTGCCTCAAACATAACACTTTGTATTCAACACGAATAGTTAATTGTTTTGCCATGTTTTTTTGCAGTATTACTTTAGTGCCTTGTTGCAAACAGGATGCATGTTTTGGAATATTTGTATTCTGTACAGGCTTCCTTATTTTCACTCTGTCAGTTAGGGTAGTATTGAGTAATAACTGCAAACATCTCAGTTTTCACAGCCATTTAAACTATGCAACTGTTTTAAAGTTACCATTGGCCTCACAGTAAAATCCCTGAGTGGTTTCCTTTCTCTCTGGCAACTGAGTTAGAAAGGACGCCTGTATCTTTGTAGGGACTGGGTGTATTGATACACCATCCAAAGTGTAACGAATAACTTTATTCTTACCCATCTACCAATAGGTTCCCTGCTTTGCGCGGCATTGGAATACCTCCCTGGTCTTTGGTTGAACCTGTTTTTGAAATTCGCTGCTTGATTGAGGGACCTTACAATTATCTGTATGTGTGGGGGTACAGAGATGAGGTAGTCATTCAAAAATCATGTTAAACACTATAATTGTGACTCACCACCTGGATTCGGTCTTATGTAGAAACATTGGAATTTATTTTATTTTTTTAATACATTGGATAAAAGTAGAGACTCAGAGCTACAAAATGGTATATCATACACTGCATTTTAGGAAACAATGGGAAAGTAATTCTGCTTTGAAAGTTGATCAACTTGTAAACTCACTTTTGATAAAACCGTCTTTCAATGCTTTGGTACTACTATTGAAGAGCCCTTCTTTGTCTACACCCATTCAGCATTGTTCACACCCCTTTAAGCCTTAGCCCCACTCTTTAAGGGTTGATCCATCCGTTCTGTACTAACTTGCCAGCTACTTCCAGACATCTAAGAGAGGGAGAGAAAAGCTCACTGAACATTTATTTTTTTATTTTTATTTTTTTTAACCAGGTAGGCTAGTTGAGAACAAGTTCTCATTTACAACTGCGTCCTGGCCAAGATAAAGCAAAGCAGTGTGACACAAACAACAACACAGAGTTACACATGGAATAAATAAACACACAGTCAATAACACAATATAAAAAGTCTATATACAGTGTGTGCAAATGAGGTAAGGCAATAAATAGGCCATAGTGGTGAAGTAATTACAAAATAGCAATTAAACACTGGAGTGGTAGATGTGCAGAAGAACAGTGTGCAAGTAGAGATACTGGGGTGCAAAGGAGCAAAATACATAAAATAACAGTATGGGGATGAGGTAGTTGGATGGGCTATTTACAGATGGGCTATGTACAGGTGCAGTGATCTGTGAGCTGTTCTGACAGCTGGTGCTTAAAGTTAGTGAGGGAGATATGGGTCTCCAGCTTCAGTGATTTTTGCAGTTCGTTCCAGTCATTGGCAGCAGAGAACTGGAAGTAAAGGCGGCCAACGGAGGAATTGGCTTTGAGGGTGACCAGTGAAATATACCTGCTGGAGCGCGTGCTGCTTTGGTGACCAGTGAGCTGAGATAAGGCGGGCTTTACCTAGCAAAGACATATATGACCTGGAGCCAGTGGGTTTGGCAACGAATATGAAGCGAGGGCCAGCCAACGAGAGCATACAGGTTTCAGTGGTGGGTAGTATATGGGGCTTTGGTGACAAAACGGATAGCACTGTGATACACTGCATCCAATTTGTTGAGTAGAGTGTTGGAGGCTATTTTGTAAATGACATCGCCAAAGTCAAGGATTGGTAGGATAGTCAGTTTTACGAAGGTATGTTTGGCAGCATGAGTGAAGAATGCTTTGTTGTGAAATAGGAAGCTGATTCTAGATTTAATTTTGGATTGGATATGCTTAATGTGAGTCTGGAAGGAGAGTTTACAGTCTAACCAGATACCTAGGTATTTGTAGATGTTCACATATTCTAAGTCAGAATTGTCCAGAGTAGTGATGTTGGAAGGCGGGCAGGTGTGGGCAGCAATCGGTTGGAGAGCATGCATTTAGTTTTACTTGCATTTAAGAGCAGTTGAAGGCCACAGAAGGAGTGTTGTATGGCATTGAAGCTCATCTGGATGTTTGTTCACAGTGTCCAAAGAAGGGCCAGAAGTATACAGAATGGTGTTGTCTGCGAAGCTGTGGATCAGAGACTCACCAGCAGCAAGAGCCACATCATTGATGTATACAGAGAAAAGAGTCGGCCCGAGTATTGAACCCTGTGTCACCCCCATAGACTGCCAGAGGTCCAGACAACAGGCCCTCCGATTTGACAGACTGAACTCTGTCTGAGAAGTAGTTGGTGTACCAGGTGAGGAAGTCATTTGAGAAACCAAGGCTGTTGAGTCTGCCCATAAGAATGTGGTGATTGACAGAGTCAAACTCCTTGTCCAGGTCGATGAATACAGCTGCACAGTATTGTCTCTTATCGATGGCGGTTATGATATCGTTTAGAACCTTGAGCGTGGCTGAGGTGCACCCATGACCAGCTTGGAAACCAGATTGCATAGTGGAGAAGGTACGGTGGGATTCGAAATGGTCGGTGATCTGTTTTGTTACCTTGGCTTTCAAAGACCTTAGAAAGGCAGGGTAGGGTAGATATAGGTCTGTAGCAGTTTGGGTCTAGAGTGTCTCCCCCTTTGAAGAGGTTGGAAAGCTTCCGAGATCTCAGACGATACAAAAAAAAAAAAAAGAGGTTGAACAGGCTAATAATAGGGGTTGCATCAATTTAGGGCGGATCATTTTAGAAAGAGAGGGTCCAGATTGTCCAGCCCAGCTGATTTGTAGGGGTCCAGATTTGGCAACTGATGTTCTGAAAGAGCTATCTGGATTTGAGTGAAGGAGAAATGGGGGAGGCTTGGGCAAGTTGCTGTGGGGGGTGCAGGGCTGTAGACCGGGGTAGGTGTAGCCAGGTGGAAAGCATGGCCAGCGTAGAAAAATTCTTATTGAAATTCTCAATTATCGTGGATTTATTGGTGGTGACAGTGTTTCCTAGCCTCAGTGCAGTGGGCAGCTGGGTGATGGTGCTCTTATTCTCCATGGACTTTACAGTGTCCCAGAACTTTTTGGAGTTTGTGCTACAGCATGCAATTTTCTGTTTGAAAAAGCTAGCCTTTGCTTTCCTAACTGCATGTGTATATTGCTTTCTAACTTCCCTGAAAAGTTCCATATCATGGGGGCTATTCGATGCTAATGCAGTACGCCACAGGATGTTTTTGTGCTGGTCAAGGGCAGTCAGGTCTGGAGTGAACCAAGGGCTATATCTGTGAACCAAGGGTAGTTTCCTGAATCTGGTCACAATTGCACACAGAGTGAGTCCTTGCAACTTATTATGTGACTTGTTAAATAAATGTTCATTCCTGAACTTATTTAGGCTTGGCATAGCAAACGGCTTGAATACTTATTGACTCAAGACATTTCATCTTTTAATACAAACATTTGACAAATTTGACATTTTGACATTATGTGGTACTGTGTGTTGGCCAGTAATAAAACATCTAAATGTAATACATTTAAAATTCAGGCTGTAACACAACAAAATGTGGAAAAAGTCCAGGGGTGTGAATACTTTCTGAAGGCACTGTATATTATGGACATTTTAATGTAAAAATCCTAAATAAGGATCTCCTTTTAAGGATCATGCTAGCTGGACTGAGGATAGTAGTGTTTTATCTGATACAGAAACACTTACATGTCTGGGGAATAACATCTCCCATTTTGATCGTTCAGGAGCATAATATTGTAAATTGGGCGTTCATTTTGACAATTGGATTGTTAGACTCCAATTTGTGTCTGAAATTATAATATTTGGAGTCTTCTCTGCTTGGACAGAGATGTTTGTTATAAAGGAATTCTGTGTTTTGTACAGAGCTACTGCCTCACTCTCTGAAAATGAATGTCTGATTTAACAATTCATGAGGAACAAAACTGAAAATTACCTATAATTTCACAGACATGTTTATGCATTAGTCAGAGCTAGTGGAGCAGATCAATGCCATGTCTGCCCTGTGAATATATCTCCATTTTAAATACCCACTGGAATGTTTCTGTGGGTGGTAACCACTGCAGTTTGAATGCTACGGTGCACATAATTGTTGTTGGAAAAATGTTTATATATATGTATGTATGTATGTATGTATATGTGTGTGTGTGTGTGTGTGTGTATCTCTCCACAGTTCAGCATAATATTGACACTAATGTATATTTATTAACTTTGAAGGTTAGGTTATAATGACCAAATTGTTGATCTGCAGTACTGTCTGGATGAATCAAGGCTTCAAGGATTTAAAACATTAACACTGAAAGCTTGTTTCTACTTATTACACACATTATCACAATCACTCAAAATGTTTTGTTTCTAGTTTGACATAACTATCTTCATGATATTCCAAACGTCCTCTGTTAGGACAACCTTTTGATGTGAACAGATCTATGTTGGGTATCTCTGAGTTGTGTTTCCCAGTGTGTGCGGACAGCAGCATACAGCTTCTTGTGCCCCTGCCAGACCTGTCTGGCCTCATAATGGACGAGAGAACTGATCACAGATTTGACTGCAGGAGCACAACCCCCCTGAGACTGACAGTCAGAGATCACTATGCGTTCATGTGCATGTGGGAGGATACTTATACACACAAGTTATGTACACACATGCACATACACACACACATATGCATGTGTAGCATGCACATTGCCAACACACTGTCACAGTAGTGCAGATATCTGGTGGATAGGCTTGAGTAGATCTGAGTCCTCCTGGGCCCTAAGGGAAATGGGTTTACTAATTGTTGGCTTTTACTGGCCATTTTACGCTCTGTCAGACTGTATTTATAGCGGAGGGGGGGGGGGGTTGGAGACAGTCTAAGCCAATGTCAGAGCTGCAGCCTTGGAATTACAAAAGAGAGAGAGAAAGAGGGGGACAGAACAAAGAGAAAGGAGAGGGAGTGGGAGAGATGCTGTTGTTGCTGATGATATACATGACTTTAACCCACTCTGACCACCTCTGCTGCTTATGTTAGAGTGTAGAGCTGAGGTGATTCATCCAAAGGGCAGCAGTAAGTGGAACTATGGAACTATAATATAAAATGTGTCCCCAAAAGCAGTCTTTCTGCTAGGACAGTATATTATGTTGACTGTATTGTATGCATCTCAGAATGCAGTCATTAGAGTCTGCTGGCGGATTGTTCTCTGCTCTCCATGCCAGAAAAACAGACCCGGCTTTTTCCTGGAAATGTTTGTTAAAGCTGCTTTTAACGGTTGGGCTTGGGACAATCTGCTCAAACTGAACATGACAGCAAAAGTTAGGTATCCAGAGATGACATTAAGAGTGTGTGTATGTTTTAAGGTTGAGAACAGGGAGGCCTTCAGTTGTTTTGGAGGCAGTGTTTATTTCAGAAAACTGTTTACTGCACTGACTGGTTTTCATTGTATTACACAATCATGTGATTTATACAGTGTTTACCTGTTGAGTCATCTAATATAGATACTGATAAGATTTCCATCGATTTGGAAACTACCGCCCTTTAATGGCTTTGCGACAGAATGATTGGTCAATCCAGTTACACTGTACTCTTCTCTGCTCTCTTCATGTTTTGAAGTTTTATTTTTCAAATGGTGACTGAATTCAGTGGAAATAGGACTTGATGATGATGCTTCGCAATTTATTTGTCGCTGCGTTTTATAATGAACACGAGTTTCTTTCCAAAACACTATATATCGTTTTTCAGAAATGTTGGTAAATGAGCTTTTTAAATGAGCTTTTATTGTTACAATAGAGATTAGTAAGTGAAAAAACTATCTAATCTTAAAATTCAAAAGCCACTCGCACATCTGAGCTATCTTTGTTGCAGGTGCGTGGTAACAATTGAATAACATGAGAAAAAATGATAAACCGGCAACCTTCGTCACAGTGTTTTTAATTTGCACCCTTATGTAGACATTGCTCCACCCACATCCGTTCAATGCATCAAATGGGGTGGGAGTCGAGGGAAAATGAACATGTTACCGACTATAACTATGTGCATTTTGTAAGTATTCAAATAAAGTGTGTACAAAAAAACGTTTTAAAAACATCTGTAAAACCATAATGAGGACATCGGCCTATCAAGTAAGTTTTCATAATTCATTGGGTACAGAGCAATAAAAAACATCAGAGTATCATGACACAAGGCGAGACCCAAATGCAGACACAGGAAGCAGATGGTTGGAGTTTAAGATGTTTAATAAATCCAAAGGGAATAGGCAAGAGAATGGTCGTGGACAGGCAGATATAACCAGATCAGAGTCCAGGAGGTACAGAGTGGCGGACAGGCTCGAGGTCAGAATGGTCAGGCAGGCAGGAACAAAGTCAAGAAACAGGCAAGGGTCAAAACCAGGAGGACTAGAAAAAGCAAAGCAGGAAAACGGGAAAAACTGCTGGTAGGCTTGGACATACAAGACGAATTGGCACAGAGAGACCGGAAACACAGGGATAAATACACTGGCCCAGAGAGACAGGAAACACAGGGATAAATACACTGGCCCAGAGAGACAGGGATAAATACACTGGCCCAGAGAGACAGGAAACACAGGGATAAATACACTGGGGAAAACAAGTGACACCTGGAGGGGGTGGAGACATTAACGAGGACAGGTGAAACAGATCAGGGTGGGAGAAGTAGGCTGAAGTGGTGACCTTAGTTCATGTTCACATTTACAACATCACATGCACGGGCATTTTATCATTAAGACCTTTGGGGAATAATGTCTGGAGGGTGAAAATCCCAAAACATTATATTTTGCTCAGAGTATTATTTATATCCCCTCCCCTGTCTGATATCTTGACTTTCCCTGTGCCACAAAATCTAAAAGGTAAAAATATCATGTTTTTGGTCATTAATACTGCGACTGAATAATCCCTGTTGTTTCTCGTGATTTGAACTTTTATGTTCCCTAATTCTCTGTTTGAGAGGACGAGAGGTTTTGCCTACATAACACAGCCCACATGGACATTTAATCATGTAGATAACATGGGTGGAGGAGTGGGCAATAATGAATTCAGTGGAAATAGGATCTGATGATGAAGATGATATAGTGTATATCTTTCCAAAAAAACTATATATTGTTTTTCAGGATCGTTGGTTAAATGAGCTTTTATTATTATTAGCGAGATGACTGTGTTTTTTTCACAATCTAATCTTGGAATGGGGTTGTACAATGACAGACATGTATCCCGTGATGGTTTAATTTCGTAGAGACAAATAATCCTTTTTTTTTGCCAAACAATATAGTGTATGTATGCCTCACCCTCAGAGAAATACATGTAAGTAGTACTGCTAGGTTTAACGCAGTTAAATGTAACACATTTATAAAGAACTGTACAAATGATACATTTGTGACATCAATAAATAAATACATAAACAAATCAATACAGTAACATTAGATCTGTATGTAAAGCATTTACATTTGACATTTTAGCAATTTAGCAGATGCTCTCATCCAGAGCGACTCACCGCATTAGTTACATCTTATAAAAGCCTGTCATGTCTAATAATCCAAATCAGCAGCTACAATTCACACTCAATCAGCTTTGAAAAGGCACGTTCCTTTGTCTATAATTGAAAATGCACCATTGAAACAGTTTAATGTACAGTGTAGTGCCAATATTTAACCTTCATGCCTTACCCAATCTCTTTATTGGCACCTATTCTATTCCTTTCTTTTGAAAGTGCGATGTAGTGCCAGAGAGAGTCTTTAGCATAATTTCTCCATTGGAGACGGGGCTGGACGATGTATCAAATTAATTAGAATTGATGTTTTCGTGTGATATTCCAAATGCCCGAATCACAAGAATGAAGGTGTTTAGATTTTTTTGTTTTTCTGTTAGCGTTAATGTCCGCTTGTTCTCATGTTGTCTTTTTGGGATCGTCTCCTTCGCTACTTCTGTGTTGTATCCACCTTCCCATTTACACATGTATACTGTACCAAGCCCCTCCCCTTGCCACTCACAACAACAAAGATGAGATATCACTTCTTCCACTCTGACAAGCGGTTTCAAGTAGCTATTTGAGTTTTGGTCCAACAGAATCGGTCACATGGACACCAAAACACACGGAGACATTATTTTACTGTAATAGGCGAGAACTTCACTTTTCTGACAAAAGCCTTTTTATTTCTCAACTTCTCAAATTGTGTCAATGAACATCGGTTCTGTAAAATGAGTGCTCAGTTTGTCGCTCACGCTATGCTAGCTGCATTTTTAGCAAAAGACTGTTAGACTAGCTGTCTAGTCTGTGTTTTTATAAATGTACAGTACGCATAAATCACAATTATATAAGGAATTGGCAACTGGTTGTCATTCTGAGAAATAAAGTAGTTCACTTGATTTTAACATCTGAACAAAGTGGACAGGCTAGCATGCTGCTCAAACAGTTGGAGATGGACAGAAGTGTGTGTGTGTGTGTGTGTGTGTGTGTGTGCATAACAATCATCGGGTCTACCTTGTTAGCTAGCAAATAGATCCAAGTTGGCTAAACTTGAAATATAAAGATTAGCTGGCTACTCAATAGCACGTGGGTTTGTGCTTGAGAGATTGTTTATGCGACTTGTGTTAACTTTCTATAATGCCTTCTGCAAGCAGTTACTCATTATTAGGGAATGTACATAATGCATGGTTCTGATTAAATTTGTAACAGAAAGGGCATTTTCATAGACAGACTTAAACCATATCAGTGATTATTGCCTAAAGAAATCTAGTTAAATCTAGTTTAATTATTAGTGGCTTGTGGTTGTGGAAGCCTTATTCAGGTATTATTTCACAAGCCCTGAATGTATTAGAGTATTGCTGACTGTTTGACACATTTTGTTTTGAGATTTATTTTACAATATAGCTATATATTGTGAATTGGCCATAAGTTTGAAAAATATTGAGATATGATTTTTAGGCCATATCGCCCAGCCCTAATTTGAGATGCAGATCACGTCTGCATGGTTTCGATGCTGCGAGATCTGACCCGGATGGCTCTCATTTCATCTATTTGTTCAGCTTCCCATCATTCCTCTCTCTCTCCTGGGCCTATCACAACCATTTATTTAATGGCTGTTCCTGTCCATGCATGTCGGTGTCATTAACAGACACATTTTCCATTCAAAGGGAGAGAGACGAAAAGTGAGGAGCTTGTACCTGCTAACGGACCAATTTCATCCCTGGAAGGCTGAGAGTGACGAGAGCTTAGCAGCTAGCAGAGATGTACTCAAGCGGAGCAACTGCCCATGTGTGTCTACATAGAATAACTACAGAAATATTTGACCTTATGTAGACATCCCTGTCAGAGAGGAGTAAGGGATGATGACACTGAGACACTTTTCATCCTTCTTGTTGAACCAGACTAGACAGCATATAGACTTGCTCTTTCAGGATAAATTATGCTCTACACTGAAAATGGCCAGTGTAATTGACTAACTAATGTGTATTGTACATTTGGACAACCATGGCAAGCATTCTCTCAACCTTGACCAACACCTAGCCCTGCTACTCTAATTTGTCAATGGAGAGAAGTTGATTGGTGACTGAAGTTCACCCATGACCATTGCATGGCCTGCCTGAGTTAGACTGTAACCGTCCTCCTGCTTCTCTTTGAGTTTGAGGCCTAAAGGGACAAACTTAGAAGGTCAGAAAATGTGAAGTGCACACAGGCAGAAAAATGAAAAGAGAATGAGACGTAGCACAATGATCACCTGCTCTGACCTGCCTTTAGCCTCACCGATGGAGGGAGAATAGGTTACAGTTTAAGTGGCTGTCATGTTAATGTCTGCTCTCTCAATCTTTGGTATAGTTTGATAGTCTGTTCAATGGGTCGGATGTGACATACTGTATGAATTAATCAATGGTGCATTTTGGTTAAACAGTCCAAATCCAAAGTAGAACAATAGTTCTGTACATTTATGTGTCACTAGTTGAAGTGACCCTGTCTATGGATTGTCCAATGTTTTACTTGCAATCTGCAAATACATTGATGATTAGTGATGCATTGGAGTCATAGTGGACTAATCACCTATTTTCTCTTTAGTCTGAAGATTCAGCCTTTTATCGTTTGGTCCAATGGTGTATTGGGCTTTGTGTGACATTAACACATTTAATTGGATGAATATGTGATTCTAAATGTTAAACAATGAAGTGTTAGGGATTTTAATTGGTCCATCTGACCATTTTTTCTCAAGGTGCAACAGCACTGTCTCAGGGTAGCATCTGCTGCATAAAGTACAAGTGATAATTGGTGTGAAGCTAAGTGTTGTGACCCAACATTAACCAAGGTTTATACAGTGTAATTACATATATACATATTTTTCTGTCAATAATTATATAGTACCAGTCAAAAGTTTGGACACATCTACTCATTCCAGGGTTTTTCTTTATTTTGACCATTTTCTACTTTGTAGAATAAAAGTGAAGACATCAAAACGATGAAATAACACATATGGAATCATGCAGTAACCAATGAAGTGTTAAACAAATCAAAATATATTTTATATTTGAGATTCTTCAAAGTAGACGCCCTTTTGCCTTGATGGCAGCTTGTACCACGTTTGTAAAATGTATATGTAAAAAGTATGTACAGTTGAAGTCGGAGGTTTACATACACTTAGGTTGGAGTCATTAAAACTTGCTTTTCTAATTGGCATCAGGTCCGGCTTAGAACAGAAACTATACAGGAACCTCTTTATTGACATCATTTGAGTCAATTGGTGATGTACTTGTGGATGCATTTCAAGGCCTACCTTCAAACTCAGTGCCTATTTGCTTGACATCATGGGAAAATCAAAAGAAATCAGACAAGACCTCAGAAAACAAATTGTAGACCTCCATAAGTCTGGTTCAACCTTGGGAGCAATTTCCAAATGCCGGGAAGGTTACCACACTCATCTGTACCAACAATAGTACGCAGGTATAAACACCATGGAACCACGCAGCCGTCATACCACTCAGGAAGGAGACGCGTTCTGTCTCCTAGAGATGAACGTACTTTGGTGCAAAAAGTGCAAATCAATCCCAGAACAACAGCAAAGGACCTTGTGAAGATGCTGGAGGAAACAGGTACAAAAGTATCTATATCCACAGTAAAACGAGTCCTATATCGACATAACCTGAAAGGCCGCTCTGCAAGGAAGAACCCACTGCTCCAAAACCACGATTAAAAAAAGTCAGACTACGGTTTGCAACTGCACATGGGGACAAAGATCGTACTTTTTGTAGAAATGTCCTCTGGTCTGATGAAACAAAAAGAGAACTGTTTGACCATAATGACCATCGTTATGTTTGGAGGATATAGGGGGAGGCTTGCAAGCCGAAGATCACCATTCCAACCGTGAAGCACGGGGGTGGCAGCATCATGTTGGGGGGGTGCTTTGCTGCAGGAGGGACTGGTGCAACAAAATAGATGTCATCATGAGGAATTTTAAATTATGTGGATATATTGAAGCAACATCTCAAGACATCAGTCAGGAAGTTAAAGCTAGGTTGCAAATGGGTCTTCCAAATGGACTGACCCTAGCATACTTCCAAAGTTGTGGCAAAATGGCATAAACAAATCAAGGTATTGGAGTGGACATCACAAAGCCCTGACCTCAATCCTATAGAAAATGTATGGGCAGAACTGAAGCAGCATGTGCGAGCAAGGAGGCCAAAGTGGTGAACCTAACTGACCTAAGACAAATAATTTTTACTAGGATTAAATGTCAGGAATTGTGAAAAACTGAGTTTAAATGTATTTGGCTAAAGTGTATGTAAACTTCCGACTTCAACTGTATATGTAACAGAAAAGCTCAAATGCGTTCCTTCTGAATGTGTTTGAGCCAATCAGTTGTGTTGTGACATCACTGTCTGTGATTTATTTAAAATTCATGGCACACTTAACCAGCCATCACAGCACACTTAACCGGCCATCACAGCATTCTGAAGTGATACGCCATCCCATATGGTTTGCGCTTAGTGGGACTATCATTTGTTTTTCAACAGGACAATGACCCAACACTCCTCCAGGCTGTGTACGGGCTATTTGACCAAGAAAGAGAGTGATGGAGTGCTGCATCAGATGACCTGGCCTCCACAATCACCCGACCTCAACCCAATTGAGATGGTTTGGGATGAGTTGGAGTGAAGGAAAAGCAGCCAACAAGTGCTCAGCATATGTGGGAACTCCTTCAAGACTGTTGGAAAAGCATTCCTCATGAAGCTGCTTGAGAGAATGCCAAGAGTGTGCAAAGCTGTCATCGAGTCAAAGGGTGGCTACTTTGAAGAATTGAAAATCGATTTTTGACCGGTACTGCATGTCTCTTTCCTCGTTTTCACATGGAGAGAGAGAGAGCTCGCCGCCTGCCTCAGGCTTTAATGTTCGTTTACCTCTGTCTTCCCTGTCTAAATTAAAATCAAAGACCAATCCTCAACCTCTCCTCCTGACCTGCAGGCTCTCCTCTCCACGGCTGGAATTAAGAGGAGGCCGGGAGAGGACAAGCAGACCCCCTGAAACCCCTCTGTCTCCTCTCCCCTTTTCTGCCTCAAGTCTCTCTCTCCCTCTGCCTGTCCACTCATGGATGAAATGAGGTAGCCCCCGCTGTGCAGACGGATAACTGTTCAAGTTAAACAGCCTGACAGACTCTAATATTCTGCCCAGTACCCAGGCTGGTGGAGGTCTAGGGGCTAGGGAGAGGCTGGGTGATAAGGAGAGGAGTTTCCTGAAGCCAGTGATATTTCTCTTGGCCTTTACCTCACACTGCATCTTAAAGCTGGAGAGCTGGGCATGGGGTAATGGGTCTGGTTAATTCAAAGCTATTCTCAGCAGGGCCTCTGTGCTGGTAGCTTTAAAAGGTTTCAACTGTGCTGGTTAATTGGGGATCTGTGACTGCCACTGTAGGATATGTACTCTGAGCTTATTACATGTGACCCCTGTGTTGTGAGTCCTAATGTACTGTTGGAATTATATTGGCTGTATATTAATGCTTTGGGTGGAGAGTATGACCTGGTGCCTCTGCTTCCCTTTCCAGGAGAGAACCATGTTCGCGTGTTAGTGCTGCTGACATGATCAATGGCACAGTCATCACCGCCTCGCTGGAGGGAGCACCACGACAATTCACTCTGATTGTTCTCAAATTGCCCGGCTGGGAGAATCACCACTTCTGCTCAACACTTTAAAGTGCTTCTGATTCCACCGGGACAAGCAGGCCTTGACTCTCACCGATTTTACATTTTTATGTGATCCCTTCTTGCTATATTTATTTTAGGTGGTAGAGAGTATAGTATACCATTTAGAATATCTATTCAGAAGCAGCCAATGGAAAAGAAAGATCTGGATCAGAACTAGCCAGGGTTCTGTTGTAATCCTATAGTGTGTGTGTGTGTGTGTGTGTGTGTGTGTGTGTGTGTGTGTGTGTGTGGATTCATCCATCTTAACCAGTGGGACTCCTGATGTTAGCATGCTGCTGCTGCTGATGTAGCTAACCCCATGCTGATAGACCCTGTGAGAAGGATCAGATGTAGTCTGTGGCCCCATCACACTGGGGCTCTGTGGAGTCTGAGCTAGCTGCAGTCTGGAAGTGGTGGAGACAGTTAAACGAGGAAATCTAGCCAAATACCCAACCAGTCTGTCTTATAGGGCTGGCATTAGGAGAGGACAAAAAAATAGGTATTTTATCCAAATGAGGAATTAAGACAGATGTGTCCTTTTTAGAACACTTCAGTCAGAGCAGGTGTTTACGCACAAATCAACATTGAGGTGACTTCAAATTATAGCTAGATTAAAGATGGGATTCATAGACGGGTCCATTGAAGAAAAAACCCTGTTCTGACCTCAAAAGGGATCACCTACCATGCAGATCACCTTCATATCAAAGATGAATACTTAACTTGACATAGTATCTCAACTGATCTTCTCTTGATGTTCATGTTCAACATCTCTACCTGCATCCCTTGCTTGCGGTTTCACCGTTGTTAAAAGAGTGGCAGCATTGTGGGAGGTTGAGTTCCGTGCGTTTTCAGACTGGTATCATTGTCTGTGATGAGGGTGTGCTGTATCGTCAGAGCTGCAACTTTGACAGGTCTGCCATTACCTGAGAGTGAAATCTCTGATATAGACAGCCATAATTACAACGGTGTCAGGTGGAGGAGGCACATTGCCTATAACATGCCCTAGCCTCGCGAAGCCGCCTGATCCTGCAAGCTTACATGAATGTTGCTGCACGGATGAACCAGTCTGGTATTTACGAGTCTAACCATGCCAACACCCTTAATTGAAAACACAAACAGATTGGCATGCTAGTTTAAATCAGTGCATATCTGCCTATGAAGATTTTATTGAAAAGGCAATATGCTTTGTTTATTTCTTCCTCAGCGCTGAGCTGACATTGATGTTGATTTGTTTGTGGATCTGAATGCATTATTTCATATTGGCTTCGATTATGCAGTATGCATCCATCTTATAAAAATGGGGGGGGAATTACTTGATATTCTTTTTCTGGTTTTCTGACAGTGACAACACCTATAGCACGTGTGCGTGTGTATGTTTCTGCCACTGTGTGCACTTCACCTTACACGTATGTGCATACAGTGGGGCAAAAAAGTATTTAGTCAGCCACCAATTGTGAAAGTTCCCCCACTTTAAAAAGATGAGATAGGCCTGTAATTTTCATCATAGGTACACTTCAACTATGACAGACAAAATGAGAAGAAAATAAATCCAGAAAATCACATTGTAGGATTTTTAATGAATTTATTTGCAAATTATGATGGAAAATAAGTATTTGGTCAATAACAAAAGTTTGTCAGTTTGTCAATACTTTGTCATTGCCAACAAAGGGTATATAACAAAGGTCAAACGTCAAAGGTTTTCACACACTGTTGCTGGTATTTTGGCCCATTCCTCCATGCAGATCTCCTCTAGAGCAGTGATGTTTTGGGGCTGTTGCTGGGCAACACAGACTTTCAACTCCCTCCAAAGATTTTCTATGGGGTTGAGATCTGGAGACTGGCTAGACCACTCCAGGACCTTGAAATGCTTCTTACGAAGCCACTCCTTCTTTGCCCGGGCGGTGTGTTTGGGATCATTGTCATGCTGAACGACCCAGCCACGTTTCATCTTCAATGCCCTTGCTGATGGAAGGAGGTTTTCACTCAAAATCTCACGATACATGGCCCCACTCATTCTTTCCTTTACACGGATCAGTCGTCCTGGTCCCTTTGCAGAAAAACAGCCCCAAAGCATGATGTTTCCACCCCCATGCTTCACAGTAGGTATGGTGTTCTTTGGTTGCAACTCAGCATTCTTTGTCCTCCAAACACGACGAGTTGAGTTTTTACCAAAAAGTTTTATTTTGGTTTCATCTGACCATATGACATTCTCCCAATCTTCTTCTGGATCATCTAAATGCTCTCTAGCAAACTTCAGACGGGCCTGGACATGTACTGGCTTAAGCAGGGGGAAACGTCTGGCACTGCAGGATTTGAGTCCCTGGCGGCGTAGTGTGTTACTGATGGTAGGCTTTGTTACTTTGGTTCCAGCTCTCTGCAGGTCATTCACTAGGTCCCCCCGTGTGGTTCCGGATTTTTGCTCACCGTTCTTGTGATCATTTTGACCCCACGGGGTGAGATCTTGCGTGGAGCCCCAGATCGAGGGAGATTATCAGTGGTCTTGTATGTCTTCCATTTCCTAATAATTGCTCCCACAGTTGATTTCTTCAAACCAAGCTGCTTACCTATTGCAGATTCAGGCTTCCCAGCCTGGTGCAGGTCTACAATTTTGTTTCGGGTGTCCTTTGACTGCTCTTTGGTCTTGGCCATAGTGGAGTTTGGAGTGTGACTGTTTGAGGTTTTGGACAGGTGTCTTTTATACTGATAACAAGTTCAAACAGGTGCCATTAATACAGGTAACGAGTGGAGGACAGAGGAGCCTCTTAAAGAAGAAGTTACAGGTCTGTGAGAGCCAGAAATCCTGCTTGTTTGTAGGTGACCGAATACTTATTTTCCACCATAATTTGCAAATAAATTAATAAAAAATCCTACAATGTGATTTTCTGGAATGTTTTCTCATTTTGTCTGTCATAGTTGAAGTGTACCTATGATGAAAATTACAGGCCTCTCTCATCTTTTTAAGTGGGAGAACTTGCACAATTGGTGGCTGACTAAATACTTTTTTGCCCCACTGTATATGTCTGTCTTTGACCTTTGTGGTACCTTTTTGAACCCATTATCTCTGACAACACAGTTGCATGCATGCCCTTCTCACAGGGATTATCACTGTGCCTCGCCACCTGTCCAATTTGTCTGGGAGATGGACGACTTCAATGTCCCCAGCCCAGAATGACCTTTACCCTGTGAGGCAGAGCAGGACCCGAGCTGGGCTTTGAAGGATGTCTCAGGCTAATCCTGCCACATTGATGTGTTTATCAGCCGCTGCAGGTTAGGAGGGGACGACTCGGCACACAGGAACATAATAGAACATCTAAATCAATATGCTCTGCGTCAATTTGCCCAGTGCACTTTTACAGCAGCATTTTTTTATTTAGCTGATTATGGTTATTAATTAATGTCAAACTTTGTCACTTTCAATTTGATCTTTAGTGCTTCATCTAAAGAGTGTGCTATGTAATCTGCTTTGCGACATCGCTCCCTCCACTAGCATTCCTTTCCAAATGGGAAGTTGCACCAATAAATGATAAGCCCAGGCCAGATGTCAGGTAAAAGTTGACTGGGTTTCAATAGAACAGCCTCAGTGGTTTGAGAGGGCACCTTTACCTTAACTTTATTCTCCTCGCTCACTCACGCCAGAGTACTTTGTATGACTTTGAGCTGAGGCACTGCAGCAGTGTACTGTGCTGTACTGTACGGTGTTGTGCTGTACTGTATGAGTCTGTGCTATAGCTGCTGACAGGGCAGGACTCTGCTGAGGCTGCTGCCTTCCTGTCTGTTTATATTGCCTCAGCCGATAAGACACGCTACACGATGAGCTATCAGATATTTAAGACTATTGAATTTCACCGCCGTATAAAAGGGAAGAGCTGTTCTTGTATCTATTCAACCCCATCGAGCTTTACAGCTTTTTGTGTCGGCCATTATCCCACCGCAGTCTGAAGGGAATTACAACACATTACTAGGATGGGAGGAAGATGGTCTGAAATTAGCGCTGTTTTTAGATTGAGATGTTCTCTCTTTTTTTGACACGTTATTGTCACCAGGCTTTTGTTGGAGCTTTTGTTCTGATTCCAATAGAGGAAAAACCCTCTCTTTCCCTTCTAGGAACTGAGGAGCAGTCTGTATGGGGAAATGGTACATGGCTGAATTTAACAACAGAGGGGAGAGCGGGAGGGCCTTTTCTTCAGAAGCTCCCCAGGGGTTGTCTGCCTTGACGTGGCCAGTGAGAATGGATGCTTTTGCAAACACCCAATGTTTTGACCTGATAAAATAGCCCATATTTAAGAAGACTCAAGTTTTGGAATTTAGATTCCTTAACTATTGTTACTCCCAAAGTGGATTCAGACCGTTTAAATCGCTGCCTTCCACAACACAGACATTACATGTGTTTTCTTCCATGCTGAACTTAGTTACCCCCCCCCCCCCCCCCTCCCCCCGTTACACACAGAACATTTTGATTTCTTTCCTCAGTAATTGCTTACCACCATTTTCGTTCTTGGTTTGTGTACATTGATTGTGCTCCTTCAAAGAAAATGCCTGTTGTGCAGTGAGTTTTATCAAATAAAGGCAGTGTTGTTTTCCATGGATGGTAGATTGCACAGAGCTACATGTAACAGCCAAAATAAATGAACACTTGAGTAAATGAGGGATACAAAGTATATTGAAAATCCGTGCTTCCACAACGGTGTGGTTCCTGAGTTAATTAAGCAATTAACATCCAATCATGCTTCGGGTCATGTATAAAAATACCCAGTTGCCCATTATTTTGGCTACCATGGCTAGAAGAGATCCCAGTGACTTTAAGAGGGGTCTCAAAGGAGCATAGGGGTTTAAAGTGTGTGTGTCAGTCACCAGATCTTAACCCAATTGAACAATTATGGGAGATTCTGGAGTGGCGCCTGAGACAGCCTTTTCCACCACCATCAACAAAACACCAAATGATGGAATTTATTGTAGAAGAATGGTGTCGCATCCCTCCAATAGAGTTCCAGACACTTGTAGAATCTATGCAAAGATGCATTGAAGATGTTCTGGCTCGTGGTGGTCCAACGCCCTATTAAGACACTTTATGTTGGTGTTTCCTTTATTTTGACAGTTACCTGTATGCCAGTCTCACATGGAAGAGTTGGCTTTTAACAACACAGCTGATATACATCTGATTTATATTATCAAGGTAGGTGACAAGGAAGCATTGTTGGTATATGTGAGAAAGAGGCACATGTATTTTGTGCCTGCGTGTTTTGTTTTGGTAAGGAGATGTTATTCTTTACCCACAGAGTAACGTAAATCTGAGTGGTTTTCTGGACTTCCTAATCTATCACAACAAAGCCTTTCAAAATTATCATTCACTTTGTCTAATAATAGTCATCCTACTTAAACCCTTCCAATAGAAGTGGTATTGTGTCAGAAATGTCCACTGTTATTTGACCTTTTATACAGATTATGAAGGTAAATTGATGGCCAGTATGAATGTAAAGAGGTTCCTGTATGGTTTCTGTTCTAAGCCGGACCTGATGAATAGCAGGCCTGTGTCTCCTCTCCTGCAGCCTCTCATTGTGGGTCTTTAATAAGCCCTGCAATGCAGGCAGGCTCCAAAAGAGAGGTCCAATTTAAACCAATCTGGAGGAGCAGGGACAATGATTTACGACATGGGACCAACTGCAGCGCTGCCTGGCTCTGGCAGACCCCCGCTGTAGCCAATCACATGCTTACACTGCACACTTCCTGCCTCAGCATGCAGCAGTTGACGGGGGTATTGGCGTTTTTCATTTACAGGATTTCCAATCTATTTGAGTGATTATCTGCTCTATTCTTACATTATTTTATGTCCTATACATTTTTCCATTCTGTGCTTCCACTCTCTCAAGAGAGTTAATGTTGTAAGATGTATTCAACCTCTATCCTATTCCACATGTGTTCTGTTTGTTGCATGCTCATTGGCTGGGCAATGTTGAGTATGGTCCACTATGCTATGGCTAAGCCATACATTTGATTTACTCATGTCGCTAGATTGATTGAAGTCTGGGGGAGTACTGAAAGGTCTTGGCTGTATATATGACTCTCTTGGAGATCCCACCCCGTGTCACTCGTATTGATGTAATGGACTGCACTCCAATGAAACAGGCTTTAATTTTCTGCACACAGGATATTCTCTGTCAATTAAACCAGCCGGTGGAGAGACCCCAAAACCCCTTGAGCCTTAGATCCATGCAAAAATACTCTGATTTAAATCACTGTCCCAGTTAGCACATTTAGTTCCTTGGAAGTTGTGATATGTTTTTGTTGTTGTTTTTTTACATTGGTGGTGGGAATGAAGCCATTTCCTGACCAGTAAAACCTAAACGTTTTAAAATATTCTGAGAACAGAAGTGAACATTTGGCATGTTCTGGGAATGTTTATTTTTAGGTTGCAGGGAGGTTCTGAGAACGTTTTAATCTGGTTCCTTGGGCAGTTTTATTAATGCTCCGAGAACAGAAGTTATAGGTTATTTTTAGTTTTTTTTAATGACTTCCTTAACTTTCACTGAATGTATCAATAAGACTTTTAATAACACTGCTGTCTTATTTTGGACTAACTTTTTTGAACTCCAAGCACAGATGGGACACATGGATGCAGCTAGCATGCCATGTTTTTTTTACGCATATGAAGCTGTTAATTTTAGTCTATTCAAACAGACCTAATTTCAAAGGAAACAAGCACTCATTAAGGTCAGGTGTGGCCAATTAGTGTGCGTGGCCTGCACACCTGAACACACTTAACAAGATAGAGGATTGAGAGAGTTTTGTTGATGCTGAGAACAGAATGTATATGTTTTTAAATAACATTCGTAGAATGTTCTCTGAACGTTACTAATGTTTTCTTGTGGTTTTGCTGGAATGTTTTCTTAACGTTCTCAGAACAATTTGAGAACATGACTTGAAATAGAACCATGAAGAAACCTGTAGGAAACTTTATGCGGAAGCACTGAAATTCCCACAGAAGAATGTTGTTTCTTAACGTTCTTGGAACAATTTGAGAACATTCCCAATGTCAAACCAGTTTTAAAACATTCCTAGAACATTACCAAATAACACAACCACAATCTCATCAAGCTCTAAGAAACATATAGTTTTCAGAACGTTATGTGCTAGCTGGGGTTTGTGTGTTTGTCTACTTCCTATACACAGAAAATGTCCTATTGATTGGTCAATATTTCACTTTCTAATGATTGTTTTCTCTCTCTTTCTTTCCATGTTGTCCGGTCCTGCTATACAACCTCCTCATAACAGGTAATAATCTTCATCTTTATCGTTCCCATCACCCAAATGCTCCACATTTCAGCTTTCTCTAGATGTAGCCCTGACCACCACCTGTAGCGCTATGATCTTCTCACACCCACCTCACGTAGCTCCCTGCATCTGAGGTGATGCACTACAGAGGTGTATACTATAGTAGGAAAGCCATTGGAGATAACAGACAGAGAGAAGGATGCAGGACCTGTGACCTGTGAGGACACTACGTGACTTTTCCCGCTCAAAAACATTTAGTCTTTTGTCTGTAATGCCTTTTTCGTTATGCGTCAGACCCCAGTAAGACTAGCTGCCACCATTGGCATCAGCTATTAAGGATCCAAATAAAATCTAATCAAATCTGTTGTGTTGACACATGATGTCCTCCTTGTGCCAATGTAGGTAGAGGCTCTGTTATCAGGCTAGCAGAGGAAGTCCGCCACATAACACACCGAACCTTCACTTCCGTCTGAACTGGCTTTCCACTATCTCTCTCTCTTTTACCTTTAAACACCCAGTTGGAGAGTGACAAGTTTGGATCCTGAAGTTTCAGAGTCTATATTATCGATGGAATTACAATTTCAAAGATTTTGAGTTACAGTTCATAAGGAAATCAGTCAATATGTTGGTCAGAGATACCTTTAAAAAAAAAAGAAGTATGGGCATGGATCAGTCAGTATCTGGTGTGACCACCATTTGCCTCATGCAGCGCGACACATCTTCTTCACATAGAATTGATCAGGCTGTTGATTGTGGCCTGTAGAATGTTGTCCCACACCTCTTCAATGGCTGTGTGAAGTTGCTGGATGTTGGCTAAAACTGGAACACACAATCATAAATGTCGATCCAGAGCATCCCAAACATGCTCAATGGGTGACATATCTGGTGAATATGCAGGCCATGGAAGAACTGTGACATTTTCAGCTTCCAGGAATTGTGTACAGATCTTGCGACTTGGGGCCGGGAATTATCATGCTGAAACATAAGGTGATGGCGGCGGATGAAGGGGCCTCAGGATCTCGCCACGATATCTCTGTGCATTCAAATTGTCATCTATAAAATGCAATTGTGTTCATTGTCCGTAGCTTATGCCTTCTCAAACCATAATCCCACTGCCATCATGATGCACTCTGTTCACAACGTTGACATCAGACAACCGCTCGCCCACACAACGCTTTACACGCTGTCTGCCATCTGCCTGGTTAAGTTGAATCCATCTGCCCGGTACAGTTAAAACTGGGATTCATCCGTGAAGAGCACACTTCTCCAGTGTGGCAGTGGCCATCGAAGGTCAGCATTTGCCCACTGAAGTTGGTTATGATGCCAAACTGCAGTAAGGTCAAGACCCTGGTGAGGACAAGCACGCAGTTGAGCTTCCCTGAGATGGTTTCTGACAGTTTTGTACAGAACTTCTTTGGTTGTGCAAACCAACAGATCATCAGTTGTCCAGGTGGCTGGTCTCAGACGAACCCGCAGGTGAAAAATCCAGATATGGAGGTCCTGGGCTGGCATGGTTACACATGGTCTGTGGTTGTGGGCCGGTTGGACATACTGCCATATCTTCTAAAACTACATTAGAGGTGGCTTATGGTAGAGAAATTAACATTCAATTCTCTGCCAACAGCTCTGGTGGATATTCCTGCTGTCAGAATGCCAATTGCATCCCTCCTACAGACATCACTTCAAGTTGAACGAGGAAGAGCTCGGTTTTGTTTGTTTAAATAGTTTGTTTGAAAGTGTATTAGGAAGTTCTTGTTAGCTAGCTAGCTTCTTAGTTTGGATCCCACGACACAGTTGGCATCAGTTGCTGGGACTGCTTGTCTCTTTCCAGTGATCCTGCCGACCAAGGAAGGGTCTGAGGAGTTATTTGGCATATCAAGCTAGCAGGGTTTTCTTGAACGCAGCCCGTGTTTGTGGCTGTCTAGATCCCTGCTGTTTGTTGGTTTAAATTTTCCCCGTGACCTGCCCTGTCTGGAACTGCGAGGCGTAACAGCGTAACCTACGTTGCTAGCTACCATGACAAAGACCAAATCCGGCGGGAGAACCTTTGAGGACAGTAGTGTCTCTCTATCATAAGTGAAGGATCTTTTAAACGAACAAAAAGAGACCTACATGCAACAATAAAATAGATTCAAGTGTTTTTTTCAAAGTACTTGTGAATTCTACGAATAAAATAATGCACGACCTGACCCGAGAGGTCCAGGATCTGAAGAACAGTTTGTAGTTCCCCCGGGGTCAGCTTGATGAGTTGAAACTGGAGAACGACAAGATGACAGCAATCTGTAAGTCATTGAGAGAGGACATCAGTTCGGTGTGAATCCATAATAACAATGACAGATAAATCAGACTATCTCAAGGGACAATCAAGGCAGAACAACATGGTTGTGGACAGAATTGCAGAATCTCCACATTTATTTGACCCTTTATTTAACTAGACAGGTCAGTTAAGAACAAATTCTTATTTTCAATGACAGCCTAGGAACAGTGGCGTAGCTGCCTTGTTCAGGGGCAGAACGACAGATTTTCAGTTAAGGGATTTGATCTTGCAACTTTTCGGTTACTAGTGCAACGCTCTAACCACTACACTATCTGCCTACTACCGACTACTACCTTCATGAGACCTGGATGGAGTCTGAGGACAAAGTGAGGGAAATGATCTCTGAGAAATTGAAGATGGACCACAGGAAGATTGAGGTGGAGTGCGTCCACAGGACTGGGAAAAAAAACACAGACCCAGGTGATAGGCCCAGGCCGATAGTGGTCAAGGACAAGGTTGCTGTTCTGGAAAGAGCCAAGATCTTGAGAGGAACGTGTATCTTCCTCAATGAAGACTATCCTGAAGCTGTGCGCCAGAAGAGGAAAGAACTGATCCCAGCCATGAAATCTGCCAGAGTGCATGAAGACCTTGCTTACATCCCCTATGACAGGCTCATTGTCCACCCTCACTCTCAGAAGCCTGGAAGGGATGAGAGAGCAAAGCATATGGGTCCGAAGCTTCAACCCCACAGCACACACACACACACACACACACCAATTGATTAATGGACTGCTGAATGTATATTTTCTTCTCTTGCTTTGTTTGCTCTTTTCAGTATTATGTCTAACTCTGATAAGCTACCCAAGAAACGGCTGAAAATAGCTCATATTAATATACATTTGAAGTCGGAAGTTTACATACACTTAGTTTGGAGTAATTTAAAACTCGTTTTTCAACCACTCCACAAATTTGTCTTTAACAAACTATAGATTTGGAAAGTCGGTTAGGACATCTACTTTGTGCATGACACAAGTCATTTTTCCAACAATTGTTTACAGACAGATTATTTCACTTATAATTCACTGTATCACAATTCCAGTGGGTCAGACGTTTACATACACTAAGTTGACTGTGCCTTTAAACTGCTTGGAAAATTCCAGAAAATTATGTCATGGCTTCAGAAGCTTCTGATAGGCTAATTGACATCATTTGAGTCAATTGGAGGTGTTCCTGTGGATATATTTCAAGGCCTACCTTCAAACTCAGTGCCTCTTTGCTTGACATCATGGGAAAATCAAAAGAAATCAGCCAATACCTCAGAAGAAAAATTGTAGACCTCCACGTCTGGTTCATCCTTGGGAGCAATTTCCAAATGCCTGAAGGTACCACGTTCATCAGTACAAACAATAGTACGAAACTATTAACACCATGGGACTATGCAGCCATCATACCGCTCAGGAAGGAGATGCATTCTGTCTCCTAGATATTAACATACTTTGGTGCGAAAGTGCAAATCAATCCCAGAACAACATCAAAGGACCTTGTGAAGATGTTGGAGGAAATGGGTACAAAAATGATCTATACCCACAGTTTTATTTATTTATTTCACCTTTATTTAACCAGGTAGGCTAGTTGAGAACAAGTTCTCATTTGCAACTGCGACCTTACCAAGATAAAGCAAAGCAGTCCGACACATACAACAACACAGAGTTACACATGGAATAAACAAACATACAATCAATAATACAGTAGAAAAATCTATAAACCATGTGCAAATGAGGTAGGATAAGAGAGGTAAGGCAATAAATAGGCCATGGTTGTGAAGTAATTACAATATATCAATTAAACACTGGAATGGTAGGATGTGCAGAAGATGAATGTGCAAGTAGAGATACTGGGGTGCAAAGGAGCAAGGTGAATTAATAAATAAATACAGTATGGGGATGAGGTAGATTGGATGGGCTATTTACAGATGAGCTATGTACAGGTGCAGAGATCTGTGAGCTGCAGTAAAACAGGACTATATCGACATAACCTGAAAAGCCGCTCAGCAAGGAAGAAACCACAGCTCCAAAACCGTCATAAAAAAGACCGACTACGATTTGCACATGGGGACAAAGATTGTACTTTTTGGAGAAATGTCTTCTTGTCTGATGAAACAAAAATAGAACTGTTTGGCCATAATGACCATTGTTATGTTTGGAGGAAACAGGGGAGGTTTGCAAGCCGAGGAACACCATCCCAACCGTGAAGCACGGGGGTGGCAGCGTCATGTTGTGGGAGTGCTTTGCTGCAAGAGGGACTGGTGCACTTCACAAAATAGATGTCATCAGGAGCAATTTAAAATTTTGTGGATATATTGAAGCAACATCTCAAGACATCAGTCAAGAAGTTAAAGCTAGGTTGCAAATGGGTCTTCCAAATGGACTGACACTAGCATACTTCCAAAGTTGTGGCAAAATGGCTTAAGGACAACAAATCAAGGTATTGGAGTTGGCCATCACAAAGCCTTGACCTTAATCTTATAGAACATTTGTGGGCTGAACTGAAAAAGTGTGTGCGAGCAAGGAGGGAGGCCTGCGAACCTGACTCAGTTACACCAGCTCTGTCAGGAGGAATGAGCCAAAATTCACCCAACTTATTGTGGGAAGATTGTGGAAGGCTACCTGAACGTTTGACCCAAGTTAAACAATTTTAAAGGCAATGCTACCAAATACTAATTGAGTGTATGTAAACTTCTGACCCACTGGGAATGTGATGAAAGAAATAAAAGCTGAAATAAATAATTCTCTCTACTATTATTCTGACATTTCACATTCTTAAAATAAAGTGGTGATCCTAACTGACCTAAGACAAGGAATTTTTACTAGGATTAAATGTCAGGAATTGTGAAACTGAGTTTAAATGTATTTGGCTAAGGTGTATGTAAACTTCTGACTTCAACTGTATGTGGCTTTAGAAATACCTTTAAGGTTCATGAAATCAATAACTTGCTCACATCAGATAACATTCATATATTAGCCGTTTCTGAGACTCACTTAGATAATTCATTTGATGATACATCAGTAGCAATACAAGGATATAACATCTATAGAAAAGACAAACATGCTTATGGGGGAGGTGTTGCTGTGTATATTCAGAGCCATATTCCTATAATGCTTAGAGAAGATCTTATGTCAAGTGTTATTGAAGTGTTGTGATTGCAGGTTCACTTGGCACATCTAAAGCCTTTTCTTTTGGGGTGTTGCTATAGGCCACCAAGTGCTAACAGTCAGTATCCAAGTAATATGTGTGAAATGCTTGATAGTGTATGTGATGTAAACAGTGGGGTCTGCTTTCTTGGAGACCTGACTATTGACATCAAGCTCAAGAGGAAGCTTCTCACTGTAACCAGTATCTGTAATCTGGTTCAGGTTATTAATTAACCTACCAGGGTGTTTATAAAACTACAGTAACAAGATCATCGATCACAATTTTACTAATGCTGTAGAACTTTGTTCTAAAGCTGTATCCATAACTATTGGATGCAGTGATCAAAATATAGTGGCTGTATCCAGGAAAGGCAAAGTTCTAACAGCTGGGCCTAAAATAGTGTATAAGAGATCATACAAAATATTGTGCTGTGACTTACGTGGATGATGTTAAAAATATTTGTTGATCTGATGTGATTAATGAGGAGCATCCAGACGCTGCACTTGATGAATTTATAAAATTGCTTCTTCCAATTACTGATAAACATGCACCTGTTAAGAACCTGACTGTAAGAACTGTTAAGTCTCCATGGACTGATGAGGAATTGAAAAAGTGTATGGTTGAAAGAGATGGGGCAAAAGGAGTAGCTAATAAGTCTGGCTGCATATCTGACTGGCTTACTTACTGCAAATTGAGAAATTATGTGAGTAAACTCAGCAATAAGATACTTTATTATGAAGCCAAGATCAATGATATAAAGAATGATGGAATTTTTTTGGAGTACTTTAAATGAAATTATGGGCAGAAAGATGCATTCAACTCCATCTTTCATCGAATCAGATGGTTTATTCATCACAACCATTTGATGTTGCCAATTATTTTCATGATTATTTAATTGGCAAAGTGGGCTAACTTAGGCAGGAAATGCCAACAACGAACAGTGAGCAATTGTATTCCAGCATAAAAAAAACGAATAATGAAAGAAAAGCATTGCAAGTTCGAATTTTGTAAAGTTGATGTGGGAGAGGTGGAACAATTATTTTATTGATCAATAATGACAATCCTCCTGGCATTGACAACTTAGGTGGAAAGCTACTGAGGATGGTAGCTGACTCTATAGTCTGACTCTACTCTACATTGATAATAAGAAGATTGTGGGAGCTGTATTGTTAGATTTCAGTGATAAACTGTTGTTGAAAAAACTTATGTGCTATTTTCAATCTCTGCCATATCGTGGATTCAGAGCTATATATCTAATAGAACTCTGAGTTTTCTTTAATGGAAGCTTCTCTAATGTCAAACATGTAAAGTCTGGTGTACTGCAGGGCAGCTCTCTAGGCCCTCTACTCTTTTCTATTTTTACCTATGACCTGCCACTGGCATTAAACAAAGCATGTGTGTCCGTGTATGCTGATAATTCAACCATAAATGCATCGGCAACCACAGCTAATGAAGTCACCGAAACTCTTAACAAAGAGTTGCAATCTGTTTTGGAATGGATGGCCAGTAGTAAACTGCCCCTGAACATCTCTAAAAATAAGAGCATTGTATTTGGTACAAATCATTCCCTAAGTGCTAGACCTCAGCTGACTCTGGTAATGAATTGTGTGCCTGTTGAACAAGTTGAGGAGACTAAATTACTTGGCATTTCCGTAGATTGGAAACTGTCATAGTCAAAACATATAGATTCAATGGTTGTAAAGATGGGTAGAGGTCTAGCCAAAATAAAGAGATGCTCTGCTTTTTGGACACCACACTCCAAAAAGCAAGTTCTGCAGGCTCTAGTTTTGTCTTGATTATTGTCCAGTCCTGTGGTCCAGTGCTGCAAGGAAATACCTAGTTAAGGTGCAACTGGCCCAGAACAGAGCGACATGTTTTGTTCTTAATTGTAATCAGAGGGCTGATATAAATACTATGCATGCCAGTCTCTCTTGGCTAATAGTTGAGGAGAAACTGACTGCAACCCGAACGACGCTGGGCCAATTGTGCGCCGCCTTATGGGACTTCAAATCACGGCCTGGAATCAAACCAGGATCTGTAGTGACACGTCTAGCACTGAGATGCAGTGTTTTAGACCGCTGTGCCACTAGGGAGCCCAATCAACTTCTTGATATGCCACACCTGCCAGGTGGATGGATTATCTTGGCAATGGAGAAATGCTCACTAATTTGTTTACATGGATGCAAACAAATTTGTACACAAAATGTCAGAGCTTTTTGTGCGTATGAACAATTTGTGGGATCTTTTATTTCAGGTCATGAAACATGGCACTAACACTTTACATGTTGCGTTTATAGTTTTGTGCTGTTTGATGCACTTAAACAACATAACCCACACTACTCAAATATGTGCTATTCTAGCCTACCAGCTAGCACCATGAGAGAGACTGTACCCTCTGGTTGTGATCTACTGTGATGTAGACTCGGAGCGCAGAGAACCATTTAGTCCTGATGACTGGAGTGAGTAGCTGTCGTTCTCCAATGACGTCTAAGCCTAACTGTGGTCTCTTGACTCAGGTCTTTAACAGTGGGAAGGCACTCACACATGAAAGGAGCTGTATTAAAATGCTTCTTTAAAAAAATGAAACAAACTCACTCAGCGTCTGATGTCTTAAGCGGATTGAGAGAAAATCCATCTCCCTTAATTTCAGCTCCACTGTCTATTACAGATCCGTGGAGAGCTGGGGGTTTGGCAAGGAGATCTTTGGGCTCAATACTGAGCATAAAAAAAGCAATTGAGTTAAGAGATTGTTTGCATTGAGAAGGGAAGGATAGTTAGGGTCATTTTAGGGGACTTTCAAGTACTCATTCAGATAGTAGGGATATTCTACTGATAGACTAAAACATTCTAGGAGAGAAAGGAGTTGCAGTGGGATATGCAGCTTAGGAACTGGTAATGTAATCAGTACAGACGTCACAGAGCCATTTTTCCTTGAGCTTGTTTCCATCGTTGCATATTAAAATGCCTATGAAGAATGTCACTTTGTTTGGAGACATGACACATGAGCCCATCCCTTTCTCGTGTGTGTGTGTGTGTGTGTGTGTGTGTGTGTGTGTCTGAGAAACAGACAGACAGCGAGAGCTCTGTAAACCCAGCCTTCAGGCAGCACACAATGCTGTGTGTTTGTGTTTTCATCTCTGACACTGAAGTGTGGATACAAAGCGGCTTACACATTTCAGTGTCATACCATAAATATGTGTGACCTAACACGGAAAAACAACGTTCAGCGCTTTTATGCACGAATGCATAACGATTTGTTGTACATAAAATAACTTATATGATGTCTCTCGTATCTTCTAAGTTACATTATCCCCTCAAGAAATGTAGTAGAAGGCATTTGATGAATACAGAAACTAGAAATATCTAATTCAGAAATGTTCAGTCGCAGTAATGTCTGCCTCAGGTCCTGTCTGACCTCAAGGGCAATGTATTCCTCTGAAGTCGGCATAATGCTTTGCCAATATAATATGCCAATTTTGTTCAAGTAAATGTAATTCAACATTTCTCTTGTTGATTGCTTTTAGTGAAGCCACAAAATGATAGTGATTTAATCAACTTGCAGATTGTAATTAATATAAATCAAGTAACAGATTAGTCCTCCACCATTGTAATATATTATGCAAATATCATTAAATTCTCTCATTAATTAGAATGCCAATAAGTCTCTCTATCTTAAGTGGTAGAAAATGGAACCCAGTGTCTTAATGACTGTTTAGAGAATGCAGTGCACAATGACTGTTTAGAGAACGCAGTGCACAATGACTGTTTAGAGAACGCCGTGCACAATGACTGTTTAGAGAACGCAGTGCACAATGACTGTTTAGAGAATGTAGTGCACAATGACTGTTTAGAGAACGCAGTGCACAATGACTGTTTAGAGAACGCAGTGCACAATGACTGTTTAGAGAATGCAGTGCAGTGCACAATGACTGTTTAGAGAACGCAGTGCACAATGACTGTGGTTCTGTGCATTTCTGCACTATTACTCTATCATGAAGAGTTTCAATGTTTTGCATTGAGGCTGAATATGCATTTGTCAGAAAATGTATTATAAGAAATGAACAGAAAGGAATTCCAATGAACAAATGGGAATGGAAAAGAGCAGCGCGTTATCACCTTGATGCTGTAATCGTTTGGTCGTGTAATGCGTGTTAATGTTGGCTGGGCATAGAGAGTGGTGTTTTACACAGTGCTCCATTCCCCCGGGGAGGACAGAATTATTTCTGCCATCTTGTGCACAATCTGTTTGACTCTAGCGATTTATGTTTTTCATTAGTTATGACCACACTTCTTTTTTTCCTCCTTCACTCCAACCTCCCGCTGTGTCTGACTAAATCTAACAATGGGTAGGGGCGATTAAAAGAAATGTCAGTGCATTCATTAAGAATTCTGCAGAGCCTGGGCTTGCTGGGACTATTCAGTTATATCGGGCTTCTAACCTCCACTATGACAATATAGCACACGCCATAACTGTGTGTGTGTGGCCATGTTAATCTTACCAATCAATTAATTTCACATCCTCAAGGACAGGCATGGAATATGGACAAAGAACATCCGTAAGAATGTGGGAAAGTAGATTTGTCTATTGGTCAGTCGTGTGCATGTCGCTCTTTCTGTTTCTCCTCCTCTCTCTCTTTCCCTACATCTCCCTTGCCTAGGGGGGAGGCCACAGCTGGTCAGACGGCAAGGCAGGGCTATGCCTGAGGCGAACACGTGCAGCTGGCAGCTAGCGAGGCCAGGGGTGGGCGAGTTGGGAGGGGTGGTTGCAGCACAGTCCTACAGGGCTGCTTTGATCAGCCACTGGGTAGTTGGTGGGTCCAGTGTATTTCCATTCATGTTTCATGGCAGTACGTAGGAATGGGAAAACTACACACAAATCCTCTTTGACGTACAGTTGTCACCTTTCCAACAATGCTACATATGACGGACCAGCGTATGTATGGTGGGTAAAGCTGTCCAGGTGAGATGGCAGTACTCATTCAAAACACTATATATGTGTACTGTACTCTATATAGTGGTGCAGTAAACCCTTTCTATATTCAACATTCCTTATATGTACCACATTATGTAAAGTGCACTACATTTTTCCTCTTAGTGGCCCTATTTCTGGGAGAGCCGATATGTTCTTTCCATTTAGTTTCCTTCCTCACTGGCACATCCCTATCAGATTTTAATGAAACACTTCTCCATGTGCTGTGAAGCTGAGAGGTAGCCAGCTACACGTTCATATATTTTTCAATTTCTGAAGTCCCGGCAAAGGCAATGACCGTCCAATGACAGAGTGGGGAAAAACAACATCAACATCAGCAGCTAGTAGTGGTCATTAGAGAAACGGTGTGGGTCAATGCAGACGCACGACCATAACACAGACAATCATCACCTGTTTCGTCAACTGAAAATGTCCAGCGCGTTACATTCATGTCTTTACTTACTTCGCTTGATCTAGATGTCACAAATGCATGCTTGAGTACGTTATACCCATCAAGAATATTATACAGTACTAGCCTACTTCTCACTAGTAGTATAGAAGAATTAACAGTAGTAGTAGTACTACTAGTAGTATAGAATAATTAACAGTAGTAGCAGGAGTATGTATTGAATAATATGGCTTACATTGCACATTAGCAGTAGCTGGTGGTTCTATGGTGCCCGTAGTTACAGTGCTCATGGTGGTTGTTGTGGAAAACAGACGGCATTAGCTCATTTAAAATGTTTACACAAATTGATTCAGAAAATAGCTTGAAAGAGAAATACTGGGAACTGGGATTCCAATACACAATGCTATTCAGGCATGTTGAAATGTCACATGCATAAAAACGAATAAAGTAGTATTTGCATGTATTTTACCTGCCACGTTTCGTGTGTATGTGTGTGCGTGTGTGTGCATGCGCACGGAGGTGGCAGGGGCCCAGAGGACCATGCATTCTCTCTGATGCTCACACTTTGTCCCTGTTGTAGGACAGGAAGTGAGCAGCGTCACAGAAAGGCTTTGTTCCCCGCTGCTACGCTCTCTCAGCTGGAATTCCATTTGTTCCTTCACTGGAATGAAATGGCATTGATTGTTGACTCAGATGTCTGGGAGAAGGGGGAAAAAAGAAGAGCGAGAGAGAGAGAGAGACAAAGAGAGGAAAAGCACTTGGTGGTGCTCAGGCAGGCTTCTCTGGATCAACGACGGGTTTAAAGGGAGAATTTTTTTTTGGGGGGGGGGATAATAAAGTGAAGCTGTTTGACTTTGTGATGCACGAGGGAGTCGTGTTGATAGTGTCAATGCCAGATGGAATCCCTTACATCTCTCTTATGGCAGAGTTCACCAACTGGAGGTGATGTTATTTGCCCCCCCCCCCCCTTCCCCAAGTTTCCCCGAAAAATATATGTACTGAACAAAAATATAAATACAACAATTTCAAAGATTCTACTGAGTTACAGTTCATATAAGGAAATCAGTCAATTTAAATAAATTCATTAAGACCTAATCTAAAGATTTCACATAATTGGGAATACAGATATGCATCAGTTGGTCACAGATACCTTAAAAAAAAAAGTAGAGGCGTGGATCAGAAAACCAGTCAGTATCTGGTGTGAACACCATTTTTAGCGCCACACGTCTCCTTCACATAGAGTTGATCCGGCTGTTGATTGTGACCTGTGGAAGGTTGTCCCACTCCTCTTCAATGGCTGTGCGAAGTTACTGGATATTGGTGGGAACTGGAACTCGCTGTCGTACACGTTGATCCAGAGCATCCCAAACATGTTCAATGGGTGACATGTCTGGTGAGTATGCAGGCCATGGAAGAACTGGGACATTTCCAGCTTCCAGGAATTGTTTACAGGTCCTTGCGACATGAGGCCATGCATTGTCATGGTGATGGCGGTGGATGATGGCGGTGGATAAATGACACGATATTGGGCCTCAGGATCTCGTCACGGTATCTCTGTGTATTCAAATTGCCATCGATAAAATGCAGTTGTGTTCGTTGTCCGTAGCTTATGCCTGCCCATACCATAACCACACCGCCACCGTGGGACACTCTGTTCGCACTCTGTTCACAACGCCAAACACGCTGTCTTCCATCTGCCTGGTACAATTAAAACCGGGATTTATTCATGAAGAAAACTCTTCTCCCGCATGCCAGTGGCCATCGAAGGTGAGCATTTGCCCTTTGAAGTCGGTTACGATGCTGAACTGCAGTCAGGTCAAGATCCTGGTGAGGACGACGAGTACGCAGATGAGTTTCCCTGAGATGGTTTCTGACAGTTTGTGCAGGAATTCTTTGGTTGTGCAAACCCACCGTTTCATCAACTGTCCGAGTGGCTGGTCTCCGACGATCCCGCAGTTGAAGAAGCTGGATGTGGAGGTCCTAGGCTGCCGTGGTTACACCTGGTCTGCTGTTGTGAGGCCGGTTGGACGTATTGCCAAATTCTCTAAAACAGAGTTGGAGAAATTATATTTTTCTGCGTATGGAACATTTCTGGGATCTCTTATTTGAGCTTATTTAACATGGGACCAACACTTTTACATGTTGCATTTATATTTTTGTTTAGTGAACATATATGATCGTATACAAATGTAAGATTTGAAATTATTCTGTTTTTAGTCAAATATTATATCTGTTTTGGGATTCTGTTGGTCAATTTGCAGTCTACAAATGATTTGTAATTATTTTCCGTTCCCCACCATGAAGAAATAGATTGTCCCGAAGCTGAATCTAGTTGATCCCTGCCTTATGGTGTGTCACATAATCAGCTGACATTGTGTTTTATTACACACTCAACAAGCATTTAAGGAATTCACTCTGGGCATCAATGCATTCATGTACACTGAGTTAACAAAACATTAGGAACACATTCCTAATATTGAGTTGCACCCCCTTTTGCCCTCAGAACTAGAGGCCTTCATGGGTACAAAAGCTGGACCCGTTCCAAAGTTGACCTGAGGCTTTCTCATCCGGAACCGATATACAGTTGAAGTCGGAAGTTTACATACACTTAGGTTGGAGTCATTAAAACTCGTTTCTCAACCACTCCACAAACTTCTTGTTAACAAACTATAGTTTTGGCATGTACTTTGTGCATCACACAAGTAATTTTTCCAACAATTGTTTACAGACAGGTTATTTCATTTATAATTCACTATCACAATTCCAGTGGGTCAGAAGTTTGCATATACTAAGTTGACTGTACCTTTAAACAGCTTGGAAAACTCCAGAAAATGATGTCATGGCTTTAGAAGCTTCTGATAGGCTAATTGACATCATCAGTCAATTGGAGGTGTACCTGTGGGTGGATTTCAAGGCTTACCTTCCAACTCACTGCCTCTTTGCTTGACATCATGGGAAAATTCAATAAATCAGCCCAAATATTGTAGACCTCCACCAATGTGGAGGGATGACCTGAAATATTCCGCTTTTACAAACTGTTATGCTGTTTTCAAATGAACACAATACATTGCTCTTGTTAAAGCTTTTAGAATGTATTCGTTTTTTTTGTCCTCATTCTTGGGAGTAATTTCCAAACGCCTGAAGGTACCACGTTCGTCTGTACAAACAATAGTACGCAAGTATAAACACCATGGGACCACGCAGCCGTCATACCTCTCAGAAAGGTGACGCATGAATGTACTTTGGTGCGAAAAGTGTAAATCAATCCCAGAACAACAGCGAAGGACCTTGTGAAGATGCCGGAGGAAACCAGTACAAAAGTATCTATATCCACAGTAAAACGAGTTCTATAGCGCCATAAACCGAAAGGCCGCTCAGCAAGGAAGAAGCCACTGCTCCAAAACCGCCATAAAAAAAAGCCAGACTACGGTTTGCAACTGCACATGGGGACAAAGATCGTACTTTTTGGAGAAATGTCCTCTGGTCTGATGGAACAGAAATATAACTGTTTGGTTATAATGACCATTGTTATGTTTGGAGGAAAAAGGGGGACGATTGCAAGCTGAAGAAAACCATCCCAACCATGAAGCACAGGGGTGGCAGCATCATGTTGTGGGGGTGTTTTTCTGCAGGAGGGACTGGTGCACTTCACAAAATAGATGTCATCATGAGGAAATGAAAATTGTGTATATATTGAAGCAACATCTCAAGACGTCAGTCAGGAAGTTAAAGCTTGGTCGCAGATGGGTCTTCCAAATGGACAATGACCTCAAGCATACTTCCAAAGTTGTGGCAAAATGGCTTAAGGACAACAAAGTCAAGCTATTGGATTGGCCATCACAAAGCCCTGACCTCAATCCCATTTAGAAAATGTGTGGGCAGAACTGAAACAGTGTGTGCGAGCAAGGAGGCCTACAAACCTGATTCAGTTACACCAGCTCTGTCAGGAGGAATGGGCCAAAATTCACCCAACTTATTGTGGGAAGCTTGTGGAAGGCTACCCGAAACGTTTGACCCAAGTTAAACAATTTAAAGGCAATGCTACAAGATACTAATTGAGTGTATGTAAATGTCTGACCCACTGGGAATGTGATGAAAGAAATACAAGCTGAAATAAATCACTCTCTACTATTATTCTGACATTTTCACATTCTTTAAATAAAGTGGTTATCCTAACTTACCTAGGACGGGGAATGTTTACTAGTATTAAATGTCAGGAATTGTGAAAAACTGAGTTTAAATGTATTTGGCTAAGGCGTATGTAAACTTCTGACTTCAACTGTACATAGTTTTTGCATTTATATATACATAGTTTTTGCATTTTTTTTATATATATAAAAATGCAAAAAACTATGTGTATGTATATATATATATATATATATATATATATATATATATGATAGATAGATAGATAGATAGATAGATAGATAGATAGATAGATAGATAGATAGATAGATAGATAGATAGATAGATAGATAGATAGAGAGAGAGAGACCTGTTCCAAACATACCCAAGTACAACTAGACCCACTCTGTATAGACCTGGTCGGATCCAGACCCAAGTCCATTTTTAAGCTATTTTATTAATCAGTTGATATAGCACGAATAGGAGGAGGTAAAGAGAGGTGACGCTCTAGCAGAGGCTGTGCTGTGTTTGTAGGCTAGTGTGAGTGAGTGACACAGGGAGGAAAGAGGCAGAAAAGAGGGACAGCAACCAACCAAGCCGACTAGCGCTATGGTAGACTAATCACTTCCATAGCTAGGTTATTTATCATCCAATATGATTACGTAGTACCTGTTTTGACTGGGAGAAGCTAACTAAGCTAGCAAAAAAAAATCTCTACTCAGAACAGCCTCAAGTCTTTGGGGCTCATGGACTCTACAAGGTGTTGGAAGCATTCCACAGAGATGCTGGCCCATGTTGACTCTAATGCTCCCAAAAGTTGGGTCAAGTTGGCTGGATGTCCTTTGGGTAGTGGACCATTCTTGATACACACGGGAAACTGTTGCATGTTGTTGTGGGGGTGTGGGTTTACTTATGACTAAATTACTGCCCATCTGTCCTAAGAGCAATGGTTGTCATGGACATGGTGTTCCCTGGCTGGTTCAGTCCTATTTTTTTAGTAGACGCAGGCGACAGGGTAATTGTTCTGCACATCATGGGGGTCACTCAATCTTCCTTTCTACAGCAGATCTGAGCGATATGAAATAGACATTTTGGATTTCAATCTATGGGAGGATTCACATTTCCTCTTATGTGATAAGACAGGGGATGCTGTTTTCTTGGACAACTACAGTATGTCCATTAAGACATTATAGCACAGTAACACACACACTACACATCCACACTTACTTCCAGCCAATCCGTGTGTGTGTTTGTGTATGTATATATTTGCACTGTATACCCTGTTTGGAAATTCAATGTTGCTAGACGTTGATCTTAATGATCTTCAGTCCCACCCAAAGCCCCACTGATTTAAGCCTACCTACCTACCAGTTCCCCCTTTACCTACCAACAGCACAAAGCCAGCCAGACACTGTGTAGGTGGAACAGCAGGAGCGGAGATCACCTATGTGGCGGCTCTACATAGATAATTAAAAAGAGAGAGAGTGATTTCCTGATGGTGCCACCGTGAAAGCGAGGGAAGCATTTTGCCCAGTTGGATTCGCGCATGGGACCGGATTAATAATGAATTGCTACATTCTGAGTTCTGCTGACTCATTGAAATACAGTACAGAGGCAAGGCAAACATTGCAGCTGTGGCAGTCTGGTGTACAGAACGGACCTCTTTTGACAAAAGCCCTGTTCTTGGGTGTGCGGCATGGGAATGGAGAGAATAAAAGGGAGAGAAAGAGGGAGGGTGAGGTTATTACAGGGTCAATTCCATCAAGAATCACTCCCAGTGAACGCATAGCTCAGTCCCCCTCGGCCTGTGCTCTGTACTGATCCATCCATCATGTTCTTTATGTGTCGGACGGTTCACTGCAAACCAAAGGAAGCTCATTTGATTATCTCCACATTTATGTTGTGATTGACTGACAGCTCAGCTGCAGCGGAGGGAGATAGGAACCAAACACAGCATGCTCAGATCAGACATCGTGTTGTACTGCATCCCCAGAGACACTTCTCAGCCTCCGTCTGATTTGAGTGAGAGAGGAAGAAAGGATTGTAAGCGAATAGAGACAAAGAATAGGATGCATACTTCCCTGCTTTGTTAACGTGTTCACCCTAATACCATCTTTCTGTTCTTGTTTACAAGGGTGAGCGTGTATTCCCCAGCTCTGTGTGTTAATCCCGATTTCCCTTTAGTTTTGAGTTTGAACTTTGATGTCTAATAACAACGTGGCTCTTCTCATCGTCTCAAACTCAGCCTATTCGTTACTTTTCTGTACGGAATAGCTTTGACATTTTTTTGTAATGACCCAGCACTATCCGTGTCTTATCGGCAGTGTTCTCCAATCGTCCGCCGACCGTAGCGAGAGAGACTCCGGGGGAAACGACAGGCTCTCCAACGGCCAATTAGACGATTAATTGCTTATCAGATACAATTTATAAACCCTGTAAATGCAACAAAGTGTCGGCTCTGTAATGTGTGGGTACTGTGCTCTGCTGTCATCCTCAATCAGTGCAATCGAGACACTTAATTGCTGAGCTCCTGGTCATTCGCCTCTCAAAACATCCTTTTTGTCTGTCCACACACACACACACACTTTCTCTCTCGCTCTCTCACTCACATGTCACTTTGAGTTCCGAGTCAATTTCTGCCTAGCAATCCACCCAATGAACCCAGACCCCATAGCGACCCTGGCCCTACCCCCTCCGCCTCACCCTCTCCTCATTTCACCCTCTGGAAAACAAAAAAAATGCTCCCTGTGCCCCGGTGGGAGGTAATTAATGCGGAACATTGAATATTTCACATCCTGTCATCTCTGAACATTACTGACATCTCCCTTATTGGATCAAGGCTTTAAAAAGAGCCCTCTTCTCAGTCTCCTGCCTCCTGAGCCTTATGCTCTTATTGATTCCCATCATCCTCCATCTCTACACATGCACCCGCTACTTAATGAACCAAATGAAGATGAAGCTAATTTTGGAGAAGTGGAGAAGTGGTGCCTGGATACTTTTCTGTCATGTGCTGAATATAACAGGTGTAGACTTTGCTGTGAAATACTTGCTTACGAGCCCTTCCCAACGTTTCAGAGTTAAAAAATAATAATAATACAAAATAAAAATATTAACACAAAAGGAATAAAATACACAATAATGAAGCTAAAGTTGAAGTCGGAAGTTTACATACACTTAGGTTGGAGTCATTAAAACTAGTTTTTTAACCACTCCACAAATTTCTTGTTAACCAACTAGTTTTGGCAAGTCTGTTAGGACATCTACTTGCTACGTGCACGACACAAGTCATTTTTCCAACAATTGTTTATAGACCAGATTATTTCACTTATAATTCACTGTATCACAATTCCAGTGGGACAGAAGTTTACATACACTAAGTTGACGGTGCCTTTAAACAGCTTGGGAAAATTCCAGAAAATGATGTCATGGCTTTAGAAGCTTCTGATAGGCTAATTGACATAATTTGAGTCAATTGGAGGTGTACCTATGGATGTTTTTAAAGGCCTACCTTCAAACTCTTTGCTTTGACATCATGGGAAAATCCCCAAAAATCTTCCAAGACCTCAGAAAAAAAGTTATAGACCTCCACAAGTCTGGTTCATCCTTGGGAGCAATTTCCAAACGCCTGAAGGTACCACGTTCATCTGTACAAACAATAGTACTCAAGTATAAGCACCATGGGACCACGCAGCCTTCATACCGCTCAGGAAGGAGATGCATTCTGTCTCCTAGAGATGAACATACTTTGGTGCAAAAAGTGCAAATCAATCCCAGAACAACAGCAAAGGACCTTGTGAAGGTGCTGGAGGAAACGGGTACAAAAGTATTTATATCCACAGTAAAACTTATCCTATATCAACATAAACTGAAAGGCCGCACAGCAAGGAAGAAGCCACTGCTCCAAAACTGCCATAAAAAAGCCAAACTACGGTTTGCAACTTCACATGGGGACAAAGATCGTACTTTTTGGAGAAATGTCCTCTGGTCTGATGAAACAGAAATAGAAATGTTTGGCCATAATGACCATCGTTATGTTTGGAGGAAAAAGGGGGACGCTTGCAAGCCAAAGAACACCATGGCAGCATCATGTTGTGGGGGTGCTTTGCTGCATAAAAAGCCAGACTATGGTTTGCAACTCCACATGGGGACAAGAAGTAGCAGTGATCAAGTGTATTGCCCACGCGAGTGCTGCAATCAATATGCTGATAGAATTTAGGTAGCCGTGTCCTTAAATTTGCTTTGTTACAATCCACAGCTACAATAAATGCAGCCTCAGGATATATGGTTTCCAGTTTACATAGTGTCCAGTTAAGTTCCTTGAGGGCCGTCGTGGTGTCTGCTTGGGGGGGTATATACACAGCTGTGACGATAACCAACGAGAATTCTCTTGGCAGATAATATTGCCGGCATTTGATTGTAAGGAATTCTATGTCGGGTGAGCAGAAGGACTTGAGTTCCTGTATGTTGTTATGATTACACTGTGAGTCATTAATCATGAAGCATACACCCCCGCCCTTCTTCGTCCCAGAGAGGTGTTTATCTCTGACCTCCTCCCTGTAGGCTGTCTCATCGCCGTCGGTGATCAGGCCTACCACCGTCGTGTCGTCAGCACAAGCTTCGTGATGAGCTTGGAGGGGACTGGTGTTGAATGCTGAGCTGTTGTCTATGAACTGCATTCTCACAATTTTTCCCTCTCTTGTTCAGGTGGGAGAGGGCACTGTGAAGTGCATTGAGATTGCGTCATCTGTGGATCTGTTGGGGTGGTATCGGAATTGGAGTCCAGGTTGTCTGGAATGAGCACTTCAAAATTACAGATGTGAGTGCTACAGGGCGATAGCCATTTAGGCAGGTTACCCTGGAGTTCTTGGGAACAGGGACAATGGTGGTCAGCTTTTTAAAAAAAAAAAAATTATTTCACCTTTATTTAACCAGGTAGGCTAGTTGAGAACAAGTTCTCATTTGCAACTGCGACCTGGCCAAGATAAAGCATAGCAGTGTGAGCAGACAACACAGAGTTACACATGGAGTAAACAATTAACAAGTCAATAACACAGTAGAAAACAAAAGGGGAGTCTATATACAATGTGTGCAAAAGGCATGAGGAGGTAGGCGAATAATTACAATTTTGCAGATTAACATTGGAGTGATAAATGATCAGATGGTCATGTACAGGTAGAGATATTGGTGTGCAAAAGAGCAGAAAAGTAAATAAATAAAAACAGTATGGGGATGAGGTAGGTGAAAATGGGTGGGCTATTTACCAATAGACTATGTAGAGCTGCAGCGATCGGTTAGCTGCTCAGATAGCTGATGTTTGAAGTTGGTGAGGGAGATAAGTCTCCAACTTCAGCGATTTTTGCAATTTGTTCCAATCACAGGCAGCAGAGTACTGGAACGAAAGGCGGCCAAATGAGGTGTTGGCTTTAGGGATGATCAGTGAGATACACCTGCTGGAGCGCGTGCTACGGATGGGTGTTGCCATCGTGACCAGTGAGCTGAGATAAGGCGGAGCTTTACCTAGCATGGACTTGTAGATGACCTGGAGCCAGTGGGTCTGGCGACGAATATGTAGCGAGGGCCAGCCGACTAGAGCATACAAGTCGCAGTGGTGGGTGGTATAAGGTGCTTTAGTGACAAAACGGATGGCACTGTGATAGACTGCATCCAGTTTGCTGAGTAGAGTGTTGGAAGCCATTTTGTAGATGACATCGCCAAAGTCGAGGATCGGTAGGATAGTCAGTTTTACTAGGGTAAGCTTGGCGGCGTGAGTGAAGGAGGCTTTGTTGCGGAATAGAAAGCCGACTCTTGATTTGATTTTCGATTGGAGATGTTTGATATGAGTCTGGAAGGAGAGTTTGCAGTCTAGCCAGACACCTAGGTACTTATAGATGTCCACATATTCTAGGTCGGAACCATCCAGGGTGGTGATGCTAGTTGGGCATGCGGGTGCAGGCAGCGATCGGTTGAAAAGCATGCATTTGGTTTTACTAGCGTTTAAGAGCAGTTGGAGGCCACGGAAGCAGTGTTGTATGGCATTGAAGCTTGTTTGGAGGTTAGATAGCACAGTGTCCTATGACGGGCCGAAAGTATATAGAATGGTGTCGTCTGCGTAGAGGTGGATCAGGGAATCGCCGACAGCAAGAGCAACATCATTGATGTATACAGAGAAAAGAGTCGGCCCGAGAATTGAACCCTGTGGCACCCCCATAGAGACTGCCAGAGGACCGGACAGCATGCCCTCCGATTTGACACACTGAACTCTGTCTGCAAAGTAATTGGTGAACCAGGCAAGGCAGTCATCCGAAAAACCGAGGCTACTGAGTCTGCCGATAAGAATATGGTGATTGACAGAGTCGAAAGCCTTGGCAAGGTCGATGAAGACGGCTGCACAGTACTGTCTTTTATCGATGACGGTTATGATATCGTTTAGTACCTTGAGTGTGACTGAGGTGCACCCGTGACCGGCTCGGAAACCAGATTGCACAGCGGAGAAGGTACAGTGGGATTCGAGATGGTCAGTGACCTGTTTGTTGACTTGGCTTTCGAAGACCTTAGATAGGCAGCGCAGGATGGATATAGGTCGGTAACAGTTTGGGTCCAGGGTGTCTCCCCCTTTGAAGAGGGGGATGACTGCGGCAGCTTTCCAATCCTTGGGGATCTCAGACGATATGAAAGAGAGGTTGAACAGGCTGGTAATAGGGGTTGCGACAATGGTGGCGGATAGTTTCAGAAATGGAGGGTCCAGATTGTCAAGCCCAGCTGATTTGTACGGGTCCAGGTTTTGCAGCTCTTTCAGAACATCTGCTATCTGGATTTGGGTAAAGGAGAACCTGGAGAGGCTTGGGCGAGGAGCAGCGGGGGGGGGGGGGGGCGGGGCTGTTGGCCGAGGTTGAAACATGTTGGGAATAGATACTGGGACAGTAATCCGTTAGCGTCTGCAAGTCCTTCCACATCCGACAAGTGTGTGAGCTGGTGTGATAGGTTTCCACTTCCACCTATATTGTCCTTTTACACATTTAATATCTCGTCAGAGGTCGTAGCGGGCATTCAAGTGTGTGGTTTCTTGTTTGTTTATGGCCCCATACAGTTAATTGAGTGTCAAAGTTGTGTTTGCTTGTGTAGAGATGTAAACAGGCATGATGATTTTGGATGAGAACTCTCTTGGTAGAGAAACATTTCTGCAGCTTACCATGAGGTATGTCAGGTGAGCAAAAGCTCTAGATTTCTTTCCCACTGAAGCAGCACACCAGTTGTTGTTTACAATGAGACACATCCCTCCCCCTTCGGACTTGCCTGTGGCTTCCGCCGTCTGATCGTGTCACTCCATGGAGAAACCACAGAGTTCTAAATTCATAGATTGAGCCAGCCAAGTTTCTGCAAGGCATATAATATTGCAGCTTTTCTAGTCTCTCTGAAAGGTGTCTCTCAAACGAAGCTCATCCATCTTCTTCTCAAGTGACTGGACATCTGGCAGTAAAATGGAGGGGAGCGCTGGTCAATTTTATCTTTATCTTAGTCTTATCCCTCTACTCTTTTCTATATTTTATCAATGACCTGCCACTGGCATTAAACAAAGCATGTGTGTCTGTGTATGCTGAGGATTCAACCGTATACACATCAGCAACCACATCTAATGAAGTCACTGAAACCCTTAGTGTTTCAGTCAGTTTAGGAATGGGTGGCCAGTAATAAACTGGTTCTGTACATCTCTTAAACTAAGAGCATTGCATTGTAAATTATTCCATACAATCTAGACCTCAGCTAAATCTGACAATGAATGGTGTGGCTGCTGAACAAGTTGAGGAGACTAAATTACTTGGTGATACTTTAGATTTGTACATTTTCATGGTCAAAACATATAGATTCAATGGTTGTAAAAATGGGGATGGGTCTGCCCATAATAAAGAGATGCTCTGTTTTTTTTTGACACATCACTCCACAAAGAAGTCCTGCATATCTTATCTTGATTGTGGTCCAGTCATATGAAGTATTCATACCCTTTATTCAGTACCTTTGGCAGCGATTACAGCCTGCAGTATTCTTAGGAACGATGCTACAAGCTTGGCACACCTGTATTTGGGGAGGTTCTCCCATTCTTCTCTGCAGATCCTCTCAAGCTCTGTCAGGTTGGATGGGGAGTGTTGCTGCACAGCTACACTGCTCAAAAAAATAAAGGGAACAAAAGTGGTTTTCCACTTTAATTTTGAGTGTGACTCCAAATCCAGACCTCCATGCTTGATAAATTTGATTTCCATAATTTTTGTGTGATTTTGTTGTCAGCACATTCAACTATGTAAAGAAAAAAGTATTTAATAAGAATATTTCATTCATTCAGATCTAGGATGTGTTATTTTAGTGTTCCCTTTATTATTGTGAGCGGTGTATTTTCAGGTCTCTCCAGACATGTTTGATCAGCTTCAAGTCCAGGTTCTGGCTGGTCAGCTCAAGGACATTCAGAGATGTGTCCCGAAGCCTCTGTGTTGGCTTGGCTGTGTGCTTCGAGTCGTTATCCTGTTGGAAGGTGAACATTCACCCCAGTTTGAGGTCCTGAGCGCTCTGGAACAGGTTTTCATCAAGGATCTCTATGCACTTTGCTCGGTTCATCTTTCCCTCGATCCTGACTAATCTCCCGGTCCCTGCCTCTGATGCTGCCAACACCATGCTTCACCGTAGGGATGGTGCCAGGGTTTCTCCAGACGTGACGGTTGGCATTCAGGCCAAAGAGTTCAATCCTGGTTTCATCAGATCAGAGAATCTTGTTTCTCATTGTCTGAGAGTCCTTTAGGTGCCTTTGGCATACTTCAAGCGGTCGATCATGTGCCTTTTACTGAGAAGTGGCTTCTGTCTTACCACTGTACCATAAAGGCCTGATTGGTAGAGTGCTGCAGAGATAGTTGTCCTTCTGGAAGTTCTCTAATCTCCACAGAGGAACTCTGGAGCTCTGTCAGAGTGACCATCGGGTTCTTGGTCACCTCCCTGACCAAGGCCCTTCTCCCCCGATTGCTCAGTTTGGCCAGGCTGCCAATTCTAGGAAGAGTCTCAGTGGTTCCAAACTTCTTCCATTTAAGAGCTTCAATGCTGCAGAAATGTTTTGGTACCCTTCCGCAGATCTATGCCTCGACACAATCCTGTCTCGGAGCTCTACGGACAATTCCTTCAACCTCATGGCTTTGTTTTTGCTCTGACATGCACTGTCAACTGTGGGACATTATGTAGATAGGTGTGTGCCTTTCCAAACCATTTCCAGTCAATTGAATTTACCACAGCTGGACTCCAATCAAGTTGTAGAAACATCTCAAGGATGATACATGGAAACAGGATGCATCTGAGCTCAATTTCAAATCTCATAGCAAAGGGTCTGAATACTTATGTAAAAAGGTATTTGTGTTTTTTATTTGTAGTACATTTTTCAAAATTATGAAAATCTGTTTTTGCTTTGTCGTTTTGGGGTATGTTGTGTGTAGATTTGAGGAAAATGTTTTAATTTAATCAATTTTAGAATAAGGTTGTAACGCAACAAAATGTGGAAAAAGTCCAGGTGTCTGAATACTTTCCAAATGCACTGTATGTGTAACTGATAGATATACACATACATTTAAAAACATTGACATGTAGTATGTCAGTTGTAAAAAGTATTTAGCCTGTAATGTCTTTTTCGTTATGTGCGGACCCCATTAAGACTAGCTGTCTCCATTGACGTCTGCTAATGGGGTTCCTAATAAATGAAATTAAAAAAAGTCTCACCAGGATGCCAGCTCGTCTACCACATCTACTGTACGTCTGCAGCGTTTTGGTAGCCCGTGAAACAAAGGAATAGCGTCCAGTGTGAAGGGAAAAGCCGAGTCAGAGTTGATATTGATATCGAGGTTAGTAATTGTCGATCTGACGTTAGTAACTGCCGATGTCCAAAAGTGCTTGGCAGTCACTGTACAGAAAAAGTCCCTTAATAGCAAAGTCGGGTTGGAACTCGCAAGATGTCCGCCTTCTCTATCAGTAATCTGCACCAATAGAGTCAGTGCTACAAACTGTTCCCACCTGTCATCTCCCCTCATGTCTCCTCACAACAAACAACAAGCATACTGCTGTATAGGGTGTTTCATTACCTGCTAATGCCAGGTTCAGGGTGAACATGATGCATTGAGAATTGGTTGTGTAATTTTTGATAGAGTTACCGATTGATTTATTTCTTAGCGAAAGTGAATCGATGGAAATCTCATTAAGAGAGACGGTAAAAGTCACAGCAGATGTGTAAACACATGCCCTGTTGGTTTTAACGACATCTCAGGATAATGCAAGAGGCCTGTATGAGCTAGTCCCTCTCCCAACACTCACTACTCCCACCAACCACATGAAAATGCGAACCTAGACTCAGAGATGGAGTTGTCCTTGTTCAATGAAAAGGACCTGATATTCAGCACAGGTAGCAACTTGAAAAAGAAAGCCCTCTCACAATACTCCCCCAAATTGAAAATAATAATTGCTCTCTGAAAACGGTCTTGATCTGAAGAGGGATAGACAGCTCATATTGATCAGTACATAAAACAATCAATATCTGCATAGTTGCTCACTCTTTTTTCAAGCCGTGTGGTCGAAGGAATTGTCCGTAGAGCTCCGAGACAGGATTGTGTTGAGGCACAGATCTGGGGACGCATACCAAAAAGGGAGGTGACCAAGAACCCGATGGTCACTCTGACAGAGCTCCAGAGTTGCTCTGTGGAGATGGGAGAACCTTCCAGAAGGACAACCATCTCTGCAACACTCCACCAATCAGGCCTTTATGGTAGAGTGGCCAACAGCCCGCTTGGAGTTTGCAAAGAGGTACCTAAAGGACATGAGAAACAAGATTCTCCTCCCTGATGTTACCAATATTGAATGCGAAGCGTCACGTCTGGAGGAAACCTGGCACCATCCCTACGGTGAAGCATAGTGTTGGCAGCATCATGTTTTTCAGCGTCATTGACTTAGAGAATAGTCAGGATCGAGGCTAAGATGAACGGAGCAAAGTACAGAAAGATCCTTGTTGAAATCCTGCTCCAGATTGCTCAGGACCTCAGACTGGGGCGAAGGTTCACCTTCCAACAGGACAACAACCCTAAGTACACAGCCAAGACAACGCAGGAGTGGCTTCAGGACAAGTCTCTAAATGTCCTTGAGTAGCCCAGCCAGAGCCCGGACTTGAATGCCGATCGAACATGTCTGGAGAGACCGGAAAATAGCTGTGCAGCAACGCTCCCCAAACAACCTGACAGAGCTTGAGAGGATCTGCAGAGGAGAATGGGAGAACCTCCCCAAATACATGTGTGCCAAGCTTGTAGCATCATACCTAAGAAGACTCGAGGCTGTAATCACTGCCAAAGGTGCTTCAACAAAGTACTGATTAAAAGGTCTGAATACATGCTGTGTCATTTCATTTTTTTAAATATTTTTTTGCTTTGTCATTATGGGGTGTTGTGTATAGATTGATGAGGGGCGGAACATGATTTAATCAATTTTAGAATACGGCTATAATGTAACAAAATGTGGAAAAAGTCAAGGGGTCTAAATACTTTCCAAACTCTATATGCACAATGCTTATTGTTATAATCAGTGGTTTTCTATTAATTCCCTTGACCAAAATGTGAATATTTCACACAGTTTGATGGAGTGTGTCTGATGGAGCAGGTCACCTCTGCCCTGGTAAAGACCGTGTTGTTCTCCTGGGAGACCAATGTATTGCAGACTGTTAAAGTCAAGGCCCCCAATGGCTCAAGAGTGCAGGTGCCTGGGGCTCCATCAATTCCCTCTTCTCTCAATGTCTCTCCCTCTGATGACAAGGTGAAAATCAAATTCATTAGCACTTTTACTGGAAGCTGAAAACAACACTGTCTTGACTACAGGAATACACGGTGTGGGTGTAGTGCGTGTGTCCATCCATAGTTGTGTGAGTGTGTAGCAGAGGGGAACAGAAAGGGATAGACAGAGACAGTAGTTGAGGTTGATGTCTCTCTAACATAAATGATTGTGCTGTACATTTAATAACCACAGTGAATGCAGACACATGTAAGTGGTATCAGGTCTCTCAAACATAAATGACTGTGCTGTACATTAATAACCACAGTGAACGCAGACACATGTAAGTGGTATGATGTCTCTCTAACATAAATGACTGTGCTGTACATTAATAACCACAGTGAATGCAGACACATGTAAGTGGTATCAGGTCTCTCAAACATAAATGACTGTGCTGTACATTAATAACCACAGTGAACGCAGACACATGTAAGTGGTATGATGTCTCTCTAACATAAATGACTGTGCTGTACATTAATAACCATAGTGAACGCAGACACATGTAAGTGGTATGATGTCTCTCTAACATAAATGACTGTGCTGTACATTAATAACCACAGTGAACGCAGACACATTTAAGTGGTATCAGGTCTCTCAAACATAAATGACTGTGCTGTACATTAATAACCACAGTGAACGCAGACACATGTAAGTGGTATCATGTCTCTCTAACATAAATGACTGTGCTGTACATTAATAACCACAGTGAATGCAGACACATGTAAGTGGGTTGATGTCTCTCTGATGGCTACAAATAATGACATGGTCCCTGATCACGTAGAGAAGACTGTTATGTGCCGCAGGGTGGAAGCACACACACACACACACGCACACATGCACGCGCACATACACCCCTCACACTTAAGAATTCTCCCATCTAGTACCTCCCCTGCTCATGTCTGAGTTTCGGCCCCAAGGGCTTGATTTAGATGAAATGTCAGTTTTAATGGAAAATGTGATGGAAACAAAACAACAGCTTGGAATATTGCTTGTGTAAGTAGGAAAGGGGAGGCAAGTGCGAGGGTGGTGGCCGTGGTGGGGGTTGTTTCTCTTTTGATTGTACTTGTTAGGAATTCATTGGTTGCCTGTGTGATATTAGGGTTGTAGTGAATGTAGAACCTAGGCAGTGGGTCGTGGCCTGCTCTCTCTAGATGTTCATGCCAAGTGGGAGCTCATTGGTTGCCTGGCAGGCCGGGACATGGAGCAACCTGGAGGTGACAGCAGCAGCTGATTGAGAAGGGAGAGGCTCTCACTTTTTTTCTCTCGTTTTTCTCTCTCTCTCAAACACCAGAAGTATCCCTCACACTGTGAGTCACATTCCCGTTAGAAAGGAATGACCATCAGCATCACATTAGATCTATTGATGTCCATTTGAAAGTGTATTTTTATAATGACGTCCATGCAACCCAGCCCTGCTGTTTCTACATGTCCTCCATCTCTGGGCTGCTTAATGTGTTGTGCGCCATGGGCTACTCAAGCATGTTGGGGATCACTTGCAGTAACTCCGGTGTTGACACCTCGCCGAGCGCTTACTGTTTGTTTCTGTAGTAATTTCAGCTCCACAGCTACTCCGAGGCAGAATCCCCATTTGGCTCCATGGTAATTAATTTATCCATATTGATCTCTTGTATTCCTCAAGCGGTTGAACGGCGTGGTCTGAAAGCTGAAAGTGGGCTGTTGATTAAATGCAGTCTATCTGCGAATGCAATCGCAAACCAGTTCCTATCAAGGATCAGACTGTGTTCTTTATGCCGTACTCATTCAGTTTATTGTGTAAGAGAAGCGGTTGTAATTTCAGGTTTCAGTTACGGGGCGACAAACCCTCCCTCCTCAAAGTCCTGGACAGACTGTCACAATAGGACATATAGAAACGGGAGTGATTTACTCTTGGCACTGTTTTTGGACTTGACTGCATTTGAAACTTTGGTTTCTGATGTATACTATGTTAGTGTACATGAAGGAAGAGACAACACAGTAGTGAATGTGTTCATTCATTTAATGGGTGAGATACCCTTCCAGCATCTACCACAGTCTGATATTTATTCCGTTTTTTTTCAAGAACATTTTCCCAAGGACCAGCTACATTCTCCCTCAGTTTTCCAGGTAAAACGTTCCGTCTCTTACCCCTCCTGGAATAAGAAGCTCGACATGCGTAGAGATGAAAAGGAGAAAGCCCCATGCATTTCCCTGAACACCGTTAGGCTGCAGAGCAGCGTGATCGGTCTGGCCCAGGCCTAACACAGTGTTGGCATAATCACAAGACAACATATTCATTACTCAGTTAATAATTCATCAGTGAGATCTTGTTGATGAATTGCCTCAGAGTTTGGCACGCCTCCAAAAAGGATCCAATCTTTTTAGGAAAATGTGCACTTTAGATCCCACCGACAATGGTTTCTGTGGGCTAGCGTAACGCTGGGTTAGGTTGTTGGAAAAAAATGGAGACATTTTATGATGGGAAAAAGGTTAGTAGTAGTCGTGGATTAAAAAAATAATAGTTTAAAAGCAGGGGGAAAGAGATAGTGATAATAGCTTACCTGCTGTCAGTGTGCGTGACAGGGAAGTTTGGACTCCGTGGTCACCATGGAAACAGAATTTGGCAATGTAGTGAGGCGGGGGTCTTTTTGACCTTCCTTCAGACGACAGTGCACACCGATAAAGATGTCATTATGAAGAATAACATCTGGGCCTCACATCAGAGCGCGGGAGTGGTGAAATTGCTCCGGAACAGGGTTTTTGTCATGTGCAGCCCTCTGAGAATTCAAACTGATGTTCTCCAGTCTCATGTGTTTATCTCAATGTTATAAATATCCCTCAGGACCTGTTTTAAGAAAGCATAATAAGATAGTGCTGGGACCAAGCCGTGACACTCCAGTGTTTAGTGGCAGGTTTTTGTTTGCTCGCTGCTCGCTTAACCCGGAAGCCACCCACGCCAATATGTCGGAGAAAACACAGTCCACCTGGCGACCAAAGTCAGTTTGCAGACGCCCGGCCTGCCACAAGTAGCTGACAGAGCGCGATGGGACACTCGGGAGGCCCCTCAATATGAATTTCTGAAGGAGAAAAAACATGAGTTTTTATGAAGCAAATCCAGCAGCACCACCTCAAAAAATGTAGAATGTTTACCTTGGCTTTGAACCGTCTCTGTTCTCATGCTGATCAAAATTGGATTAGCATTACGTATCACTGTATTCCCTGCTACCCAAAAATACAGTACATCTTAAATATGCTGTGTTTTATATTACCAGCAGTTGCTGTCTGGTATAATGGTTTAGTAAAATAAATCCTACAGACAAAGAGCCATATATGGGTGGTCCTATAAATAATGGGGCCAATGTGTGACATTGGGATCAAAATGGCAAAATGGTTTGAACGAAAAATACAAAAGGATTTCCATGCAGCTCCATATGGGTATGTAGAGGAATAAAAGTGCATATATGCAAATTGACCCATAACTGCACCTACTGTAAACAACAACATAGCCCTAGGACGTAATATCCTTTAAGCAGGGTTCATAGAGACATTGGCAAGTCAA